>NC_141993.1:88451026-88782976 GCF_049901715.1 Pseudonaja textilis
TGTGGATGGCCACTAAATGAATGACTGTTAGTCAAGGACTACTTGTACTCCAAACTGCTAAAAAACTGACATCAATCTGACTGAAAAAGAAGAACATTAATTGGTAAAAGAAAGCACCGCAAAAAACAAAATTGGCACAAATATTGTGCGGGGGAGTTAATTGGCAGCCCTGATAAAGCAGGAAACGCTCATTCTTGAAAGAAACATATGGTTTTGTTGACGTTCTAACTAGCAACTTTCATCCCCGCACCAGTTGTTCACAGAGTTGTGTTAAATACAGCTTTGGCTTTGTTCATAATCAGCCCTTCTTCATCTGAGTGGGAGAATAACAAAACATTATAACCAAAACCATCCCTTCCTCGCCAGAAACTCCACCATCAGGAGAAAAACCAATATAAACAGAGATAAACACAATCTCTCGCTTTATCTTTTTGGCCGGATGAGATTTGCATTATAAATATTTATTTATCACCCGAGTAAACTCAGGAGACATTAAGTCACTACCAGCTCCTGGGTTTTTTTCAGATTGCGTTATGCTCTTTACTTTTAAATCTCAGGAGCTTTTAAAGGTCCTACTGTTATTATCAAGTTTTGCAAACCGTAGCAAGGTTTTGTGTTTTTTTTCAGCAAAACAATTGTCTTGAGTTTTTTTAATTGTCTGAGGGGAAAGACACACAGGTTAACTTATTAAAAGGCTTAGAGAGATGTGGGTTGAAAACAGAGTTATCAAAACAGAAAATAAGAAGGTGAGAGAAAAAGACACAGGACAATCAATGAAAGGGAATGGAACGGAATGGAAGAACAGAACAGAACAACAGAGTTGGAAGGGACCTTGGAGGTCTTCTAGTCCAACCCCCAGGAAACCCTATAAACTGTTATCCAATCTCTTTTTAAGTCCTCAACTTACAATCATGCTTTTAGAGGCCATTCAAAGTTATGATGACACTGAAAAAAGTGACTTAAAACTCCCATGGTTACACGATCAAAATTCGGACACTTGCCAACTGGCTCATATTTATGACAGTTGCAATATGTGATCATCTTTTACGACGGTCTGACAAGCAAAGTCAATGAGGAAGCCAGATTCACTTAATAACCACATTACTAACTTAACAACTGCAGTGGTTCACTTAACAACAGTGACATGAAAGGTCAAAAAACGGGGCAAAACTCACTTAACTACCTTGTTTAAGAATGGAAATTTTGGGCTTAATTGTGGTTGTAAGTTGAAGACTATATTTCAAAAGTTAACTGATAAAGTGATATCTTTTAGGCCATAAGATCATGCAGATTCATAAAAACACATCATTCTTTAAATCCATTAAAAGCGTATCAACTTATCCAAACCACAATGCTGATTTACGATTTCTATAAAACTTGCGAATTTCACTTGTCAAAAGATTCTAGCTCTCTGCTACAATCTTTAATAAGTTCCATTTCTTATCCTCTCTCTCTCTCTCTCTCTCTCTTCCAAATAAACACAGATTGTATTATTTCCCAACAGTCATTTTCTTTAAAAATATGAGAGGATAGGACAAATTGAATCGAAAGTACGGATCGAAAAGTATGTTCAGGGAGTAGAACTGAAATTTAATAGTTTAATAGATTGTCGGATGCTTGCATTGCACGGGAATTAAAACAGCTTAAATCAATTGCCCCTTTCCTCACTAGCCTGTTAGAATTATTTTATGTCTGTAAAGTCTCAGACAAAAGATGATATTGTCTCACTTTTAGAAATAAAGGCATTTCGGATCCACACGGTATGGAAACAAAGGAAATTTAGATGGATTCTTAGTTACACCATTTCTGCTCCAGGTGTTTTGCATATTAGATGATGCTTCCCGAGTTTATATTTTACTCTTGTTCTGCAAGTTATGAAGTCGGTCCCAGCCTATTTGAAATGACACAGCGTTTCCTGGCTTCCAATATTTTATCAAGCGTTACCCTCATACTTCAAAAGCCTTCGAGTGCTAGACACCCGGTCGTAAATTTTGCATCCAATTCCATTCATTGGACTTGTTTATACCTGCACTGATTACATGGCAGCCTGGAAGTGCTACAGAAAAGAAAGAACCAGGGTCAACGTGCAGTGTTTTTAAATACAGCCTGAGTTCTCATCCAAGCTTTGATGACATCAAAGTACATCAACCGTTGGCCAATTACAGAGGATTTTTTGATCCATCTAAGTAAAGAACCAAAAAATATAAATGGAAATGGTGAAGACATGCTGGGCTTGGAAGCAAAAACAGGCTGCGTCCAGAAGTTGTGGGTGCTCCGCCACTGGAGGTTTTTAAGAAGAGACAGAACGGCCATTTGTCTGAAATGGTACGGGGTCTTCTGCTTGAGTAGGAGGGTAGACTAGAAGACCTCTAGGATCCCTTTTAACTCCTATCTATCTATCTATCTATCTATCTATCTATCTATCTATCTATCTATGTGAAATACCACTCACGCATCATCACAAAATCTCCAGAACTGTAAAGTCTACAAACTTGAAATTTGGCACGTATGTTCCTTTTGGCTTCTAGGTGCTCACTAAGAAAAGATTTTTCAAAATGACTATCAGAGCATTCGTATTTCATATACAGTATTATGATTAACACGCACTGATGCTAAGCAGTTCTACTCCCCCTCCCCACCTGAAAACAAATCTGTTCCAAATGCAAAACACAAGCAAAGGAGAGGAGTTTCAGTTTTAGTTTCAGAGCACCAAGCAGCTTTAGTACAGAACAGTTGAGCTAAGCCACACCCAGGCTCCTTGTTGTCTCCTTCTTGCTTACACAGCAAATACTCTTTCAGTTTCCAAACAGGCCTCAACTCTCTCACACACTGACAGGACGCTAGCCAGATGAATACCGATGGATGCTGGTAGGCAGAGGCAGAATTTTTCCCCCTTTATTTTCCTCCCCCAAAACTAAGCCCAATCACATAGTTTCGTAGCGAAACATGTTAGTTCTGTTATATAGTTGGAAGACTACCATAAAATCAAAACAATGGTTCCAACCATGACAAGAGTGAACCAGCTTCATATTACTGCCAAGAAAAGAGCATAGATGTTTCCACACAATTACCCAGAGTTGAATGTCACCTAAATCAGCCACATTTTATAAAATGCAGATCACAAACCATTACTGATCACTGCCCTCAGCTTACAGCTTCAGATGGTTCTTCATCAAATATGAAAAGTAAGCTAACAGTTCTTATTTATTTGACGGATATACCACACCACAATCTAGACACTTATTATCAGCCGAGAGGACCAGACCTTGTAGATGGCTGCACCTTCTGCTATCGATACACATTTTCTATACAAAATCACAAATCTCCCTAATCCAAGAAACCATCAACAGCTGTTTGTCTGAATGGTATATAGGGTTTCCTGCCTGAGCAGGGGGTTGGACTAGAAGACCTCCAAGGTCCCTTTCCAACTCTGGTATTCTGTATTTCTATTAATTATCCCAAAGATGCTTTTCCCAAAAAAGGCAACTGGACTTTCTTGGGGATTTTTTTTTTCTTTGAAGCTTCTTGGATGAGAAGTGAAAAGCTATCAAAGAAAAATAATAATAAGTTGCCTTTTGGTAAAGCCCATGGGGAGTCAGCCACGCCCTGGATGATTGACAATCTCCAATAGACATCAAGAGCAAGTAGGTGTAATCTGCACCAAAAATTATGACTGAGCATCTCCACAGACATCAAGAGCAACTAACTGTAAGATAACGGTAAAGGTTCCCCTCACACCTACATGATAGTCATTTCCAGCTCTTGAGGACAGTGCTAATCTCTGTTACAGAGCAGGAAGAGCCAGCGCTGTCGAAAGACGTCTCCGTGGTCACGTGGCCAGAATTACCTTCCCACCAAAGTGATCCCTATTTTTCCACCTGCATTTTTTACCTGCTTTCGACCTGCTAGGTTGGCAGAAGCTGGGACAAGTAACAGGAGCTCACTCCTTTACGCAGTGTTAGGGATTCGAACTGCCGACCTTTCTGACTGATACGCTCAGCATTTTAGCCACTGAGTTTGCAACAAAAATTCCAAAGACAGTCCATTTTTTTTCTTCCTTTAAGGGCCGTTTGCTAGAAATATAAAACAGCCCTTAATATTTTTTTTCTTTAAAAAAAACAAAACACCACCAGACATAGGAGCTAGCCAGAGAGCTTTCTGTTTCCCTGTTTCTCCATCTGAAGTGTGTTGGTGGGTTGTTGTTTTTTTTGCATTAATTTAAACTAAAAGAAACAGACAGAAACAGAAGGTCTGTTGACCAGACAAAGGTATAAGGCTTAGACTCCACGCTGGCCCAATTACAAATTTCATCTACCCAGCAGAAGCTGAACGGACCAGAGCCCTCATTGTTTCTCTAGAGCCTCTTCAGACTGAAGCGTGTCTAGGCCCACATCTACAGACAATAAAACAATGGCTCTTCAGACTTTTCTACTTAAATGGAAACATCCCCGCCCCGCATTTTTGCAGAAGGTCAAAAGAACTGGTAGAGAATGTAGAAAGCTTTCACGTGAAAGAGGCAATCCTTAAGCTAAACATGGTTTGGGGACAGTGTGAGGCCTCAAATAACGTCCCAGCAAAAAAATGGCTATTCCCCATCCTGAGGGAAAGGCGCTCAGCTTTGATACAACTGCCGTTTGGAAGATCCTGAGGAAAATCAACACACGAAAGGCTGTGGGGTCCTGATAATATTTTTCAAACTATAAGATGCACTTTTTTCACCCCCACAAAAAAAGGACCCCCCGGAGGCCTCCAGAAGCCAAAAACGGGCCATTTTTGGCCTGCGTAGTACTTCTGGACACCAGGGAGGCAAAAAACTATTTTTTTCTTGTTTTTCTCCTCTAAACCTAGGTGCAACTTAAGGTCCGGTGCATCTTATAGTCCAAAAAATATGGTGCTTTAGGGAGTGTGCTGACAGCTGGCCTCTATTCATACTGACATCTTCAATCTTTAGTTGCATCAGGCTGTGATTCCATCATGTTTTAAGACTGCCATTACTATGCCAGTCTCCCCCAAAATCTATCATTATATGCCTTAATGATTACCATCCAGTTGCACTCACTTCCATTACGATGAAGTGTTTTGAGAGACTGGTAAAAGACTATATTTTTTTCATGCCTTTCCCCCTACACTTCACTCATTACGGTTTGTTTATCGGAAGAACCGCTCTATAGATGATGCCCTTTCTTGTGTGCTTCATCTTAGCTTGGAGCACCTGGACAAGGAGAATTCCCCTGTGCGAATGCTGTTCGTTGATTTCAGTTCGGTGTTCAACACAATCGCTCCTCGGCATTTGGTGAACAAATTGGGCCCGTTAGGGTTTAATCTTTAAGATGAAAGAAACAATGGAATCTACAAAATCAACCGCAACCATTGCAACCAATTTTATGTGGGATAAACATCATGTCGATTAAAAACCAGGAGCCACGAACACCGGTTGGCAGCCAAACACCACGTTCCCAAACCCCTCTACCCACACCGACATCAAACAACACCAGTCTGATTGGAGCAACACAAAAACCATCGGACACCCTTGTGAGCTCAACGAAGCCTGGCACTCCACAAGCTATCCCATCAACAGACACACTGACCCACAATCAACCTACGAACCCCTCAGAATCCAAATCAACCATATAGCCCAGCAGTCGCCAACCAGTGGGCCGCGCCCCACTGGTGAGCTGTAAGAAAATTTTGGTGGGCCTCAGAGAAATCTCACCCCCAGAGCACCCCCCCACAAAGCAATTAATCCAGGCTGCGCAGAAACACAAGGCTGCGCAGCCCACATAGCCTGCGGGAACCCTCCCCGCCCAGTCACTCCTTACCCGGTAAACTTGCCTTCTAAACTGCTATTTTTTCCTTTTTCCAATCATCATCTGTTCTGCTTTGCCAGAAGATTTAGATTAGCTAGGAAGCAGGAAATGGTTGGATCTCTTGCTTTCTAGCTAGTCTTTAGCTCTTCGGCTCTGCTTTTAAGCACAGCCGAACCTCCCTTAGGACTGAAGCTTCTATTATTCAGTGCAGACTCATGGCAAGCAAATTTGAGAAACTGAGCTAGCTGATGGCAGATAGATAGATCATTGAAAGATTCTGTGAGCAACTCAATCTAGCTGCCTGCTTTGCCTGATTTTGGGTAAAAGTTGCTCCTTTTTAAATAAAAAATTCAATATTTACATACATGGTGTGTTGTGAGTTAATTTTGTGAGTTTGATTGCAAGCAAATTTTATGTGACAGACTGAGCTAGCCAATGGCAGATAGATAGATTTCTGAATGAATCTGTGATTCTGTGAGCAACTCAATCTGCCTGCCTGCTTTGCCTGATTTTGGGTAAAAATTGCTTTTTTTATATAAAAATTGCACTATTTATATAAATATTCATAATATTTACATACAAGGCATGCCCAGCCAGTCACATGACCACCAAGCCACACCAACAAATTAGGCCATGCCCACAGAACCGGTTAGTGGTCCCTGGGATTTAAAATTATGAGTTTGGTGGTCCCTGAGGTCCAAAAGGTTGGTGACCCCTGATATAGCCAACCAGAGATGGTACAGACCCTCAACCAACCCACGCAAACCCTCCCATCAGCAATTCACCTCCCAATGACCCTCACACAGAGGTGGTATTCAGCAGGTTCTGACCAGTTCTGGAGAACCGGTAGCGGAAATTTTGAGTTGTTCAGAGAACCGGCAAATACCACCTCTGACTGGCCCCGACCCCATCTATTCTCTGCCTCCCGAGTCCCAGCTGATCGGCTGGATGTTCTTTAGTTGCCCTGTACAGGAGAACGGAGCTGGAAAGCAGATTAGTGGGGTGGGGAGGGAATGGGATTTTGTAGTATCCTTCTCCCAGGAGTGGGGAGGGAATGGAGATTTTGCAGTATCCTTCCCCTACCATGTTCACCAAGCGATGCCCACCAAGCCACACCACGCCACCAAGCCACGCCTACAGAACCGGTAGTAAAAATGTTTGAATCCTACCACTGCCCTCACCTGATGTAACTTCCCATCCCAAGGCTGAAGATCCACACCTGACCCATCCCAAGATCCTCACTTGACACACCCACACTTGAAGCAGCCCTTATAAATGGAAGACCGCGGACGTCCTCTAAACTCCGCTGACGAGGTTACCTCGCCTGGTAACGAAAACGTTCAGAAACCAACCCACAAGCTTGGAGAACAAACCTTCACCCTCACTTCTTTATGCAACTGGATTATCTGATTTCCTTATTGGTAGCCCCAGGGTGTGTGAGTTGGAAGAGAAGTTTCCATCTCCTTGAGTATGGGTTCCCCACAGGGCTGTGCCTTGGACCCGTTAACTGTTCGCTTGCATGACCCACGACGGCTTTGCCAAGTCTGCTATGAAGCTTATGGCGGAGTATGTGGATGACACGGCAGTAGTGGGTCTTATCTGGGACGACAAGGAAGATTCTTATATGGAAGAGATGAAGGCGTTGGTGGAGTGGTGTAATAAAAATCACCTGGTTTGAACGTTAATAAAACAAAGGAGATCACTGCTGGTTTTTAGAAAGAGACGGTGTAGACATACTCCATTCAGTATCAAGGCTGCAGCTGTGTAGGTGGTCAACAGTACTAAATATCGGGGGGGGTGCAGATAACTAACAATCTGTTGTCGTTCGCCGGCAGCAGGTGCAGACAGCAGAGGTCTCTGATAGAGAGGACTCGGACGAGGGACCTGCGTGTGATGTAGGGATGGGGCCAAGACTATCAGAGAGCGGAGTGCTGCCTTCGGAGCTTGTGGAGTTTGGCAGCAGTGACGCAGAGGACCCCGGGGAGCCTGTGCCCAGTGGGTGTGTGCACAGGGCTGCCTGAAGGAAAGCGCAGCTGAAGCAGCAAGGGCAACTCGGGAGTAAGGCTGGAAGGTGACGGCCCTTCCCATAAGGGATAAAAAACATCCTGCGGGGATGTATTCTTTGCAGGAAGCAAAGAAGTTCTTTAGACTCATAGTCCTTATTGAAGCCCTGTTTACTCCGGTTTTTGTTTTTTAAACTTCTGTCAGTGGATATTTAATCAGTAATTAGTCTTCTGTTCTTGGCAGCCTTCTGCAACCTTGAAAGGGCTTGCTTTTGATATCGGACAATTAGCTTGAAATGTTTCTTGGCTGGGAATGCACTGAATTCCCAGCGCCGCATTAAAAAAAGGCTTGCTTTTATATAGAGTTTGTGTTTGTTGGATTTGAACAAGGCTTGGGTCAGAACACAATCTGAACTGGCCTCTCCACATGTCATCCTTCGTGAAGCATGCAAAGCAGTGCCGGCATTTCCCGCACACGCGTCTTTCTCCTTCTGTCCTGGCCACTTTTTTACAGAGGCACGATGGAGAAGACGTTTTAACCATTAAGCAGCTTCTTCTTTCCAAAGTTTTACTGAGCGAGGACTGGCCTCCTTTGACATTTCAAATCCTAAAGATGTCACCCAAAGTCAATAACTTGGCTATTGACTTAGAAGCATCCTCTTTCCAAAAAAAAAAAAAAATACAACGCCAAAGAAACAACAACAGGAATTGTGAAAGCTTGAGCATCGAAACTGGCAAGCTGTGAGAGAGAACTCTTATGCCAAATACACACACACACACACACACACACACACACACACATCCTGACACACTAACCTGCTTGGAGATTTGCCACTCCAAATCTAGGCGCTCGAGAGAACACGGTATTGTAATTCAGCACGTGCACAAAGAAGGTTTTTAAGAGTCCCAACTTAGATGAGAGGGAGGCCCTGAAAGACATTTCTCAGTCCCTGCACAGGACAATCTAGAAAACCAACAAGCAACTCATGCGAAACTAACTTCCCATGTAGTCCTCATCTTAAAACCATTCGCTCAGTGACTGTTCGAAGTTACAAAAAGGGACTGTTTTTCACACTTATGACCATTGTAAGCATCCCCATGGTCGGGTGATCAAAATTCAGACGCATGCGTTTTATGACGGTTGCAGTGTTGCGGGGTTGGCGACCTTCGGACAAAGTCAGTGGGGAAGCCAGATTCACTTAACAAACCATACTACTAACTGAGCAATGGCCGTGATTCACTTAACAAGAGAGGCAAGAAAGATCGTAAAAATGGGGCAAAACTCACGATACACACAGGCACACATGCGTGCATGTGTGTGTGTGTGCGTGTGTGTGTATGAGAGCCACTTTGGTGTGATGGATAGGATGGGATAGGTATAGGATATAGGCTGGGAGGGGAGGGGAGAGGAGAGGAGGGGAGAGGAGAGGAAGGTAGAGAAATAGATATGAGAGCCAGTTTCGTGTCATACTTAAGGCATTAGGCTAGAAACCAGAAGACTGTCAGTTCTAAGGCTACCTTAGGCATTTAGATCATGCAATTATGGGGATGCTGCAACAGTTTCAAGTATGGGAATTAGTCACAAATCACATTTTTCAGTGCGGTCATAACTTTGAACAGTCACTAAATGAATGGTTGTAAGTCAAGGATTACCAATACAGAACATTCAGAAAAAAACATGTTTGACACCCCTGCTCTAAACAAACCAGGCTCAAAATGTTTGGTAGACAATCCTCTGGGTTGCCTATCCCAGCATACCCCAGAAGGGCGTTTTCAAAGGACTTCTTTTTTGTTTTTCCTTGAAGACATTTTTACTTCTCATCCAAGAAGCTTCTTCAGTTCGGGCTAAATGGTGGAGAATGGAAGGAATTATATTCTTTGTTAGTCATCTGGTCGTTAGCACTCTCTCTGAGACTGCTAACTCTATCCCGTCACAGTCTTTTTTCAAAATTTTGTTTTTCATACAGATTTCCCTCTCTTCCAAATTTCTCACATTCACTCCTGCTTCAACTTTCCTTTGTATTTAGGAACTTCAAAAAAAAAAAATTGCAGTCTATATGGGGATCC
Source organism: Pseudonaja textilis (assembly GCF_049901715.1). Classification (NCBI taxonomy): domain Eukaryota; kingdom Metazoa; phylum Chordata; class Lepidosauria; order Squamata; family Elapidae; genus Pseudonaja; species Pseudonaja textilis. Next base: position 88,460,904 of record NC_141993.1, read on the forward strand.
AAAATGCACGTTCTTATGTCCTGCTCTGCAAGAGGCAAAATCCACAAACAGCTGAACGGGCCTCAAAAGAATCAGATGCTGTTTTTGTTTTGTCCTTTTTAAACAAGGTCTTGCACCTTTGCAAGTGGAGACTGACAATCAACGCTTTATAATATTACGATTAAGAATGGATTGGAATATTAGGGCCCGCAGCCAGTTTTTTTCCCTCAAGGGCGGAGGTGCTATCAGAAGTAAGCGCAACAATAAACACCGCAACTATATTTCTGCTCCCTGCTTAATCAGCTCATTGAGCAGGAAGGAAATTCTGTCTGTTGCATCATTTTACACAAGGTTAACCTTTTCTTAATGAATTAAGGCATTGGTGCCATGAAGATGTATGTGTGGCGTCAGCCCAAAAAAGGCAATGCAATTCTAAATTGCATTAACACAGGGATTGAATCAAGATCTCATGAAGTAATAATACCACTCTGTAAAGCCTTAGTAAGACCATACCTAGAATACTGCATCCAGTTTTGGCCACCACACTATAAAAAAGAGGTTGAGACTCTAGAAAGAGTGCAGAGAAGAGCAAACAAGATGACTAGGGGACTGGAGGCTAAAACATACGAAGAATGGTTGCAGGAAGCTAGTCTAGTGAAGAGAAGGACCAGGGGAGACATGATAAGAGTGTTCCAATATTTGAGGGGCTGCCCCAGACAGGAAGGGGTCAAGCTATTTTTCAAAGCAGCCAAAGGCCAGACAAGGAATAATGGATGGAAACTGAACAAGAGAGAAGAGGAGAGATTCAACCTAGAAATAAGAATAAATTTTCTGACAGTGAGAACAATCAAACAATGGAATAGAAGTTGCCTTCAGAAGTTGTGGGAGCTTCATCACTGGAAGCTTTCAAGAAGAGACTGGACTGCCCTCTGTCAGAAATGGTGTAGGGTCTCCTGCTTGGGCAGAGGGTTGGACTAGATGACCTACAAGATCCCCATAGACTGCAATTTTTTTTAATTTTATTGGTTTTTAAAAACAAATATAAACCAACAAAACATAAAAACATCAAACCACCCTCCATATGTGTACATACAGTGTGCCGGTTGGTCCACAAATTGTTTTGTGCTTCCACTTCGTAGTCTTCAATTACAATTACATTGAATATAATCTCATATTTTCAATCAAAAATTAAATACCTTAGTATCATTATTAATCAATCATTTGACTACACTTTTATTCATTCATGTTTTACAAGATAATCATAATTTATTTAGTTTGTTCTATAACAGTTCACATTATCACCCCAAATCTATCCCAAAATCATTTTGTAGATATAATAAGAAAGAAGTACATCTTTATATATTTATCATCTTCCAAAAGTCTACATATTTCACTACCGTACCTCATTGTCTAACCATTGATAGAAAAGTTCCCAAATTTTATAAAATTGTTTATCCTCTTGTTCTCTAACTTCAATCTACTCATTTCAGCACATTCCAATATTTTCTTAATGATTTCCTCCTGTGATGATATTTTTCCAGTTTTTAGCAAATACAATCCTAGCCACTGTTAATACATTTACAATCAGGTATTTCAGAGCAGGACACAAGAACATGTATTTTGGATCCCCATAGACTGCAGGCTTTTTTGAAGTTCCTAAATACAAAGGAAAGTTGAAACAGGAGTGAATGAGAAATTTGGAAGAGAGGGAAATTTGCATGAAAAACCAAATTTTGAAAAAAGACTGTGACGGGATAGAATTAGCAGTCTCAGAGAGAGTGCTAACGACCAGATGACTAACAAGGAATATAATTCCTTCCATTCTCCACTATTTAGCCTGAACTGAAGAAGCTTCTTGAATGAGAAGTAAAAATGTCTTCAAGGAAAAACAAAGAAGTCCTTGGAAAAATCTGTATCAAAGAGGCCAATTAGAACCTGATGAATCACAAGATCTCTGAAGATCACAAGTTCAGAAGATATAAAAAAGGAAGTTCTTTCGAGGAGAAATGAGTTTCATCATGCCCAGGAAAAGAATTTGGGCCTCTTAAGGTAGTCCTTGCCTTACGGCTACAATTAAGCCCAAAATTTCCATGGCTAAGGAAGACAGTTGTTAAGCGAGCGTTGTCCCATGTTATGGTCTTTCTTTATCACAGTTGTTAAGTGAATCACCGCAATTGTTGGGAGGAATCTGGCTTCCCCATTGACTTGGCTTCTCAGAAGATCACCAAAAGTGATCACGTGACCTTGGCATGGTTCAACCGTCATAAATACATGCCTGTTGCCAAGCATCTGAATTTTGATCTTTTGAATTTTGATTACAATAGTTGTAAGCGTGAAAAACAGTCAGAAGTCACTTTTTTCAGTGCCACTGTAACTTTGAACAGTCACTAAACGAATAGTTGTAAGTCAAGGACTACCTGCAGTCAAGTCAAGTCAAAAGCCACAAAATAGAAAAAGGACACAAACATCTTGAGAAAATAACCAAACTTATCAAGCACTGGGGTTTTAAATGATCCAAGAAGTAAAATATCAAAGAATGGTTTAAGATCCTATGTTATGTTTTGGACTTCCAAATATAAAGTTATTATCAGTAACTATAAATTGATCAATTTTCATTCTTTCTCCTCCAGGGAGTCTACAAGCTAGTGAGGCTCAAAATACTAGTTGTCAAAAAGTGCCCAAATGGACAAGACAAACTATAGCTGGTATCAACCATGCCTTCCAAGCTGACTTCAACACACCTCTCATGAATGAACGTTATCACTCTGCTAAACAAATAATTCCCTCAACACTGTCCAACTATTTACAAAGTCTGTATTACTATTACTATTAATCTTCTCATTACTCCTTATCACCCATCCCTTCCCACTTGTGACTGTGTGACTGTAACTTTGTCGCTTGTATCCTTACGATTTATACGGACTGTTTTCTAGTATGATTGATTGCTTATTGTACCCTATGACTATCATTAAGTGTTGTACCTGATGATTCTTCACAGTTGATGAATTTTTCTTTTATGTATACTGAGAGCATTTGCACCAAGACAAATTCCTTGTGTGTCCAATCACACTTGGCCAATAAAGAATTCTACTCTATTCTACTTTATTCTATCCTATCCTATCCTATTCTATGAATCCTGTCTTATAAATTTAATAATTACTAAATGATCTTTTTCACAATTGATTCTTATTAAGAGCTCTTGAATAGGAAGATTATCAGGATTCCAGCAGTCACTCTAATTAAATGATTCTCAAGCCAAACTTCAAAAAACTTCAAAGGACTCATAAAACATTCCTATGTCCGTTTTAGTAGTTGCCAAAGATCTTAGAAGATGCCCCTTCGGTGATTTGCTATCCGATGAATGTCCTATGCCACCGAGAAGCTGGCAGGAATTTATAAATAAGAACGAGTGTGGAAGTTTGCAATGGCACTCAGCCCTGTTCTGAAAAAAAAAATCTTATAGATTTATCAGCAAATCAAACAACAGACATCATAAGCAGCTTAAGAATAGGGGAGATAAGATCGAGCTAAGCCAGAAACTCCTCTGTCATTCAATGCAGTGGTGGGTTTCAAAAAGTTTCCGACCGGTTCGTAGAGCTCATGGGCACATGCACAGGGCTGAAACACCGCCTGCTGCATCAAGGCTGGTGAGCTGTGCAGGCACGCCTAACGCGCGCGTGCACAAAGGGCTAAGAGACCGCCCTCTTTATCAACAATGGTGAGCTGTGCTGTTTTTTAGCTCAGCTGAGGCGCAGCAATCCGTTCTGCTATGAGAATAAGCTGAGCTAATAAACAACAGAATATAGGAGAGGTGAGAGGCAAGAGCGGGGGCGGGTGGGTGGGGCCAGCCAGAGGTGGTATTGGCTGGTTCCCCGAACCAGTCAAAATTTTCACAACCGGTCTGGCAAAACCAGTCAGAACCGGATGAATACCACTTCTGGTTCAATGCAGCAAAGAGAATGACTCACTGCTATAACCAAGTTTCATCTGGCCAACAGGTCTCTCAGCAGTCCTTAGAAGCTGCCAACCAGGCTTAAGTTCAGGTGGCAACCAAAAATGCCATCCGAACATCGAGATGTCTGAAGACAATTCTCTTCAGAGGTGGAAACTGTCTCTCTGTGTCGGCAAAACACAAAAAGACTTTCCAAGGGGGTGTCTGAATGTCCATTCCTGCATTACAGCTCTGGGGTTGAGCCTGGATCTGGAAGGCAGCCATTTCATTACACCACAAAGGAGAATGTTGAGAGACTTCAATCTGCAGTGCTACAGCCTCGGGTTTCACCCGATCTCCGTGTTACAAACGCTGGAAACAGGCTCTCTGCAAAACCTCTGCCAGCCGTCGTTATATTTCATGGAGCAAGACAGCTATGGCCCTGAGTTAGAAAAAAATAAGAAGAATTACAGCTTCACGGTGTTGGAAGGCACCATTAGGCTTTTGAATCCTCCTTCCTTATTTGTTGCAGGAAACCAAATTAAAATATCGCTGGTATCAGGCTTCTGTTAAACACACCCAACCGGTGGGATCTCAACTTCTCAGTGGCCCACTGGTTCCAACGTTGACCAGTTCTTACTGATCTTCAAAATATTCTACCAGAATCCACTCCGAAATCCATTTTGTACTCTTGAGATGATACAAATCACATTTTTTTGAAATATTTTAGGCACTGCAATAGAGCTAAGGTAAAGGTAAAAGGTTCCCCTTGCACATATGTGCTAGTTGTTTCCGGCTCTAGGGGGCGGTGCTCATCTCCATTACAAAGCCGAAGAGCCAGCGCTGTCCGAAGACGTCTCCATGGTCATGTGGCCGGCATGACTAAACGCCTTCGAAGGTGCGTGGAACACTGTTCCCTTCCGACCAAAGGGGTCCCTATTTTTCTACTTGCATCTTTACATGCTTTCAAACTGCTAGGTTGGCAGAAGCTGGGACAAGTAACGGGAGCTCATTCTATTACACGGGGGTAGAGATTCAAACCGCTGAACTGCCAACCTTTCTGATCAACAAGTTGAGCGTCTTAGCCATTGAGCCACCGTGTCCCTTGGAATAGAGCTATCCTGTGTTTTCAACAGCCTCTGCTCAAAGCTAAACATACAACGCTCTGCATTCTCCTAGCGTTCGCTGTACATGTACTTTGACTTACAGCCATTTCTTTAGTGACCGTTTGAAGTTGCAACAGTGGTGAAAAAAGTAAATTATGACCGATTTTCGCACTTATGACCACTGCAGCATCCCTGTGGTCACATGATCAAAATTTGTGTGCTTGGCAACTGACTCATATTTATGATGGTCGCAGTGTCCTTGGGGCGGGTGTCACATGATCCCCTTTTACATCAATGGGGAAGCCAGATTCACTTAACAACCGCGTTACTAATTTCACAAGTGAAGTATTTCACTTAACCACTGTGGCAAGAATGGGCAAAAATGTCTCGCTTTAAGCTCAGTTCTGATTTTAAGTTGTTTACCACCTGTGTTTACCCCAAAGAAGGTGAGATTAAATTTCTGACAACCCCACCCCGAACAAAACAGAGGCAAAAATAAAAAAATATACAGACACAAATACCACCTTCATACACTGTTGGCCTGGGGATGCACATTTCTCCCTCTCTGCATACAGTAAACTCACAGTGGTACCACTGTGAGAAACCACAACTGAGCCTAGAATGGGGCAAAATTCACTGAACAACTGTCTTGCTTGGCAATAGAAATTCTGGGCTGAACTGTGCTTGTAAATCAAGGATTACCTGTATGTGTTTCTACCTGTGTATCTTCCAAAATGTCCACTCCAGGAAAGGAATAAGACTGTGAAAAAATGATGTAAGGTGTGTATCGATTAAATAGCTGCAAACCAAAAAGTCCCAGGCTCAATCCTCAATCGGTGGAACAACTTGCCTTCACAAATTGTGGGTGCTCCATGACTGGATGTTTTTAAGAAGATGACTGGACAGCCATTTGTCTGAAATCAGTGGCGGGATTCAAAAAAATTGTACTACCGGTTCTGTGGGCGTGGGGTGACAGGCATGGCATGGCGGGCGTGGCTTGGTGGTCATGGCAGTGGAAGGATACTGCAAAATCCCCATTCCCTCCCCACCCCACTAACCTGCTTTCCAGCTCCGTTCTCCTGGGCAGGGCAACCAAAGAAGACCTAGCCGACCAGCTGGGACTCAATGGGAGGCAGAGAATAGATGGGGTTGGCGGGGTCAGTCCGAGGTGGGATTTGCCAGTTCTCAAAATTTCCGCTACCGGTTCTCTAGAACTGGTCAGAACCTGCTGAATACCCACCTCTGTCTGAAATGGTGTAAGATCTCCTGCTTAAGCAGGGGGTTGGTCTAGAAGACCTCCAATCTCCCTCCCAACTCTTGTTATTCTGTTATTCTCTGTCTCCAAATAGGTCTGGAAAAGCAGACTACATTTTTAAGGCCAGCTGGTGATCAATTAAAGTGCTTAATTTAACCTCAGGAAAGGAAAGAGAACGTGGTCAGGTTATTCAACATCTCTACCACCCTGGGGCTTCCCCAAAATGCCGAGACTGGCCAATCCAAAGAATTGCCACCCTGGTTCTTTTTCTCCAGCCATTCGGTTCCATTAACCGGCATTTATTTCAATTATGCTGGCTGAGGATAATGGTTTTAGCATCAAGACATCTGGAAGGCACCAGACCGGGGAAGGCTGATCTACAGGTTTCTTTCCTCCAAGTTAGATTAATGAGGTAACTCCTGCCAAGAAATTACTCAGAAAAAAAAATATTACAGTAATGTGTTTTTTTTTAATTGTTCTTCCATTCAATCGGGTCAAATTCTCAGAGACGGCATGGACAAACCCCTGAGGTTTTCTTGGCAAGGTTTTTCAGAAGTGGTTTGCCATCCATTGCTTCCTTCCCACGGTGGGAGAAAGTGACTGGCCCAAGGACAGGATTAGAACTCATGGTCTCGGGTTCAAGACTGATATCTTTTACCCCTACACCAAACTGGCTCTCCACAGTAATGATTTATAGCAGGGGTGTCAAACTCAAAGCCCGGGGCCAGATCCGGCCAGCGGGTTGTTTAGATCCGGCCCACGGGCCCGCCCAGTGGGTTGTTTAGATCTGGCCCTCAGTGAAGGACCAACCTGCAGTGCCTCTCTGCCAGTGAAAACAGAGCTCGGGAGAGCTGTGTGCGGGCCTCCCGAGCTCTCTTTTCGCTGGCAGAGGCTTGCAGGAGGTCTAGACTAATTGTGCCTTTTGTCTTGCAGGTGCCATCTCCGTGGTAGGGGGGCCGCATGTCAGCCCTGGGTCGTACTGGGCTGCCAATCTGGGGAGTTGGGTGAGCCGCGCCGTTCGCAGCCATGCAGCTGCTTCCACGGCGCTGTGACGCTCCGTACCTGAGGAGGCAGAAAGCCCTGCCTTGCTGTGATGAGCCGGCTGAGTGAACTGAATGGCAGCCATATTGAGGATGATACGCCCGGAGCCGCAGAACCCGCCCGAACAGCTGAGAGGCGTTGTGTCACGAACAGCTGAGAGCCGCTGTGTCGCGACATCTGAGAGACGCCATTTACACTGATTGGTGGGCAGAGCGTGTCACAGGGTGCAACAGAAGGAGCGCGGGTATAAAAGGTGGAGGGGAGCACCGGGCAGGTAAGCCCTAACTATTTCTGCATTACATGCTGGTCAGTTAGTGCCACAAGTACTACAGCGGAGATAAATGCCTCTTGGAAGGCAAAGTTTCTTGGTGGTTTATTTTCTGATCGTGTTAGCAGAACCTGACAATTGCAGGCGAAAACGGAGCTTAGGAGTCCGTTTTCGCTGGCAGAGCACTCAGGCCACCACAGGCATCCCTGACACAAGCTGGCCATGCCCACCCTGGTCATACCCACCCTGGCCCTCAGAGGTCAAACACAACCCTTGATTCAGCCCTCAATGAAATTAAGTTTGACACCCCTGGTTTATAATATTCTGAAGTACCCAATCATCCCCCGAGCCAGTGTTTTCCTATCTATGGTCCTTTGTTACAGGGAATCTGCGAAGTCTTGAAAAAAATGTTGTGATTTAAATCTTGAAATTAAGTCTTATGGGTCCACAAAAGGTATTTACAAGGGTCCCATGATGAAAGAAATGGTTAAGAACCACTCGCGTAAGCAAAAATAACAAACAATAGTAGCTTTTCCCCTTATAGTCCCAATTAAAGGGCAAGATACAAGGATCCCCAAAGAGAAGTACGGATCGTCCTCAACTTACAACGTACAACTTTTAGCAGCTGTTTGAGGTTACAATGGCACTGACCGATACTCACACTCACGTCTGTTGCGGCATCCCCACTCACGTGATCAAAATTCCAACGCTTGGTAATGTATTTGTTGCCATGCAATTGAGCCCAAAATCTCTGTGAGATTTTGTAAGTGAGACAGTTGTTAAAAGTGAGTTGTGCTCTGTTTTAGCCACTGTTGTTCAGTGAATTGCCGCAGTTTCTCACACGTTCGTTAATTGAATCGGGCTTCGCCATTGCTTTTGCCTGTCTCAGGAGGTGATCGCATGATTCCGGGATATTGCAACCGTCATAAATACGAGTCAGTTGCCAAGCATCTGGATTTTAATCATGTGATCGTGGGGATGCTGCAACCATCATGTGAAAAAGAATCATGAGTCGCTTTGTTTTAATGCCGTTGTAACTTTGAATGGCCACTAAACAAACTGTTGTAAGTCGAGGACTACCTGTACAATGGTTGTGGGATGACCATTTGCATCTTCCCGGCTGACTTCTGACCAGCAAAGTAAAAGGGAGGAAGATGGTTTCAACTCATAAAATATTTCTATGTTCTTTTTAGAGCTGCCAACAGAAAAGGGAGGGGGAAGCAGTGAGGCAGCTTGCATTCCATAAATGTTTTCAAGGATAGTAACTAGGTGACTGAAGTTTCTGCCGTGCAAAATTCTATCTGAAGAGTATGATTGATGACTCTTGGCTATGGATATGTCCCATTGGAGAATATGAATTATGATACACCCAGGGTGTGGGGGAAAACCAGGGTCAAGGGTGACAATGAATGATGTGTCTCACAGTCAGCTACACCCAGGCAGTGCCAGCATGTTTACTCCTAATGAATCTTCTTTAAGTTTTGGAATTTCGGCTAGAGACTCATGATTTAAATGGGGGTAACTGCCAGAGCCCTGACAGCTGGATTCGCTCAACAACGCGATTCACTTAACAACTGCAGTGATTCACCGAACACAAGAAAGGTAACAAAATCAGGCTAGGCTCACTTAATAATCATCTTGCTTAGCAACAAAAATTCTAATCCCAACTGTGTTCAATCAAGGACTGCCTGAATGAACATGATCCACTGGATACAGATAGTCCTCAACTTACAACCACAATTGAGCTGAAAATTTATGTTGCCGTGGAAGACCGTTCTTAAATGAGTTTTGACCCATTTACAACTTTTCTTGTCATCATTAAGTGAATCACATCAAGTGATTAAGTCAATCTGGTTTCTCCATTGCCTTTGCTTGTCAGAAGGTTACAAAAAAAAATAATAATCCCATGACCCCTGCAGCCATCATAACTACATACCACTTGCCAAGCATCCAAATTTTGATCACGCTACCGCAAGGGTGCTGCAACTGTCATTAAGTGTGAGAAAATGTTTTCAGCGCCGAAGTAGGTCACTAAATGAATGGCTGTGGGTCAAAGATGATCTGTTTTTCACTTGGTGATGTAAGCAATTAAGCCTTTAAAGCAGAGGTCGGGGAACGAGGGCTCTTTTATGACTGGTGGACGAGGTTGTAGTTAGGAAAACTTGGGGCTGTGCTAAAATGGATAGATTAACTTTAAAAATCAAAGACATGGAATAAATGTTATGAATGGATAGAGAAAAAAGGTAGAAATTAGAGAAAGTAAGGTTATGAAGGTTAATACATATATATACTGTATACAGAAAGGAAAGTCAGTGACTGCTTCAGCTTCAACCACAACAATACAAGAGCACACAACAAATACAAACTCAGTGTAAACCGCTCCAAACTTGATTGCAGAAAGTACGAACTTCAACAACAGAGCGGTCAATGCCTGGAATGCACCACCTGACTCTGTTGTTACATCCTTAAACACCCCACTCCTTTAACCTTAAACTGTCCACTATTGACCTCACCCCATTCCTAAGAGACCTGATGCCAGTACCGGTCTGTGGATCGGTCCGTGGATTGTACCGGTCCATGGTACAAAAAAGGTTGGGTACCACTGTTGTAAGCGATTGACAAATCAAATAAATAAATAAATAAAAGGAAGGAAGGAAAGAAGCAAGGACAGAAGGAAGGAAGGGGGAAGGAAGGAGAACAGGGAAGGGGAAGGAAGGAAGGAAGAAAAGGATGGAGGGAATAGAGAAGAGAGAGGGAGGGAGGGAGGAGAACAGGGAAGGGGAAGGGAAGGAAGGAAAGGAAAGGAGAGAATACCCATTCCTAAGAGGTCTGTAAGGGGCGTGCATAGGTGCACCATCGTGCCTACTGTCCCTGTCCTATTGTCCCCATTTATTCGTATCGATTTCCTGCATTTTTTGCTCATGTTTATACTTTTACCTATTATCTTGTAAGCATTTGACAAATCAAATAAATAAAGACAAATCAAATAAAGAGGTAGATAAATATAAATGTAGTAATTGATAAAAATGTAAGTAACTTCACATAAAAAGAAACCTAGATCAACTCTTTTGGTTATGCTATTAGTACTGTTAATATACCATTAACTATTGCTATTAGTTTGTAAGTTGAGATTTATTTCCAACATTTGTTGGTCCTGGTTTATTTGCAAATAATGCTCTGCCAATGCACTGCTATTCAAAAATGTTTATGAATGAAAATTTATAAAAATAATAATAAAGAGAAAAGAAATAAAGCAGAGGAGAGGGAACGAGGGCCCTTTTTTTCCCCCACCCCTGCTTTAAAGAACTGGGGTCGTATCGTAACAGGTCGGCACAAAAAACCCGGCTAATTCCTTTCTGAGAGGCATGACAGACGCCAAACTAATCTAGTCTCCTTGCTCCTTGACTGAGCCTGTTGGCAGGCAAATGGGTGCAGCACAAGAAGGACGTCAGTAGAGCTTTGCTCAAGGCAAGGCAAGGCAAGCCCGCCACTCAAGCCAAATGTGCAACAAGGGAGAAATTAGCAAAGAAAACAAGTCGTATTGTACACCCGGGTCTCGACAGCCCAGAACGGCCCGGCAGCTCCCGGCCAACCGTCATCAGCAAACCCAAGTGCCAACTTGGAAACACCAACGGCTGGCAGGAGGAAGGATGGAGGGCGTAGTGCCAGCCGCTCGCACCCGGCGTTTGAAAGAAAAGGAAAAAAACTGAAGCTGATGAGGCGAGGGATCCAACCCTTTCGCTAGGAAGACGGGGGAGAAGACAAAATATATTCTGGCCTGGATTTCAAACTGATGGAGCGCCACGCAAATAAATCAGCGGATTATTTTATCCCCGTCAACGCATCTTCCCTCGCTCGAGAGACGGCTGCCAAAAAACGAGGCAGCCCTGGGAATCGCTTTCCTTTGCTTTCCTCCCAGACCACATCTTGAGAGAGAGAGAGAGAGAGAGAGAGAGAGAGAGAGAGAGAGAGAGATGAACCCCTTGGAGGAAAAAGGGGGGTGATAATTAAGTTGCTTCTTCCGAGTAGCAGTTGGCAGTGCAACTTCCCGGCACTGGTTAAGGAGAGCTTTTAATTCAATTGTGCTTGGGATTAAAAAGGACGCACTCGTTCCAGTCAGGAGAAACCTGGATAAGGAGAGAAGCCCTCCCATTGCTGTATCTTGCTGGTGTTTGCTTTACCGGGGGGGGTAAAAAGAACAAACAAGGGCCTCTTGTCAGGGCGAGCCGGAATCCAGAGTCAAAATGGAGGTCGCTGCAATGCAGAACCGACGGCTTGAACCAGAAATCAAACAGTGACAGAGAAATGGATGGAAATTGGAACAGGAAAGATTGAAGTTCTTAAGGCTTAATAGGCTAATTACCTAGAGGTTTCTCACTGGATGCCATCTGTTAGAAAGGAAAAGGAAAACGCACACACCCTCCCCCCAAAAGTTTATTTTAGCAAACAAAAACGCAGCCAGATAATATTATTTTCTTTCCACAAAATTTTACCGTATGTAGGTAGTAGTAGGTAGGTAGGTAGGCCACAACTGAGCCCAAAATTTATGTTGCTAAGTGAGTTTTGTGCCATTTCGTGACCTTCCTTACCACCGTCGTTAAGGGAAATCACTGCAGTCGTGCAGTTAGTCACACGATTATTAAGTGAACCTGGCTTCCCCACTGATTTTGCTTGTCAGAAGGTCGGGACAAAAGGGGATCATATGACCCCGAGATGCTTCAACGGTCATAAGTATGAGCCAGTTGCCAAGGGTCCGACTTTTGATCACGTGACTATGGGGATGCTGCAATGGTCGTTAAGTGTGAAAATGGTCCTAAGTCGCTTTTTTCAGTTCCGCTGTGAACTCTGAACCGTCACTAAATGAATGGCCGTAAGTGGAGGACTGCCTGTATATTATTGCATGGCTTTTCTCCCATCCTTCTTCCCCAAAATTTGGGTTGGCACATTTGACCTCTGCACTCCTTCCTGTTCTCCTCATTCCTCTGATATCTGGCTTATAAAGCACCCTAAGCTATTGTTTGTTTTTCCAACGGTTTGCTGAATAAATTACACAACCAGCGGGTGGCCACACAATAGGCCGAGCCAGAAATTAAGGATGGCCAACCCACCCATGGAGCAGTTTACACAATACGCTAAAGCCCCAAACCAAACAAACATTATCATTTAACGTGTTGTCTGAGCCACGAATGGCAAATAGTAGAACTGATGGCTGAATGAGTCTGGTTGCAACACTTCCTTCCTTGAAGCTCGCTACTCTCATGGTCTAAATCCTGTAGATATTTTGGACAGGAACTCTCAATCTCTTGCCATTGATCTGTTAGCTGGAGTAAATAATTAGGATAGAGCTGGAGGGGACTTTGGAGGTCTTCTAGTCCAGCCCCTTGCTCAAGCAGAAGAACCTATACAATCTCAGACAAGTGACCGTCCAGTCTCTTCTTAAAAGCCTCCAGTGATGGAGCGTCCATGATTTTTGAAGGCCTAATTTTTCTTTTCTTTAGACTAGCCAGATCCATTCCTCATATGTTTTAGTCTCCAGGCCTTTGATCATCTTGGTTGCTCTTCTCAGAACATTTTCCAAAGTCTCAACATCCTTTTTGTAGTATGGTGACCAAAATTGGTTGCAGTATTCCACGTGTGGCCTTACTAGGGTTTTGTAAAGCGGCACTAATAGTTCAAATGATCTTGATTCTATGCCTGTTCTATACAACCCAGGATTGGATTAGCTTTTTTGGCAGCGGCGGCTGCACACGGCTGGCCCATATTCGAATGATCTTCCACTAGGACTCCAAGGTCCCTCTCATAGTTACTGTTTTTGAGCCAGGCCTCACCTAATTTATATCTTTGGTTTTTCCTGCCTAAATGAAAAGCTTTGCTTTTCTCCACATTAAAATTCATTTTGCTGGATAGGGCCCATTTTTCAAGTTTGTCAAGATAAGTTATGTTCTCTCAGATGGGACTCTAGCCTATCTCGTCCTTGTAGTTGTTAGCCAATGGCACAAGACCATTAATCTCCTAGAACAGAGGTGGGGAACAATGGTCCCTCATAACTTGTGGACTTCAACTCCCAGAATTCCTGAGCCAGCATGGCTGGCTCAGGAATTCTGGGAGTTGAAGTCCACAAATCATTAAAAGAACCATCATTTCCCACCCCTGTCCTTGAAGATAGGCCTTCAGAGAAATTACACTGCCATCAAGACCAAGAGACTTGGGTCCCTCATGAAAGCTCAGAGAAAGACAATCCAAAAGTGCTTTTCCAAAAAGGCATCTGGATTTTCTGGGGTGTTTTTTTCCCCATGAAAAAAACATTTCACTTCTCATCCTTCTTCAGTTCTGACTGGAATGGCGAGGAATGGAAGGATTTGGAGTGATATTCAGTCAGAACTGAAAAAGCTTCTTGGATGAGAAGCAAAACATTTTCAGGGGGGAGGGGGGAAGAAGTCCAGCTGCCTTTTGGAAAAGCAGCTTTGGGACAACCATGACCTGGCTGGTCGAGGAGCTCCATAGACACCCATAGAAAGATATCCAAAATATCAGGCTGATTTCTTCCAGTCTAGTTCTGCTTCCTCATGAAACCTAAACGGAGGGTCTCTCTTCCATCTCCAGAACCTCCAGGCAATTTTAATGCCATCACTAAGAGCAAAAGCAGAGGAAGAAAGAATAAGGACTCCTAACAAAATACTCCTTTTGAAAGTGAATCCTAAACAGGAAAAAGGCTACTGTTGGCTTAATGTGTGACACAGTGTCCTTTTGACACTGTGGCACACCAGGCCTTTGGACCCTCTGAAAGTCACACAAAAGGACTTTCACGGGGCCCTTGGAATCTCTGAAATGCCATGCTAGAATGGAGCATATTTTCCTTTTCTTTCAGACAAATGTTCTTGTGTTTGTCTGAAGTTTCCAGGCTTCGTGGAATCTGGAAATGCCTTGGATAGACGTTATGAAAAACACTAGCTCGATATCCGTCCTTCGCTACTAAACTATGTTGTCGGGCTTAAGTTTTGGGGGAGGAAAATTAAGGAGGGGGGGGAGAAAACTGCCTCTGCCTATTAGCATCCATCGGTATTCATCTGGCTAGCGTCCTGTCAGTGTGTGAGAGAGTTGAGGGCTGTTTGGAAACTGAAACAGTATTTGCTGTGTGAGCAAGGAGACAACAAGGAGCCTGGGCGTGGCTTAACTCAACTGTTCTGTACTAAAGCTGCTTGTTGCTGTGAAAGTAAAACTGAAACTCCTCTCCTCTGCTTGAGTTTTGCATTTGGAAGAGATTTCATTCCAGATGGGAAGGGGGAGTAGAAGCCCTGAGCATCAGAGCGTGTTAATAATAAAAATAATATAGGAAATACTAATGCTCTGATGGTCATTTCAAATAATCCTTTCTTAGCAAGCACCTAGAAGCCAAGAGGAACATACGGGCCAAATTTCAAGTTTGCAGGCTTTACGGTCCTATAGATTTTGATGATGATGCATGAGTGGTATTTCGCTTTTATCTATATAGATTTATTACAATTATGTACATATGTATTTAGTTTATAGGTAAAGTCCTCAGATTACAACCCCAATGGTACCCAAAATTTATGTTGCTCAGTGAGGCAATTCAGTGACTTTTGCCTCATCTTACGACCTTTCTTGCCACAGTTGTTAAGCGAATCACCAGTTATTAAATTGGTAACACAGTTGTCAGGTGAAATCTGGCTTCCCCATGGACTTTGCTTGTCAGAAGTTTGCAAAAGGCGTGTAAATATGAGCCAGTTGCCAACTGTCCGAATTCTGATCATGCAACCATGGGGATGCTGCCATGATCGTTAAGTGGGGAAAAACAGTCGTGGGTCAATTTTTTCCCCATCGTTGTGACTTCGAAGGATCATTCCATGAACTGTTGTAAGTTGAGGATTGCCTGTAATTGATTGTTCTTAATTTCTCTTTTGCCTACAGGAGGGAGGGTTTGTATGTTTGTGTGTGTGTGTGTGTGTGTGTGTGTGTGTGTGTGTGAGAGAGAGAGAGAGAGAGAGAGAGAGAGAATGCGATGGAGAAAAAGAGAAAACAAGATTGTGTATGTGAGAAAATGTATGTCTGAGGAAAAGAGAGAAAGAGCAAGAGATATTTTGTGTGTACGTGAAAGAGAGAGAAAATGAATGTGTGAAAGAAGAGAAAAAGAGAGATTGTGTATGTGAGTGAGTGAGAAAGAAAGAAGATGTGTGAGAGGAAAAGAAAGAGCAAGAGAGATTGTGCGTGTGAAAGAGAGTGAGGAAATGAATGTGTAAAAGAAGAGAAAAAGAGATTGTGTGTGTGAGAGAGTGAGTGAGTGAGAGAGAAAGCAAGAGCAGGAGAAAAAAAGACAGAGAAACAGGGCGAGAGACAGAGGATGTGAGTGAGAAAAAGAGAAAACAAGATTGTGTGTGAGAGAAAGAGAGAGAGAAAATGTATGTGTAAGAGAAAAAGAGATTGTGCTTATGTGAGACAAAGAAAGAGAAAGAGAAAGAGAGAGAGAGTAAAGGCACCAACGAAGTCAAGGTAGGCATTTTTGGAATTTCTGACGAGCCAAGCCCAAAAGATTTGCCATCACTGGCACAGACTGAAGAAGGATTCCAATGTTATCTCAGACTTTGGCTTCATGTAATTTCAGGTTATTTCCTCTTTCACAAAACAAGGCTACTTGTTTTGCTACTCCAGTTATATACATAGGAAATATGATAATAAGGACTGGGGCAGATAATTTGATAATAGTCACTTGGATAGGGGCAAGGGCGAGGTCTAAACTGGATAGACAAATCCAGATAGCCTTTGACTTACATCCACAATGGAGCCCAACGTTCCTGTTGCTAAGGAAAACATTTGCTAAGTGAGTTTTGCTCCATTTTGCGACCTTTTCTGGCCACAGTTGTTAAGTGAATCACTGCAGACGTTATTAACACGGCTAAATGAATCTGGTTTCTCCATTATCAGAAAGTTACAAAAGACAATCACATGACTCTGAGACACGCAAATATCATCAATTTGAACCAGTTCCCAAGCGTCTGAATTTTGATCAGGTGACCAAAGGGGATGCTGCAATGGTTGTAAGTGTAAAAAATGGTCATAAGTCACTCTTTTCAGTGGTATTGTAACTTTGAACGGTCACTGAATGAATTCTTCTAAGTCGAGGACTACCTGTAATTGAGTAGATGGTGTCATTGACGCAAAGAATGTAAATTTGGGCAAACTCAGGGTGACAGTGGAGGACAAGGGGATGTGGAGCACTACAGTGTAAAGGTGAAGATAAAGGTGCCCCTCGCACATACGTGCTAGTCGTTTCCAGCTCTAGGGGGCGGTGCTCATCTCCGTTACAAAGCCAAAGAGCCAGCGCTGTCCAAAGACGTCTCCGTGGTCATGTGGCCAGCATGACTAAACTCCGAAGGCGCACGGAACACTGTTACCTTCCCACAAAATGGACCCTATTTTTCTACATGCATTTTTTACATGCTTTTGAACTGCTAGGTTATCAGAAGCTGGGACAAATAATGGGAGCTCACTCCGTTACGTGGCGCTAGGGATTCAAACCGCCGAACTGCCGACCTTTCTGATCGAGAAGCTCAGCGTCTTAGACACTGAGCCACCGCGTCCCTTACATACTACAGTGTATGGGGTCACAAAGAGTCAAACACAACTTAGTGAGTGAACAACTAGCATTATTAAAATAATTCCTTTTATATCATATTTTTGTTGCACTAATACATAATGCAAGAGCCACAATGGTACTGAACCAGCCCCAAGGAGAAACTCCAGTTTTAGTCTACCCGTAGCTACAGAATCTACCTCACAGGATTGTTCAGGGAAAAATTGGAGGGAGCCCCAGGTATACTACCTAAAGTAGTTTTTACTCATCAGAACTCTGTGCATCACCTTGTTACGAGCAGATAGTTCAGCTTTCAAATGGTTAAAAAGAAAACAGTCTTAACATTATTCAGACCAAATTTGCCTTACGACCACAACTGAGCCCAAAATTTCAGTTGCTAAGTAAGACATTAAGTGCATTTTGTCCCATTGTACAGCCTTGTCTTTCCACAATTGTTAGGTGAATCACTGTAGTTGTTAAGTTAGTAACGCGCTCATTAAGTGAATATTGCCTTCCCCAATGACTCAGAAGGTCGCCAAATCCGTGGAACACTGGCAACCGTCATAAATATGACCCTGTCGCCAAGCGTGTGAATTTTGATCCGAGGGATGTGGGGATGTTAAGTATGAAAAAAAAAGTCATGTCACTTTTTTTTCAGGGCTGTTGTAACTTCGAACGGTCATGAAATGAACTGTTGTACGTTGAGGCCTATCTGTACTTCATCACCAATAAGCCGGAGGGTAAACAACCACGAGACAGGGAGTCAGGGAGAGAAAAGGGACCTCCTTGTTTGCCCCAGGCACCAAAAAACGTCCCAGGCTGGCCCTACCCCACCAGCTGAACTCTGAACTAGCGAGGACAAAAGGGCTATTTTAGGAAAACATTTGTTCGAAAGATATTCAGTTCGACCAAAAGTATTTTCCAGCCAAGCAGTTACAAACAGTGAGAGGAGGAGGAGGAGGAGGAGGAGGAGGAGGAGGAGGAGGAGGAGGAGGAGGAGGAGGAGACGGAAACGAGAAATTTGAGTCTTTGGCAGGATCCTGTGCAGACTCAGGATAGATGAAAGACTCACCCTTCCACCATCTTTCTGGAAGATTACAAAGCTGGCATGCAAACTCTCCTGAATTCTTCACAGACTTCCAACGGGGTTCCCAGGTCAGAAGCCAAAAACAATCAGCATTCATCACTTGGGATTATTTGTTTGGAAAAAGACCACATGGTTGTTCGGGAGATCTGTCACTAGACAACTGTACAAAACCGCAGGCTCGGAGAGCTGGGATCGAATGACTTTGACAAAAGGAAGCCCTTTAGTTTCCATAGGGCAGGAAAACAAACCAAGATCCAGCAGCTTTGCCAGCGGCTAACTTCCAGGAGTACAACTGCGTCCAGCTACTACAATCCCCTCTGCCCCTGAGGGTTTCAGCATCTAAAATGAGCGTCTTTTCTCCATTAAGCCAAGCAATTGGCCAAACCCCTTGATCTGAAGCAAATCTTCAAAGGCCCCAAACCGTGAATTGTGGACTTTGTAAAACATCAGGATGGGATTAGAAAAATTCTAAAGCAGGGGTTTAGAATCAAGGCCCGCGGGCTGCATCTGGCTCATAGGGTGTTTAGATCTGGCCTGTAGGGCCACCCCAAAAACAGCCAAGGGCCAGCCCGTGGGGCCTCTGCCAGCGAAAACGGGAAGGCTGCCGGCAGAGGGTTGCAGGAAGACGTCACGGCCGAAAACGGAGCTCAGGAGCCTGTTTTCGCTGGCAAATGCGCTCAGGCCGCCATAGGCGCCCCCTCCCCAAACAAGTGATGTGGAGCTGACCGTGCCCCCCACCCTGCCCCCACAAGGTCAAACACAACCCTGATGCGGCCCTCAAGGAAATTGAGTTTGATGCCCCTGTTCTAAAGCATTGAGAATCCTGGAGAATTCAAATGAGTGCAAGTCTTAGTGGAATTTGGTGCAGGAGGCTGGGTGGGGGAGCAGCAAATCTCCAATCCTGAAATTCAATACAGGTAGTCCTCGACTTACGACCAGAAATTTCTGTGGCTGAGCAAGACGTGAGCTTTGCCTCGTTTTGTTCGACCTTTCTTGCCACCGTTGAGTGAATCACTGCAGTTTTTAAGTTAGTATAACACCATTGTTAAATGAATTGATTGCTTATTGTACCCTAGGACTATTATTAAGTGATGTACCTGATGATTCTTGACTCTTGACGAATGTCTTTCTTTTTATGTACAGAAAGGTCTGCATTTGCACCAAGACAAATTTCTCGTGTGTCCAATTGCACTTGGCCAATAAAAGAATTCTATTCTGTTCTAATCTGGCTTCCCCATCGACTTTCAGAAGGGGATCGATCCCCTGACCATGGGATACATACTACAACCGTCATAAATATGAGTCAGTTGCCAAGCATCTGAATTTGATCATGTGACCATGATACTGCAAAGGTTGTACATTTGAAAAACGGTCACTATTTTCAGCGCCCTTGTTAACTTCAATCGCTAAATGAATGGGTTGTAAGTCAAGGACTACACATACAGGTAATCCTCCACTTACAACCACAGCTGGATCAGAATTTCCGTTGCTAAGCAAGGTGGCTACTCAGTGAGTCATACACGGTTTTCCAAGCTTTATTGCCACAGCTTGTTAAGCAAATCACTGTAGCTCTTAAGTGCCCTACACGGTCATTAAGTGGATCTGACCTCCTCCTTTGACCTGGCTTGCCAGAAGCTGGCTGGGAAGATCCCAAATGGTGATCCAGTGATCCCAGAATCCTGCAACTCTCATAAATACATGCCAGTGTCCAAGCATTTGAATCTGGATCCATGTGACTATCCGGATAATACAATAATCGTGTTGAGGACCAGTTCAATGTCGCTTCGTTCAGTGCTGTTGTATCTTTGAACACTCAATAAACCAATGGTTGGAAGTAAAGGACTACCTGAATCGGATGCTGCAGACACCTCTCTTAAATTCAGTTGCTAACTCATTAGCAGCCCAGTTGAGAAACATGGGGAAACATCCAACCTCCCACAAGTTATTTCTTTCACAAATGCTGAAACTCCAGCCAATATGGAGCTGCTCTTAAGGACATTTTTCCAGGCTCTGCCCCAATTAAAGCTGGGACCTTGGAACTGCCAATTATGGCCTAGCCTTTACAGACGGCAGGAATACTTCCATTTTAATTGGGATAATGAGCAGTCCAGCAACAGGGATCGTCCTGATGTAAAGCTCAATGCCTCGGGTGAAACCTGGGCTAAGATTTCCGGGGCTGCGCGTCTTATTTGAACCCAGCCCTACCTTGGGCAGCTTAAAGTACAACCTATTGGTTAACATCCCCACAGGTGAAGTGGTGGCACCACACCTCAGAAAGAAATTGGTGGCATCAAAACTGGAGAATAAATCCAGGATGAAATTGAGTTGCTGAGCTGCGGTGGAAACTGGCCCTTTGCTTCTCTAGTTTGGAGGAGGAATATTTGTTTTCTCCCATCCGGGAAGAGGATGGAAACGAGGCTCCTCTTTTGAAGTAGAGAAGCCAGAGATGCATCAAAATGGCTCGAGAGGTTGGGCTTTGAAGATTGTATTGGGAAAACGAAAGAGAACAGTTGTAGCCCCGGTTGGAACGAGAGGTCCTTGGTGTTCTTCTGGGCCTCCTTGTTTCCTTGCAGACGTTTCATGACCCAAGTTACTTAGTCTGGATCATGGAAGGTACGCAAGAAAACAAGCAAGTTCAGAGAATACCAAGAACGCCACAGTCCTCCTCCTCCTCCTCTTCCTTTTCCTCCTCTTTCATTTCCTCCTCTTTCTTTTCTTCTTCTTCCTCCTCTTCTTTTTCCTCCTCCTTTTTCTCTTCCTCCTCCTCCTCCTCTTCTTTCATTTCCTCCTTTCTTTTCCTCTTCTTTTCCTCCTCTTCCTTTTCCTCCTCCTTTTCTTCCTCCTTTTCTTCCTCCTTTTCCTCCTCTTCCTTTTCTTTCTTCCTCCTCTTTCTTTTCCTCCTCCTCCCCCTTCTCTTTCATTTCCTGCGCTTCCTTTTCCTCTTCTTCCTCCTCCTCCTTTTCTCCCTCTTCCTTTTCCTCCTCCTCCTCTGCTTCTTTCATTTCCTCATCTTTTTCTGCCTCCTCTTCTTTTTCCTCTTCCTCGTCCTTTTCTCCCTTTTGCATTTCCTCTTCTTCCTCCTCTTCTTCCTCCTCTTCCTTTTCCTCCTCCTCCCCTCCTCTTTCATTTCCTCCTTTCCTTTTCCTCCTCTTTCCCTCCCTCTTCCTTTTCTTCCTCCTCCTCTTCCTCCTCTCCCTCTTCCTCTTCCTCCTCCTCCTCCTTTCATTTCCTCCTCTTCCTTTTCCTCTTCCTCATCCTTTTCTCCCTCTTGCATTTCCTCTTCCTTCTCCTCTCCCTCTCCCTTTTCCTCTTCTTCCTCTTCCTCCTCTCTCTTCCTTTTCCTTCTCCTCTCCCTCTCTCCTCCTCCTCCTCCTCCCTGCAAACCCCACTCTTTTCCAGCATTGATGATATTACCCAGCTTGGGTAATGAAAAGTTTGCAGGAAAACAACCAAGCTCAGAGAAAACCAAGGAACCCAGTCCTCCCCCTTCCTCCTCTCCCCCTCCCCATCCCCTGCAAACCCAACTATCTTCCAGCATTGGTTTCATGACCTACTTTGGGTCATGAAACATCTGCAAGAAAACAACCCCCCTCAGAGAACACCAAGGACCCCAGAGTCCTTCTACTCCCCCTCCTCAGTCTCCTCTCTGCAAACCTCACTCTCTTCCAGCACTGATGATGTTACCTAGTTGGGTCATGAAACGTCTGCAAGGAAACCACCAAGCTCAGAGGGCAACAAGAGCCCCTTTCAAAGCGGGAAGGGGGAGGACAACGGCCCATCTTGCCAAGGCGAACCTGGGAGGGAGAGGGGTTTTTTTTCCTGCAGGGTTGCGCCCCCCCCCCCAAAAAAAAACCCCATCCATCTCCCGAGCTCCGACCCGTGTCGATCGGCTTCAGAAAGGCAGGCAGCCGAGTCAGCCTGGCCAGCCAAGCTCGGGTTAGGCGCGGGTTAAGCACGGGGGAGGCTGGCTTTTTTGTTCCCTTTCCCGGCCAAGCGAAAAGCAAAGCCTGCTCGGGCGACGCGGCGCCAGCGAGCCCGGCCCGCAGCCGCTCGGCGCCCGGCCGGGGAGGATGGGAGTTGCAATCCGAAGGGAGACGCTAATTTTTTTGGGGGCGCAGATCATAGTCCTGGGGAGGAAGATTTGGGGGCGGTGGGGGGAGGAGGAGGCCTGGGTGGCCAAGACGCGGGAGTCTCCCAGCCGGCGGGACTCCAAGTCCCATCATCCCCTCCCCCGGGAGCCGGGCGGCCGCTCTCACCCGAAATCATCGTCCATGGACTTGAAGTAGAACTTGTAGTTGGGCCGGTTGAGCAGCGCCTTGAAGTCGCCCAGCGTGACCCGCTCGGCCGGCAGCGGCAGCTTGACCAGGTACGGCGTCTCCTGGTCGTCCAGGTGGTAGATGATCTTGGTCTCCGACGCCGCCATGGCCCCCGCCAGGCCCGCCTCGCCGCCCGGCCTCGTCCCCTTGTTCTCGGACCGGGTGCCAGCGCCGCCCGCCTCAGCGCGCAAGCTCCGGCCGACCCGGCGCCGCCTCCTCCGCCGCCTCCGCCGGGCTCCTCCCCTGCGCGAGGAGATGCCGCCGCAGCCGGCCCGGGACCCCCCGCCGCCTCGGGGACGCTGAGGGAGCTCGGCGGGATCCTGGGCCGCCGCCGCCGCCGCCCCGGGGGATGCTGGGCTTTGGGCGGGCCCGGCGCCCTTCGCTTTCCCAGAGGCTGTGGGGGGGAGGGGGGCTCTGCACAGCCGGCCTGGGTGGGGTGAGGGGGGTGGGGGTCGCCGACCCCAAGATTGCCCCCCACATAACACGCGTTTCCTTTGGTCGTGGAGTTGGGGGGGAGGGGGGGATGAATCCGGCGGTCCTCTCTCTCTTTTCTTTCCTCTCTTTCTGGCTTCCTTTCTCTCTTGTGTTTTCTCTTGCTTTCTTTCTCTCCCTCTCTTTTTCTATCTCTCTCTGGCTTTTTCTCTCTCCCTTTCTCTCTTTCTCTTGTTTTCTCTCTCTTGTTCTCTTTCTCTCTCTCTCTCCCTCTCTTGTTTTCTCTCTCTCTTTCTGGCTTCCTTTTTCTCTTGTTTTATCTCTCTTGTTCTCTCTCTCTCACACCCTCTCTTGCTTTCTCTCTCTCTCTCTTTCTCTTTCTGGCTTTCTTTCTCTCCTGCTTTCTATTTCTCTTGTGTTTTCTCTTGCTTTCTTTCTCTCCCTCTCTTTTTCTACCTCTCTGGCTTTTTCTCTCTTCCCTCTCTCGTTTTCTTTCTCTTGCTTTATCTCTCTCTCTCTCTCCCTCCCTCTCCCCTCGCTTTCTCTCTCTCTCTGGGTTCCTTTCTCTGTTTCTCGTGCTTTTTCTTGCTTTCTTTCTCTCCCTCTCTGCCTTTTTCTCTTTCCCTTTCTCATTTTCTCTCTTTCTCTTGCTTTATCTCTCTTGTTCTCTCTCCCCCCCTTGCTTTCTCTCTCTCTCTCTTTCTGGCTTCCTTTCTCTCTCTCTCTCTCTCTCTCTCTCTCTCTCGCTTTCTATTTCTCTTGTGCTTTCTCTCTTGCTTTTTTCTCCCTTCTCTCTCTCTCTCTCTTGCTTTTTTTTCTCTCCTCGTTTCCTTTCACTCACACACAATATTTCTCTTGCTTTCTCTCGCACATACAGGTGAAACTGGAAAAATTAGAATATTGTGCAAAAGTTTGTTTCAGTAATGCAACTTAAAAGGTGAAACTAATATATGAGATAGACTCATTACATGCAAAGCGAGATAGTTCAAGCCGTGGTTTGTCATAATTGAGATGATTATGGCTTACAGCTCATGAAAACCCCAAATCCACAATCTCAGAAAATTAGAATATTACATGCAATCAATAAAACGAGGATTGTACATAGAACAGTATCGGACCGCTGAAAAGTATAAGCATGCATATGTACTCAGTACTTGGTCTGGGCCCCTTTTGTAGCAATTGCTGCCTCAATGCAGCGTGGCATGGAAGCCATCAGCATGTGGCACTGCTGAGGTGTTATGGAAGACCAGGATGCTTCAATAGCGGCCTTCAGCTCTTCTGCATTGTTCAGTCTCATGTCTCTCATCTTTCTCTTGGCAATGCCCCACAGATTCTCTATGCGGTTCAGGTCAGGTGAGTTTGCTGGCCAATCAAGCACAGTAATCCCACGGTCATTGAACCAGGTTTTGGTGCTTTTGGCAATGTGGGCAGGTGCCAAGTCCTACTGGAAAATGAAGTCATCCCCATAAAGCTTGTCTGAGGAAAGAAGCATGGTGCTCCAAAATCTCCTGGTAGATGGCTGCGTTGACCCTGGACTTAATGAAGCACAGTGGACCAACACCAGCAGATGACATGGCTCCCCAAATCAACAGACTGGAAACTTCACACTGGACTTCAAGCATCTTGCAGTGTATGCCTCTCCATTCTTTCTCCAGACTCTGGGTCCTTGGTTTCCAAATGAGATGGAAAAGTTGCTCTCATCAGAAAAGAGGACTTAGGACCACTGAGCAACAGACCAGTTCCATGTTTCTTTAGTCCAGGTAAGACTCTTCTGACGTCGTTTGTTGTTCAGGAGCGGCTTGACAAGAGGAATACGACATTTGAAACCCATGTCCAGGATCCGTCTGTGTGTGGTGGCTCTTGATGCACTGACTCCAGCCTCAGTCCACCCCTTGTGAAAGTCCCCAACACTTTTGAATGGCCTTTTCCTGACAATCCTCTCCAGGCTGCGGTCATCCCTGCTGCTTGTGCACCTTTTTCTTCCACACTTTTCCCTTCCACATAACTTTCTATTAATGTGCTTTGATACAGCACTTTGGGAACATCCAACTTCTTTTGCAATTACCTTTTGAGGCTTTCCCTCCTTATGGAGGGTGTCAGTGATGGTTTTCTGCACAACTGTCAGGTCAGCAGTCTTTCCCATGATTGTGATTCCTACTGAACCAGACTGAGAGACCATTTAAAGGGTCAGGAACCCTTTGCAGATGTTATGGCTTAATTAGCTGATTAGAGTGGGACACTTTGTGCCTAGAATATTGAACCTTTTCACAATATTCTAATTTTCTGAGATTGTGGATTTGGGGTTTTCATGAGCTGTAAGCCATGATCATCTCAATTATGACACATCACGGCTTGAACTATCTTGCTTTGCACGTAATGAGTCTATCTCATATATTAGGTTCACCTTTTAAGTTGCATTACTGAAATAAATGAACTTTTGCACGATATTCTAATTTTTCGAGTTTCGCCTGTACATTTTCTCTCACACACAATTACACAATCTTGTTTCCTTTTTCTCACATTTTCTGTCACTCTATCACACACACACACATACACATTCTCTCTTCTGTTTCCCACACACACATTTTCTTTTCCCTTCCTCCCTCCCTCTCTTTTCTCTCTCTCATCTAGGTCATACTTGCTTTTATTTTTGGGTCAGGCCTCTTGTCATCTGTCATTGTCATCTAAGATCTCAAAGGCTGGAGTCTTTCCTGTTTGGGAGCTGCTCTAGCCGCCTAATCCCTTCATTTGCCTTTTTGGCACCTTTGTATTTCCAGCTTCCTCTGAGTCTCATCCTATCCTGGTGTTTACCTTCACACCCAGGCCTGGAGGTCCTTGAGATGTGGGGCAGTGCCTCCCATCCATTTTGCTCTTGGCGGGGAAAGACTAGGACACACACTTCTTGCAGTAATAACCTGGTTCTCGGGTTGTAAGAAAGCTGTGTTCTGGATTTTATAGAACTTATTTACGCTTTTACATTATATAGCTGTTATTTTTTTTATGATTAAGCCACCCAGAGTTATCTTGAACTATAAATTCAGCCTATCAATTATATAAATAACTAAATGGCCTTCTTGGTTGAGAGAGTTGGCTTCCATTAGCCGTTCCTTGTCGAGCGTAAGGTGGTTGGAAAGCCACCACAACTTTGCCACAAACTATGGCTTGTTGGAAAGGGTGAACTAACACTAACTAACCTGAGCCCTGGGCCCTATTTAACAAAATGAAATTCAATGTAGAGAAAAGTAAAGTCTTATACTTAGGCAAGGAAAACCAAAAGTACACCCATAGATTGGGTGAAACCAGGCTTAATAGCCATAACTGTCAGAGGGATCTTGGAGTCTTAGTGAACAACCAATTAAATATGAGCCAACAGGGTGTGGTGGCAGCCAAAAAAGCCAATGCAATTCTAAATTGCATTTTAACACAGGGATTGAATCAAGATCTCATGAAGTAATAATACCACTCTGTAAAACCACACCTGTAAGACCACGCCTAGCCTACTGCATCCAGTTTTGATCACTACACTATAAAAAAAGAGGTTGAGACTCTAGAAAGAGTGCAGAGAAGTGCAATCAAGATGATTAAGGGGCTGGAGGCTAAAATATGCGATGAATGGTTGCAGGAACTGGGCATGGCTAGTCTAGTGAAGGACTAAGGGAGACATAGCAGTCTTCCAATATTTGCGGGGCTGCCACAGAGAGTAGAGGGGGTCAAACTATTTTCCAAAGCACCTGAAGGACAGACAAGGAATAATGGATGGAAACCGATCGTGGAGAGATTACAGCTAGAAATAAGGAGAAATTTTCAGTCAATGGAACAGAAGTTGCCTTCAGAAGTTGTGGGTGTTTCATCACTGGAAGCTTTGAAGAAGAGACTGGACAGCCATCTGTCAGAAATGGTATAGGGCAGGGGTCTCCAAACTTGGCCACTTTAAGCCTGGTGGACTTCTGGCTGGGGAATTCTGGGAGTTGAAGTCCGCCAGGCTTAAAGTGGCCAAGCTTGGAGACCCCTGGTATAGGGTCTCCTGTTTGAGCGGGGGGGGGTTGGACTAGATGACATAGATTAGAAGGTCCCTTCTAACTATTGTTCTAACATTTTGTGGCTTCTATTGCATCTCTTCATAGTGACACTTTCAGAAACTATATCATTGCGCCTTCTTTTCTAGTTAACTTAAATGAACTTTCTTTTTCTAGGTCCCCTTTCTATACGGAATTATCCCCATGGACTGCTTGGCAGGCCCAGCAGTTTTCTAACGGTCTCTGTAGCTTCTTTCCTCTGTAAAATTAATTCTTTTAAATTCTCTTTTGAGGATGGGTCCAGGCAGGCAAACTAATCCCCCACTGAAAACTGTTCGTTTGCACAAGTATCACAATTCTGCTTTTCAAGTCATGATCCAAGGAATCACTGTAGGAGGCACAACGTTGCAGGATCCAATCTGGGGTCGGTCCTCAGGACCAGCGATCTAGAGAAACAAAAGGACTGGGAGGAACATGATAGCAGTATCGCAATATTTGAGCAGCTGCCACAAAGAGGAGAATTAACCAGTGGAACAGCTTGCCGTCAGAAGTTGTGGGTGCTTCATCTCTGGAGGTTTTTAAGAAGAGTCTGGACAGTCAGTTGTCTGAAATTGTATAGGATCTCCCGTTTGAGCAGGGGGCTGGACTAAAAGACCTCCAAGGTCCCTTCTGGTTCTGTTCTGATCCATCGAAATGGCTGTCTGAATCGAGACAGTTTCCATCTTTCAACTTTGCATTCTATTAAACGTAACTGCCCAGAAAATAATATTTTGCTTCAATCCAAACATTTAATAACGAGCCCATTTTAAGGATTTTGGGATAGAAAATAAGACAGGCAAGTGCCCTGATTGTATCTTCAATTAAGTGAAAGATTTCAATTGCGTTTCCCTCCATCCTAGCCCAGCACTCCAAGAATAGCTACCAGGTCTTTTGGTTCCTTTTAGCGCACAATACTAACTCAATCTTTATGGCATGTTTTGTACATTGTTTTGTGTTGGGCCCATGTGACCCTGGGTGCATTGCAAGTCTGCCAATTCTTTTCCTCTGTAAGATTTCAAAGTTTCTAAGATGTCGGTTTATAAACAAGCATAACCACAGCAAGTTATTCAGCATGAAACAAAACAAACAAACGAATGAATTGCCCAGAAGCAACACACAATGAAAACTCAGCTAAAATAGAAGAAGCTAAAGAAAAAGAAAAACATAATAAAATATACTGAAGACAACAACAATGAAGTAAGAGAAGTCTTATAGTAAACACTTCAGCCACGTCTTCTATCATCCATTTTAGCAAAAGTTTTCAAGCAGAAGTAATTCTGTGAAGTTAATGAGGGTCAGGGAATGTTTTTGTGTTTCCCTGTGTGTGTTGGTGTATCTGTGTGCGTGTCCAAGCTGGGCTCCAAAACTCCAGGTGAGAGATAGCAAAAAATGAGATATTATACCCTCTTGCCATCCAGATTTGGGGGGCCCCAATCTAGTAGCAAGAGGTAATACAGGTAGTCCTTGACTTACAACAGTTCATTTAGCGACAGAAGTTACAACAGCCCTGAAAAAAGTGACTTAGGACCACTTTTCACACAACCATTGCAGCATCCCCAAAGTCATGTGATCAAAATTCGGCTGCTTGGCAACTGACTCATATTTATAACGGCTAGAGTCATGGAGTCATATGATCACTGCAATCTCCTGCCAAGCAAAGACAATGGGGAATCCCGATTCACTTTACAGCTGTGTTACTAACTTAACAACTGTGGCAAGAAAGGTCTTAAAAGTAGGGCAAAACTCGCTTGACAAATATCTCATTTAGCAGCCGAAATTTTGGGCTCAATCGTGGTCGTAAGTGGAAGACTACCTGTACCATAATTACCACTCACTAATTTCATCAAGTCTGGTCAGGGTTTTCTAGACATTTTGCATTTGATTTGAACTATGTTTTAAATCCAACACAAATAAGGAGATTATATAGGATTCTGTATTATTTCAAGCATTGAGGGAAAGCAATCAAGTATATTTTCAATCAAATGCGTTCTTTGCTAGATAAACATGACCACGGAGACAAGCACTCCTATATTTAGCCTCAAATGATTCTAATTTAGCCTCTTTGTGGCAACAATCTTTGGACAGATGTCTATGTAGATACTCAGTCATTCAGGTCATAGTTGTCCTAAAAGTGCTTTTTTTTTCAGGAGGCAACTGGACTTTGTTTTTCCTTGAAGAGGTTTCACTTCTCATCCAAGAAGCTTCTTCAGTTCTGACTGAATACTGGAGTATGGAAAGATTTCTAATTCCTTACAATCCTCTGGTTGTTAGCACTCTTTCTGAGAGTTGTTGAAGCCACTTGGAGATTTATCTGTGCCCTGAGAATCACCTGAATATTGCAATGAGTGTTCTACAGATAAACGTCCAGGTGTTCAACATGGTAACCTGGTTTATATCTGTATCACAACTGAGGACCAAAGTTGTGGACTCAATTATGGTTGTATGTTGAATTGTAAAGCGCTTCATGGCCCAGGACTTAAGTCACTTGCAGGACTAATACTCTGTCCATCCCATGAGACCTGGCTATGCTGCCCAGGGAATTCTGGGAATTGAAGTCCAGACATCTTCAAATTGCCAATTCTCAACGAAAACACTGATTTAGCAAGCAAAGACAAGGGAAAGTATCTCAGTCAAGAATGTCAAGAAATAGAGATAAAGAAAATGAGATATGATTTTTCAAAATTCAAGCATACCTCGATCAATATCAGATGCTGGTTTCCTGCAAAGCATTCCAAAACTTGCAAATTTACACCAAAGAAAGGAGATGGAGGAAAGCATGTAAATTAGCAAATCATTGCACTGATTTTTCCTCACAAGCCAAAAAAAAATAAAAAATGGAATCTCATATTTAAAGAGAACACTAAATGGCCAGGCAGAAAAAGCTGTGTGGTACTGGGATCAATTAATAAAAGAAACATGAGTAATCGGATAACTCAGTATTTTTCAACCTTGGCAATTTTAAGATATGTGGACTCTGAATTCTGGGAGTTGAAGCTCACATATTTTAAAAGTGGCTAAGGGTGAGAAATGCTGAGATTGATGGATAATGTAAAAGTAAGATGGATAATGGTGAGAGCAACAGCCGTAAGAGATTCCTTTTCTTGATTACATCAAGGCCTTCAAGTATGTAAATCATGCCAAAATGCGCAATATAAAAAGGAGTGCCAGAATATCTGGTTATTTTTTGAGGAATCTTTACAAGGAACAAGAAACTACTGTAAGAACTAAGCTTGGAGAAACAAAGAGTTTAGAACAAGGGTGGAAGACCAAACTGAAGATTATCTGCATATACTGAATGTTTATTCTGTTCAGGGAATATAAGAATGTTGGGATTAGAATTGCTGACAACAGAAATTCTAAATTGGGAGGTCAGAAAAGAAACAGTTCAAGATATGCAGCCAATAGCACTTTATGGGATGAAAGTTAAAAAAAGACAGAATGCTCACTAGGGAAAGCAGAAATGGATAGACTGGGGTCATCTATCTTGTGTCTATACCACTCCTGCATCATCACAAAATCTCCAGAAACGTAAAGCCTACAACCTTGAAATTTGGCACTTATGTTCCTCTTGGATTCTAGGTGTTCACTAAGAAAGAATTTTTCAAAAGGACCATCAGAGCAT
This sequence comes from Pseudonaja textilis, assembly GCF_049901715.1. NCBI lineage: Eukaryota > Metazoa > Chordata > Lepidosauria > Squamata > Elapidae > Pseudonaja > Pseudonaja textilis. The sequence goes on from NC_141993.1 coordinate 88,491,585, forward strand.
CAGTATTTCATATATTATTATTAACCCCCCTCCCCACCTGAAAACAAATCTGTTCCAAATGCAAAACACAAGCAGAGGAGTTTCAGTTTCAGAGCACCAAGCAGCTTTAGTACAAAACATTTGAGCTAAGCCACGCCCAGGCTCCTTGCTGTCTCCTTTCTCACACAGCAAATACTCTTTCAGCTTCCAAACGGCCCTCAACTCTCACACACCGACAGGATGCTAGCCAGATGAATACCGATGGATGCTAGTAGGCAGAGGCAGAATTTTTTCCCTCTTATTTTCCTCCCCAATAACTATGCCCGTACACAGTTTCGTAGCGAAGCACGGGTAAAGAGCTAGTGTTAAATATTTTAAAGCAAGGAGAATGAATGCCGTACACAGATAGTCCTCAACTTACGACCTCAATTGAGACCAACATTTCTGTGGCTAAGGGAGACGTTTGTGAATTTTGCCCCGTTTTACGACCTTTCTTGCCACAGTTAAGTGGATCATTGCAGTTAAAAGATAGTAGATTGGTTGTTAGGTAAACCTGGCTTCCCCATTGACTTTGCTTGTCTGGTCACAAAAGGGGATAATGTGACCACCAGGGACACTGCAACAGTCATAAATATGAGACAGTTGCCAAGTATCTAAATGTTGATCACAGGAAAAAGAAAGTTTAAAGAACAGTTGCAGGAACTGAGTATGTCTAGTCTGATGGAAAGAAGAACTAGGAGAGACATGATAGCAGTGTTCCAATATCTTGGGCTGCCACAAAGAAGAGGGAGTGAAGCTCTTCTCCAAAGCCCCCCGAGGGCATGACAAGAAGCAATGGGTGGAAACTAATCAAGGGGAGAAGCCAGGGGTGGGATTCTACCAGTTTGCACCTATTTGCTAGAACCGGTTGTTAACATTCTAAGCAGTTTGGAGAACCGGTTGTTAGAAGAAATTACAGGGCTAATCCTGTAAGGAAGGCAGGAAGGAAACATTCTGGTGTTGCTTACAGAAACTGCCTCTCCGTTAACCCTTATTACATTCTTGGCAGGACTAGACTTCCTGTCTCAGGAACGTCTCTGGAGTTTTTTTTCCCTTCCTTTGCTGGTACTTTGCTTGTGTGGAGTGACCATTCAAAGTTACAGTGGCACTGAAAAAAGTGACTTATGACCATTTTTCACACTTAACGACTGTTGCAGCATCCCCACAGTCATGAGAGGCCAGGCGAGGAGGTGCATGCCTCAATGTGAGTGATATTGAATTGGCCACGCCCAGCCAATAACATGACCACCAAGCCACGCCCACCAAGCTACACCCACAGAACCAGTTGTTAAAAAAATTGAATCCCACCCATGGGAGAAGCAATTTAGGACTGAGGAGAAATCTTCTGACAGAACAATTAATCAGGGGCACAACTTGCCTTCAGAGATTGTGAATGCTCCTACACTGGAAGTTTTAAAGAAGAGATTGGATAACCATTTGTGGTATAGGGTGGTTTCCTGCCTAAGCAGGGGGCTGGACTAGAAGACCTCCAGGGTTCCTTCCAACCCCGTTATTCTATTCTAATCTGTTCACCACCTTATTTGTAAAAATGATAAAAGGTGGGGCCCAAAATAAATAAGTAAAACAAGCAAGTAAATAACAAGCATTGAAGCAAGGAAACCCAGAATGTGAGAATGGTAAGAACAGGCTTTAGACACAGACACACACACACACACACACACACCACACCAGTGAAGTGGCACTTGTGGACTCCAATTTGACTTGCTTAAAAATATTTTTTAAGCCTGAGGTGCTGTCAAGCTTCTTCTAGCGGTGTCTCCAACATAAAAACCTTTTTTCAGATTCCAATATATGGCAGAACCAACAAGTCATTCTTTGCATCAGAGGGGTTTAATGACTCCAAATTGAATATTAGCAGAGAGAACTTCCCAGAATTTGCAAATGGATTTGAGAAGGGTTTAAACTCTTTCCCCCCCGCACACCAAAAAAAAACAAAACCAGGAAATGTTTCCCAGACATTTAAGTCACTCTATAAGACAATTGGGGGGAGAGGTTTGCTATTCAGTTTTTCTCTCCTTTCTAGAAAGAATGCTGGCAAGCGATTCCAAGGTGAAAATCTATTGGCTTATTAGAGATATTTGAAGTACAACTCAAGCCGGTAAAATCCAATGGTTAAGATTTGAAAGGCTGCATGTTGGTCGCCACCAATTTGAACCCAAGTTCTTGACTTCTGAATTCTTATCGCCACCAGCACCCCCCAGATGCTGAACTGTGATCAAGAAAAGAGGTTGGAGAACTCCATCAGCAATGACAGTGGGTCAAAAGCAGAGGTGGGCAACTATGGACCCTTTATGACTTGTGGACTTCAACTCCCAAAATTCCTGAGCTAGCATGGCTTGCTCAGGAATTCTGGGAGTTGAAGTCCATAATTCATAAAAGGGCCATAGTTGCCCACCCCTGGTCAAAAGGGAACAGGGGCCTCCAAAATGGCAACCTTTATGACTTGTCCCAAAGGTGCTTTTTTTTTTTTTCAAGAGGCAACTTGTTTTCTTTGAAGACATTTCACTTCTCACCCAAGAAGCTTCTTCAGCTCTGACAGGATAGTGGGGAATGGAAGGATTTATATTCTTTGCAGACAGTTAAGTCATTTGCATCCTTTGGAGAGGAATACAAATCCTTCCATTCCACACCATCCAGTCAGAGCTGAAGAAGCTTCTTGGACTTCAAAAGAAAAAAAAATAAAGTCCAGTTGCCTCCTGAAAAAGAACCTTTGGGACAACCATGATCTGGACGACTGAGAATCTCCACAGACTTCTATGACTTGTGGACTTCAACTCCCAGATTCCAACATGGCTGGCTGAGGAATTCTGGGAATTGAAGTCCACAAGCCTTAAAATTGCCAAGTGTGGAGACCCCTGTGTGAGAAAGAACAAGCTACAAAAACCTTTTTATCTGACAAACCTTGAGCCACCAGCATTCCAACAAACACTATTAACAGGAGACGTTCTCCTGAGGGTTTGAAAGCTGTCAGAATGAGCAGAATCCTATGCAAAGTATCCGTGAGAGGCCTAGATAGGATATATGGGGAGTCGGTATGTGGTCAAAGTTGAACCACAAAAGTCACACACACACACAAAAAAAAACCCCCACGTATTTTGTCAGAGGTTGAGAGGACTCCAGCAGCTTCAGGAGAAACACAGTCCCATTTTTTTTTCCTCAAAAAACAAGACACGTCATCCAGCTCCGAAGAACCAGGCTTGTCAGTAAGACCGATGCACAACAGAGCAACCGACGTTAGAGACCTAAGAACACTTATTCGTTACACGGCTTTCTCTTTAGCGACAAATGCTTTGTGAGGTAGATGAGCATTTCCCCGTTTTATGCAAAGAGAAGTGAAGGGGGGGGGGGGGCTCCGTGGTTTGGGATGCCATCGCATTTCTAAGTGAGCATGTGGAACTGCCCTGACTTCAAAAAGCAGATTTTTCTCCCCCAGGAAGGTTCTTTTTTTTTCTAGAGTTAAATTCCCTAGTTTAGGGTTGGGGTCAAAGGACAATTTGACTATTGCATCTTCTCTGTCCTGGCTTATCCTACTGGCCTAACTTCGTCTTTCTCCTTTCTGCTTTAGAACTGGTTCTTGGACTGAATGGACCCCTTCCCATGGACACAAGCAAATGCAAGAAGTTTTAAGGGATTATTATTTTTTGGGGGGCGGGTGAAGAACTCGAAAGTGGTTGGAATCCTAACTGTTAAGGTTGACTTGGGATTTGCACATCTTTACTGCTTCCCTGGACATTAGTAGACACCCAACCCTCATCCTTTGTCCCCAGTGGGTAGCTTTAGGGGTGTGTGTGTCTGTGTGTGTGTACACACACACATATGTGTAGATATAACCAGAAGCACACACGTGTGTGTACACACACCTCTTATAAAGACTTTAAATAGTATACAGGTCTCTGGTTTATCCAGCAATGGTTTCCTTCCGTCCCACGCGTGGTGTCTGCCAGGAACATTAAATATACAACGAAATAAGCCACAGGATTGTCAGCCAGCCGAGAGTTCAAGTCCCACATGCACGGGGGAGCGGGCCATGCACACAATTTGTTCTTGCTTCTTTAGCCACCTCCTTCGGCCACGGTGGGTGCTTGGAGCCTCCCTTTTCCCCCGAGAAAAGAGAGCAAAGCTCGCCTTTCTTTCGGATGGAGGCCGCCAGGTCAGTTTTGCTCCCCTTCGGACGACTCTTCTTCCGCTTCTTCAAGCCACTGGATGAACTTCTGAAGCTGCAAAAACAATGCCAGGGTGAGAGACGATCGACGCGCAGCTATGGTGGCTCCCAGGAAGAGCCCACCGGAAGCCTCTTGGCCATAAACGGTTGGGACAAGGGCAGGGGAACAGAATTCCCATCAGAATTCCTTCCATGGGTTGCTGCACTTCAGACCTTGGGATTTCAACTGCGGGTGTTCAATCCCTGAAACTGGCCTGGCCGAAGCCATCTTGGAGCTTCAGTGGGGCCACACAATGGAGGTGAGGGATGTGGGTGGTGAAATTAGAGATAGCTGGGGTTGTGTAGTCAAAATAAATGTCAGCGTTTATTAAACGTCAGGGGGTGGATTTGTAGTTTTGAGTTCTGCAAGGAAGCCCGAAACGTTCAGATTCGGGAGAATGTCAGTGTTCCAGCAAACCCTCCATTCCAATCAATAACTCTGAGACAGACACCTCTCCAAAGTATCTTTATTTGGACAGTAACTGGCACATCTGTGGAATCCCGAATCTGAAAGTTTCGTACTTCCTTGAAAGAGCGAAAACTACAAATCCATCCCCCCGCTTAGCTATCACATGGCCCAACCGCCATCTGCCCTAAAGTTAAGATTCCCATTTCATTATGCACCACACTCAGTGACCTTGAACCAACAAAAGAATTTTATTTTGTCTAACCAGAGATACTCCAATGAATTCTTCCCCCCCCTCCCACTTTCTCAGGCTCAATTGTGGCAGCAATGGAGCATTGAATCTCAATATTGCTTCCAAAGCTGACAATAAAAATACTTTCTCTTGGGACCCAAGGATGTTCTCGCACCTGATCGGAGGAAGGAGGAGTGACGGTCACTGGACCTTCAGACAGCCCCCTGGATTGGACCATGTGACTGACTGGGGTCGAGAGAAAAACTTTTACTTTTAGTTAGGTGAAAAACCGTGGGACTTTTCAGAGTCAGTTTTCACCAGATAGGTGCCAATATATTTCCAATAAACCTATTGTCAACTCAGAAATATTTATCTGGTCTTTTAGAGTTGTCAGCGGAAAGAGGGAGTGGCGGGGGAGTAATGCATACCTTAAATATTTTCATGGATAATTGCTAGGCGGCAGAAGCTTCTGGCGCGCAAGATTATTACTGGAGAGGGACGGGCTCCATAGTGAGGCGGGGATCAGTTACTGAGGGTCGGAATAGGGTAGGGATGTAGACATGTTATAGGATTAATAGCATTTAGGGATAACGGGTTAGAACTAGAACTGCGTATAGGCCTAGGTGTGGTGTGGTGTGTCTCATGATAATGGTAATAAAAGGAGAGGGAGCAAACTCTAACCATGCCTGGCTTTTAGCTTTTCTCGTCAGATAGAAAGCTGGAGTTCATATTCATTTCAGGACAAATCTTCAATGCTCAAGGACTGGCTAACAGATAATCAGAGTTGGAAGGGACCTTATAGGTCATCTAGTCCCACCCCCCGCCCAAGCGGGAGACCCTACACCATTTCTGACAAATGGCAGTCCAATCTCTTCTTGAAGGTCTCAAGTGATGACACTCCCACAACTTCCGAGGGCAGCTTCTGTTCCATGGGTTGATTGTTCCCCCTGTCAGAAAGTTTCTTCTTATTTCCAGGTTAAATCTCTCCTTGTTCAGTTTCCATCCATTATTTCTTGTCTGGCCTTCAGGTGTTTTAGAAAATAGCTTGACCCCTTCCTCTCTGTGGCAGCCCCTCAACTATTGGAAGACTGCTTTCATGTCTCCCCTGGTCCTTCACTAGACTAGCCAAGCCCAGTTCCTGTAACCGTTCTTCATATGCCTTAGTCTCCAGTCCTCTAATCATCCTGGTTGCGCTTCTCTGCATTTTTTATAGAGTCTCAACATCTTTTTTACAATGTGGTGACCAAAACTGGATGCAGTACTCTAGGTGTGGTCTTACTAAGGCTTTATAGAGTCGTATTAGTACCTCCCTTGATCTGAGAGAGAGCGTGATTGATGACTCTTGGCTATGGTTGTGTCCCATTGGAGAATATACATCCAAGGGGGCGGGGGAAGACCAGGGTCAAGGGTGAGATGAATGATGTGTCATGTTCACTCCTAATAAATGATTTTTTTAAAACTCTGAGAGATGCGGCTAGATTCATGATTCGCATGGGGGTGGACTGTCGGAGCCCTGACAGCTATTCTTTGAGGAATCTACTTGCCTTTGAGTGTTGCTTGAAATGGATTTATTACTTGGAACAGGTAGTCCTTTGACTTACCACCATTCATTTAGGGACCGTTTGAAATTCCAGCAGTGCTGGAATTACGGAGGCACTTGTGAACGCCACAGCATCCTCATGGTCATGTCATCAAAATTTGGGCGTTTGGCAACTGGCATGTATTTTTGAGTGTTGCAGTGTCCCGGGGTCATATGGTGACTTTCTGACAAGTAAAATCAATGGGGAAGCCAGGTTCACACTTAAGAACGGTGTTACTAACTTAACAACTGCAGGGGCTCACTTAACAACAGGGGCAAGAAAGGTCGTAAAACGGGACAAAACATACTTAACAGATGCCTCTCTTAGCAGCAGAAATTCCAGGCTCAAATTGTGGTCATTATGTCGAGGACTACCTGAACAATAACATAGCCAATGTGGATGGTGTACGTTATGGTAGGCCATGAATTGTTTCAAATTGATTTACTAAAACGACTATTGGCTGTTTTTGCCTTATGGTGATTCATAGGGTTCCCACAGGGTGCTAAGGGCTTTAATTTAACCACAGTCTGCTAATCCAGGGCTGAGTTCACACACTGTAGCAAGCCCCAAACAAACAAAATTAGGGTTTAATGCAACAGCTTAACCCAGTTGCCAACTGGGGTTTGTTTGTTTGTTGCCAAGTAGTATTTGACTTTCTGGAAATCTGGCTAAAGGAATTTTCCCTCTTCTTAGAATACCACAACACCCTCTGTGTGGGGCTGCCCTCAAACACTATTCTGAAGTTGCCAAAGGAACAGAATCAGGTGACCAGGGTGCTAATGGGTTGAGAGTCTCTATTGTGGAATTTCTGCTAAGTCTAAATTCAAACTAGGGATCGTCTCCACCAGCCCAAATCTACCTATCCTCGGTGGTCATGAAGGGAAGGAATTCTAACTTGATGACATTTTCTGGGGTGGCCTTGAACTCTGCAACCACTTTCCCCGAGGTGTACCTGTCATGCCCCTGTTGGAATCTGATTCAGAGGGGGAGGCCAAATAGCTGACAGAGAGTAGGAGTGTGGCTCCGTTCGCTGTGGAAGAAACTGGAGAAGAGCAAAGTCCGGCCAGGTAGAGCAGGGCAGAGGTAGAGCAAGGGAGAGGGAATTCAGAGAAAGACCCAGGCCCACCCCCTCTTCATTCTAGGCCACGCAGGGAGGAACGGAGAAGGGAGCAACATGAGTTGCATGGCTTACGGGGGAGGAAAGGGCCCTGATTCCCTTCATTAGCTGCATCTGGGAACACAGTGTTTAAAAACGGAAGTTGCGCAAAACAAACTGTTGGGAGCAAATCGTGAATTATCTGGTATCGTCAAGGCTTATCTGTGCTCCCGGTGTCTTCCCAACTGTGTGTGTTTTGCTGTGCTTTCAAGTCTGCAATTTCTTATCCTGCCCTGTCAAGTTAATTCCTGCAGCGTGGTTTGTTTGGATTTTTAGTTACAGTTTGTATGTACTTCGTTTTCGGACTGAATTTCCTCTACTTAAAGACTGTTCCTAGGAGAGTTTTTCTCCAGCTGAAGGTAACCTGGACATTGGGGGCAAAGTTGGAGGTAATAAAGGGACTCTTCTAGCTTATTTGACCGTGTTGCCTTTGTGCCACACCTCGGGTCATCACAATACCTGTTCCCTTAGGTTTTGATTTTCTGTAAGGCAGTAAGCACGATTCTGTTTAATGGGTTTTTTAAATGGGTGATAATTGGGTGTGGTTACGTTTGGATTTGATTTTACATATTCTGCTTATAGCTATTTTTATGTAAGCTACTGTGTTTGCGTTTATTCTGTTTTAATGTTGGTAAACCATCCACCATCTTGGGATGAGGTATAAATACGTGTGATGGATACGCCTCGCAAAATCTTCACCAATGATGGTAACTCACCCGCTGGTTTTTACGAAGCTGTTTGCCTTTATCTGATGTGTCCCGTTCAGAAAACCAGGTTAGAATCATCTCTTCTGCTAAGATTTCCAGTTGATAGAATGTCATCAGGACCTGGAAGGATGACAGAAGAAGCTGGGCTTGTAATGCATGGTCAGGAAGGCAGGCACAGTGCTAAATGAAATACAGAGTTGTACAGCGAAGTCCCCAAGGTGCTTTCCAAAAGACAACTGGGCTTTCTTGATTCTTCCTGAAGACATTTCGCTTCTCATCCAGGAAGCTTCTTCAAGTCAAACTTGGCCCTTCCGAGAAAATTCAAAAAAATTCCAGTTGTAGTTTTGAAAGCATCTTTGGGACAACAATGAACTGGATGACTCAACTCAAGTGATTTTTTAATAGCAATAACACTTAGACTTATATACCACTTCACATTGCTTTACAGCCCTCTCTAAGCGGTTTACAGTTTCAGTATATTGTCCCCCAATAATCTTGGTCCTCATTTTATCAACCTCGGAAGGAGGTAATGTTTTACCAATGATAAAACTTAAAGAGTTTTAAAAAAAAACAACCAAAGGCTAATGAGAAGATCAGTGACAAAAAGCAAAGTGTGTGTGTGTGTGTTCTTATTTTTAATTAAAAAAATATTATTTTGCCAACCAAAAAGGCACCAGGTCTTATTTTCGGGAGATGTCATCCACTGACTAACCTCACTTGCATGCATCACCCGGGCCTCCTTTTCTCTGTCAGAGGCCTTCAGGAACTCCTCCTTCTGTGGCCGGCAAGACTTCCGCGAAGGCCTCTGCGGCCGATAACAGAGCTCTGGATTGATCCAGAGCTTGGTTATCAGCTAGAGAGGCCTCCAGGAAAGCCTTGCCAGCCTTGCTGGTGCAGGAGAAATGGGCCAGCAAGGCAGGTGTCGGGGTGTGCAAAGCCTGGCTACAACTGGTCAAAGGTAAGTAGTAGGGCAGCTCCACACACCCCATCCCGACCCTAGCTTAATTTTTTACCCATCCACTCTGGAGTGGGCAGGATCTTAATTAGGATGTAGGGCTTATATTGGGCGCACGTGTAAAATTCAAGCTAGGACTTACTTTCAGGGTAGGTCCTATTTTTAGGGAAACAGGATATGTAAATTCTAAAGAGGATAACTCTCTCGGCAGCTGCTTAAGCATTTCTTAGGTGAAATCTGTAAAGTCCTATCTGGATTCTGCTACCCAGAAAAGCTTATTGTCCATTCTTGACTTCTAGCCTACCGTGACCACTATCTTCACGGTAAAGGTAAAAAGTAAAGGGGTCCCGTGATCCCCTCTTTTGCGAACTTCTGACAAGCAAAGTCCATGGGGAAGCCAGATTCATTTAACGACTGGGTTACTAACTTTTAACAACTGCAGTGATCCACTTAACAACAGTGGCAAGAAAGGTAGTCAAATGGGGCAAAATTCACTTCACAAACGTCTCGCTTAGCCACAGAAATCTTGGTTGCAACTGAGGTCTTAAGTCGAGGACTTACCTGTACACGGCATTCTCCTTGCTTTAAAATATTTAACATGACCCCAGTAACCCCGATCGGGTTACTGACTTAACAACTGCAGTGATTCACTTAACAGCTGTGGCGAGAAAGGTCATCAAAGGCCAAAAACTCAATTGTCTCGCTTAGCAGTAGAAATGTTAGGCTCCGTTGTGGTCTTAATTTGAGGACTGCCTGTACTCATTTTCAACAAGCAAGGTGCAGGCAGAGGTGCTAGCCTAACTGGGTGAACTCAATATCTGGCCAAGCCATTCGGAAACCTTTCAGGGATTGGCAGGCGGGTCCTTCATTCAACTTTGGTGACAGGAACATGGGACCTTCCCATGGATTTAAGAGACAGAAGGAAATTCCAGTTCAGCCAACAGGTCATTCATTCATTATTCAGCCCGGGATCAACCTCCAGCTAGCCTGTCAACACCCATGGGAAGCTTACTTTGGCCAGAACCGTGGTCAGCTTCTCGTGTTCCAAGAAGAACTCTTCGATGGCATGCAAAGAATCCAAGTGATCTGACGCTCGCTTGATGTAGTTCTTGAAGAGCGGAGCCCAATTCTTCAGCAACTGGGAGAGAGGGGAGCAAAGATAGCTGAATGCTAAAAAGGGGGGCTTAAGTAGATTAATATATAGAAGAATTTGGAATTGAAAATTGTTAGTAGATCTAGAAAGGAATGGAATGGAAATGATAGGACTAGGACTAGAATTAGAATAGGATAGCTCTATTTCTACAGAGTTCTACAGAAGAATTATTGAGCCTATCATCTGCACCCTTACAACTGTCTGGTTTGATGCTGCAACCCAACAAGATAGACAGAGACTCCAGGGGATAATTAGGACTGCAGAAAAAAACAATTACCACAATTTCCATTGAGGACCTGTATCCTGCACGAGTCAAAAAGAGGGCTGTGAAAATGTTTAGACCCCCACATATCCCAGATATAAACTATTCAACTCCTACCTCAAAATGACACTATAGAACACTACACACCAGAACAACTAGACACAAGGACAGTTTTTCCCAGAATGCCATCACTCTGCTAAACAAATAATTCCCTCAACACTGTTCAACTATTTACAAAGTCTGCACTACTAGTACTGTTAAACTCTCATCCCTCCTTATCGCCCATCCCCTCCCGCTTGTAACTGTATGATGGTAACTTTGTCGCTTGTATCCTTACAACTTATATGGACTGTTTCCTAGCATGATTTCATTGCTTTTTGTACCCTATGAATATTATTAAGTGTTGTACCTCATGATTCTTGACTCTTGATGAATGTACCTTTTCTTTTATGTACACTGAGAGCATTTGCACCAAGACAAATTACTTGTGTGTCCAACCATACTTGGCCAATAAAGAATTCTATTCCATTGTATTCCATTCTATTCTATTCTATTCTATTCTATTCTATTCTATTCTATTCTATTCTATTCTAATTTCTATTTCTATTCTATATACACCAAGACAAATTCCTTGTGTGTCCAATCACACCTAGCCAATAAAGAATTCTATTCTATTCTATTCTATTCTATTCTATTCTATTCTATTCTATTCTATTCTATTCTATTCTATTCTACCCTACCCTACCCTACCCTACCCTGTCCTATTCTATTTCTATTCTAGAATAGAATAGAATCTGGAAGGGATCTTGTAGGTCATCTAGTCCAACCCTCTGCTCAAGGAGGAGACCCTATTCCACCTCAGACAAGTGGCTGTCCAGTCCCTTCTTAAAAACTTCTAATGATGAAGCACCCGCAACCCACAAAGAATGACCAAGAAACATTACATGCCAAGAAGATACAATTTACTGCTTTAAAAAGCGGTAAAATTAATATTGTTCTGTGGGTGTTTTTTTAAAAAACAAAACAATTTTAATGAAGAAATTTGCAAATGAACAAGACTCCTTGACACCTTGGCAGTGCATCCTGCAGCTTTCAGCTCACCTACCTGTCTGAAACAACCAACCCCTGAACTGTGGGCAGAAGAAACCCTCAGTGAATTTAAAGGCAGGCTAAACCAAGGGAAGATGGATGCTCACAGGGACTACCAAAGTGCAATAATGTTGAGGATCCTTTTCCGCGTTCATCTGCTGTAGAGGATATTCCAATACAACTTTGCTCAGTACCGCCATCACTTCTTTCAGGCCAATGTTGTAGGCGTATCTGCAAAGGGAAGGAGAAATGTTAACAGTCGTCCCTGTTATTTACAGATCATGCCAACCTTTCTTTGTTTCATCTGTCTTAGATGATATACACCTTTTCTGACACTGTATCAACATGAACTATCTCCAAAGGAGCTGTGATGACCCGGAGCATGGCACAAAAGCAACGAAGACACAAAAATAGGTAAAGTCCCTTTAATACCTCCAACTTGGCCCACAATGTCCAGTTATCATCGGCTGGAGGAAAAACTCTTCCAAAAACAGTTTGTAAAGGGAAGAAATTCTGTCCGAACCCAAAGTACATATAAATTATAAATAAAAACCAACACAAACCACGCTGCAGCAATTAACAAAACAGGGCAGGATAAGGAATTGAAGACTTCAAAAGATAATGAAACACACACAGTTGGGAGGACACCAGAACTCAGATAAGACTTGGCAAACCAAAATAATTCACGCTTTGCTTCCAGCAAGGAGTTGTGCGCAAACACCCTCTTTAATCTGTTTTCCCAGCTGCAGACCTTGAAAAGGGGATCAGGGCCCTTTCCTCTCCCATAAGCCACGTTGCTCCTTCTCCATTCCTCCCTGCCTGCCCTAGGATGAAGAGGGGGTGGGCCTGGGTCTTCCTCTGAATGCCCAGCCAGACTATACTCTTCCCCAGTTTCCTCCACAGTCACCGGAGCCCCACGCCCACTCCCTGTCAGCTGTTCCACCTCTCCCTCAGAATCAGATTCCAACAGGGGCATGACAGGAGCACAGATACAAGAGTGGGACGAAACAGATGTACATATGATTTCAACAGCAAGGAAAATAAAGCAGTAACGGTTAAATCAATTGTTCTGTTCAATGAGAATACATTTGTGGTTTTTTTTTTTTAAAAAAATGGATATCACTTCTAGATTTTGTGCTTGTGATAGGGAAAAAAATTAAATTTTGACTTTGGTTTTGCTGATTAGATAGATGTGTTGTTATAGAAATGATGCGGCCTTCAATGAAATCGAGTTTGACACCCCTGCTCTGGAGGCAGAAATTCGTTTTGATTCAGTGAAGCACTTATGGTTGAAAAAAAAAGATTTGTCTTCTGCCATAGTGGACATTTTGTTTATCTGTGTTATTGTTTTTCTGTATGGCTCTGACTCCAATATGCTAGGTACATTACACATTCTGATATGGTACAGGTTTCCTGCCTAAACAGGAGGCTGGACTAGAACAGGGGTCGCCAACCTTTTGGACGTCAGGGACCACCAAACTCATAATTTTAAATCCCGCGACCAGGGACCCTGGGAAAATCCCCAAAAAAGTCTGCAGGAAAATTTCCCACCCTGTTTTCCTACCGATTGATCGTTCTTTATTTGGGATCGCAGGATACCGTCTCTAGCTCCATTCTCAGGGAGAGAGAGGGAGGGAGAGAGAGAGAGAGAGAGAGAGAGACTTTTGGCTTCATGCAAGGAAAGCAGCAGAAGCCACAGAAGTCTTTCTTTCTCTCCTCCAAACTCCGCCAGAAAGGAGTCTTTGCCAGCGCAGCCTCTTGGAGCAGGAGGCCTTGCAGGGTCCCAAAGACTCATTTCTGGCAGAGTTTGGGGGAGAAAGAAAGACTTTTGCTGCTTTCCTTGTGTGCAGCCAAAAGTAGAAGAAAGAAGTGGAAAGAAGCAACCCAGTGGCCAGGTGAAGCGCGTGGGGCAAGTGGAACAAATTCCCCCTCCACCCTTTCCCCGCTCCCCTCACTACTTTGTGTTGTTCGCAATGCAAGCAACGCAAGCCTTGTGTTCCCGCGAGCCATGCGGGCAGCGCAGCCTTGTGTTCCTGTGCAGCCTGGATTAACTGCTTTGGGGAGTGCTCTGAGGGTGACATTTCTCTGTGGACCACCAAAATTTCCTCACAGGCCACCAGTGGTCCCTGGCCCACAGGCTGGCGACCACTGTTCTAGAAGATCTCCAGCTCCCTTCCAACTCTGTTTTTCTATTTTATTCTAAATGCCCAGTTATATACTAATGTATAAAAGTAAAAAAAGTTGAGGTTGTAATGTTATCTTGTATTGTGGAGAAAGTCAATGCCATTTTCTTTCTTCCCTTTTACCTCATATTTTGTTTCCCCCTTTTTCCCTTCCCTTAATTTCTTTTTTTTTAATTTTTCTTTGTATTTTATACATTGATAACACAATACAAGTTATATACAGAGAAGAGCAGGACGAAACATTTAAACTGACTAAACAAATGCATGTCCAGAACAAAATTTCATTGAAATAACTACTAATACCCGAGTTTAAATTTTAAAAATAAACCAAATGTTTAGGTGCACAAAGTGGGAGGTTGGCCACCTACATCTCTGCTCATCAGGTCTTGGCCCACACCTGGACAGCACCACTTTATCCTAAAGCAAGGGTCTTCAAACTTGGCAAGTTTAAGACTTGTGGACTTCAACTCCCAGAATTCCTGAGCTAACACGACTGGAGGAGGAATTCTGGGAGTTGAAGTCCACAAGTCTTAAAGCTGTCAAGTTTGAAGACCCCTGTCCTAAAGTCACAAAACCCTGACCAAGGTCTTACTTGAGAGAGTTGATCTCCAGAACCAAGTTGTCACAAGAGATTTTTTCTTCTTCACCTCTCTGCAAAGTCCCCAACACCTCATTCTGGAAAACTGAAATCAAAGAGCAGATTAGAAGCTGAGTGAGTAAGTACTCAGGTGGATGAAGAGCTGATAAAAAGCAACCTTTGGCCTCCATTTTGAAAGCCAGAAAGCTTTTTACCCTCATACTCAAGTCAGTTTCTCCTTTAATGTCATGCAGGAGAGGTGCATTTAAGAGTCAACGCCCTGCCACAAGAGAGAGGAACAAGATTACCTTTGACGTCGTCCATCTGAGGGGAAGCTGTCCGGCTGTCCATCTGCTCAGACCCAAAGCTCATATCGCTTTCAGACTCACTTTCTTCTTCAGTCTTTACGGTGAGGCCTAGTTAAGATGGGAGGAAAGAAATCTTCTGAAGTTCTCGGATTTCGCTCCAGCACCCTTTTTCACAAATTCATGTTTCTATCCAGTATTTTCAGGTCAAGGACTATATTTTTAATCAACCTCTTTTCTGCTACTGTCGTTCTTACAAAACTGGTTCTTGAATGGCTCTTTTGTCCTGGAGTGCAGGTAGTCCTCGACTTACGACAGTTCGGTGTGTGACTGTTCAAAGTCACTGAAAAAAAGGGACTAAACGAGAGTTTTTCACAATTACAACTGTTGCAGCATCCTAATGTTCACGTTTATCAAAATTTAGATGCTTGGCAACTGACTCATATTTATGACAGTGTCCTGAGGGTTACGTGATTCCCTTTTGTGACCTTCTGAGAAGCAAAGTCAACAGGGAAGCCACTTAACAACCCAGTTAACAACCACATGGATAACTTAACACTTAACACTTAACAACCACATGGATTTGTTACTAACTGGGAGTGGAAGTCCACCAGTGTTGTGGTTCGCCGGCAGCAGGTGAGGACAGCTGAGGTCTCTGAGAGTGAGGACTTGGATGAGGGGCCTGCGTGTGATGCAGGGATGGGGCCAGGACTATCGGAGAGTGGGGTGCTACCTTCGGAGCTTGTGGAGTCTGGCAGCAGTGATGCAGAGGACCCCGAGGAACCTGTGCCCAGTACATGTGTGTGCAGGGCTACTCAAAGGAAAGAGCAGCTGCAGCAGCACAGGCGACTCAGGAGCAAAGCTGTAAGGGGGCCCTTCCCATAAGGGATAAAAGCCAGCCCTCATGGGATTGGGTTCTTTGCAGGAAGCAAAGTAGTTCTTTCAACTCCAAGTTCTTGTGGAAGTCCTGTCTGTTCTGGTTTGTTTTCGGAGACATTTGGTTTTGGATATTTCCCTGCAATTAATCTTGTGTTCTTGGCAACCTTTCACAACCTTGAAAGTGTTTGCTCTTGCCTGGGACAATTAGTTTTAATGACTTTTTGCTGTGAATGAACAGAATTCACAGAGACACATTAAAAAGGGTTGCTTTTATGTTTTTTCTGTTTATTTGATTTGAATGAGACTTGGGTCAGAACAGCCAGGTTTAAAGTTGCAAAGGTTGGAGACCCCTTGTCATGCCCCTGGTGGAGACTGACTCTGACGGAGAGGAGGAACAGCTGACAGGGAGTGGAAGGGTGGCTCCGGAGGTTGTGGAGGAGGCTGGGGAAGGGCAGAGGCCAGCTGGGCAGTCAGAGGAGGACCCAGGCCCATCTCCTTTCCATCCTAGGGCACGCAGGGAGGAGAGGATAAGGGAGAGACGTGGTCTACTTGGGAGGAGAGGGCCTTGATCCTCTTCATGGGCTGCAGCTGTGACAACTGGATAAGAGGACGGACATGCGTACGGGCGAGTGCTGGAAACAAAGCATGGAAATATCTCTAGTTTATGGTTCCTCTCTGAGTTTGGCATCCTTCCCAGTGGGTGTTCTGATATCTGTGGATGTCCTCCAGCTCTTATCTTGCCTAGTTTGTGTTGTTTTTTTTACTCTTTATAATTTAAACGGCATTTCCTCCTTCTTGTAACCGCTTGTGTGGGAGTTTTTTGTCTCCAGTCAAGGATATTTGGAGCTTGGAAGCAAAGTGAAGGAATAAAGGGGGCTTCACATGTTTTTTTGTGACTGTGTTTATTTTGTATCCCACCCCGGGTCATCACACCCCTGCTCCAAAGGCTGCTGCTGCTGCTGCGGGTCTATGACAATTCGCTACAGCCAGTTCACCATCACCAACCTGCCACAGCCAACCCACCACGGCCAACTTGCCATGAGCAATTTGCGGCAGGGCAACTCGCCACAGAACAACTTCCTTGCGGGGCAAGAGTTACACTAACATCAAAGAAATGGCGGAACAGTATCATGAAAGAAAGGATGCAAAAGGAGGGACAGCACGAAACGCGAAGGGCATAAATTAAAACAATTCTTATTTATTCCAAATCATGAAATAGAAGGGGCTTAAATTGTCCCGCAACGAGTTGCCTCGCGGAGAGTTGGCCGTGGCAAGTTCACCTGCTACAAGTTGGCGGTGGACAGTTGCCTCATCCCCGCTGCTGCACCACTTTTCTTGTCAATTCTTGCCCCTTTCAAGAATCGCAGAGGGCCGTGGGACTACCCACCATTCCCGATGCCGGTCGTGGCATTCGGAATCCCATTTTTCCTATATCCTGCTTACCCCAAAGGCTTTGTCTTTGTTCCTCCTGGTTCGCGTCGTTTTCATCAGCTGCTTTCCAAAGGTAGCCTCTGCCTTGTGAGCCAACGTCTTCTGTGTTGTAGCCTGAAGTAGAAAATTAACGTTGTCTTGATTAACCATCGTTGGGGAGAAAAGCACCCAACTAAACAAAAGAAATGGGTGTGTTGACAAGCAGTCCCACAAAAAATCTACCCTAAAGGAGAATATCTGTGGCTCAAAGCTGAAACGAGAGATTCTTGTTGTTCTCAGAACTTGGTCCTCCTCCTCCTCCTCCTCCTCCCTCATTCCTTTCTAGCACTGATGATGTTGCCTGGTTGGGTAATGAAGCATCTGCAAGAAAACAACCAAGTTCAGAGAGCACCAAGGCCTCCATAATGCCAGTCCTTCTCCTCTTTCTCCTCTTCCTCCTCCTCTCTACAAACCCTCTTCCCTTCTAGCACTGATGATGTTACCTAGTTTGGGCAGAGAAGCGTCTGCAAGAAAACAGCCAAGGTCCTACAGCACCAAGGACCCCACAAGTCTACCTCGTTAGCTAATTTTTTTTTTCTAATCCTAGCACCAAGTTAGAGACTTGGTGGCTCAGAGGCTGCTGAGCTTGTCGATCAGAAAAGTCGGCAGTTTGGCGGTTCGAACCCCTAGCAACGTGTAACTGGAGTGAGCTCCCATTACTTGTCCCAGCTTCTGCTAACCTAGCAGTTTGAAAGCATGTAAAAAATGCAAGTAGAAAAACAGAGGCCACTTTGGTGGGAAGGTAACAGCGTTCCATGCACCTTCAGCATTTAGCCATTCTGGCCACATGACCACGGAGATGTCTTTGGAGAGCGCTGGCTCTTCGGCTTTGTGACAGAGATGAGCACCGCCCGCTAGAGCCGGAAACGACTAGCACGGGTATGCGAGGGGAACCTTTACCAGTTACCACCAAGTTGGCTACAAAGGAAGATGGTGGCTGAGGAACAGCAGTCTTGGGCCCTCATCCCTTCTAGCCTAAGTAAGGATGCCTTTGAGCAATAGTACTCAGACTTATATACCGCTTCACACTGCTTCACAGCCCTTTCTAAGCGGTTTACAGTCAGCCTCTTGCCCCCAGCGATCTGGGTCCTCATTTTACCGACCTCGGAAGGATGGAAGACTGAGTCAACTTTGAGCCTGGTGGGATTCGAACTGCCAAATTGCAGGCAGCCAGCAGTCAGCAGAAGTCGCCTGCAGTACTGCACTCTAACCATTGCGCAACTGCGGCGCCTTTTGCTTCAAATACTGGTTGGTTTAAGAGGAAGCAACAGAAATCATACATAATGAATGAGGCATATGTCTATCTTCACAAACCAAAACCTATTGTGGGGTTAATTACTTCAGGGGCAGCATCTGGAACTAGTAAGCCGAGAGCCTACGTGGTGTGATGGTAAAGGTGTTGTAGGCGATGATCAGGCTGAGCGGGAGGGAGGAGTCAAATGCATCATCAGCCATGAATCCCTTCGCACCCACAAGAGATCTAAGTGCAGGCCCCCTTGAATTCCGCTGAGTCTTATCTACCACCAATTTGCTTTGACGGTTAGTAGGTCAGATTCTTGTAGAGAACGAAAGCTCGCAATAACCTTCATTCGTTTTAAACTGCTTGGACTTCCTGATTTTCCCGCGCTTGACACTAATGGTGCTTTTCTTCGGCTCTCGACGCCTTTCTATTTTCCTGTTAATTTCCCTTGACCATTAGTCGTTCAGATTCTTGTAGGCAGCTTTTGCTTACAGTAAATCTTTATACGCATTTGAACTGCCTGGATCCCTGATTTCCCTGGTGCTGACAGGTCTGGGACTAGGCTGAAGGATACTGAGGTGCAAGCCCGCTCTCGACCACCCCAAATTTCTCTCTCTGCTTAACTTAACATACCTTGCAATATTGGGGTGGGTGGGGGAGAAATAGGGGCTAGCACGGATATTATCTAGTTTGGCAATGAAATGTCTGCAAGAAAACCCCAAAGCTCAGAGACCATCAAGGACACACACACACACCCCAGTTCAACCCCAAGCTGCAAATATTCTCTTTTGCCAAAAAGTAGGAGAGCGAGCTATGTATAAGCTCTTGAACGAAACTCGGGACGCAAATCTTATCAATAAATAAGAAGGTATTGGCATCACTAAAGAGCAACAAAAGCTAAGTAAAATAAAATGGCTGGAAGGGGGATTTCAAGTGGGCCCAAGTAAGATTTAGAGCCGGGAGCCAACTTTTCCTCCACCACTTCATCATCATCCCCTTCCCACCTGCTCGTTCAAAGCAGATTCTTTCTACAGCTGCTTAATCCGGAGCAGTTATTAATCCTTATCCTTAAATCCTTAGCAGGCTCCCAAAGGAAGACTCTATGGGGGGAAGGCAGAAGAGGATAACAGAATTGGAAGGGGCCTTGGGGTCTTCTAGTTCCACTCGAGCCGGAAACCCACGTCAGACAAATGGCTGTCTGGTCCCTTCTTTAAAACCTCCAGTGTTGGAGCACCCACAGCTTCCGGTAGCAAGGTGTTCCGCTGGTTAATTGTTCTGACTGATAGGGTGTTTCTTCTCGGGTCTAGGTTGCTTTCTCTCCTCGACTGGTTTCCGTCAGTTGCTCCTTGTCCTGCCTTCAGGCAATTCTGGAGAATAAGTTGACCGCCTCTTGTTTCTGGTAGCCCCTCAGATACTGGGTCAGGGGTCTCCCCAGAAAACCTGCAGGTGAACAGTCTCGCTCTCCGACAAATCCCGGGGACCCAGTTCTCCCCATACCTTTTTGCTTCACTTTGCTCTTCTCCTTGTTCACATCCTCATCGTCACTGAACTCATCTTCATCGTACTCTTCTTCATCTGCAGGATGCAGGGACACGACTGTGCCTTCTGGAAAGACCTTGTTAGGGCCCACCACCACCTACAATTAAGCAACATTTCCACGTTTTACTTCCTGCGGGAAGTCAAAAAAAAAAAGGCTTGCAAATTTCGAGCTCCCCCAATTCACACAGGTTGGAGGGAGGGGGGTCAGGAATCCAGGTCCCTAACAGAGCAGCAAGAGAACCAGCTATGAGCCCCTCAAGCTTCTCATCCAACTCTCATTCTGAGCACCTGTTCCTTGCTGAGCAGCAGGACAGGGTGCCGCATTTCGTTATGAAGGATACTGGCTCGATAACCGTGCTTCGCTCGATAAAATTGTGCCTCTGCCTACCAGCATCCATCGTTATTCATCTGGCTAGCGTCCTGTCAGTGTGTGAGAGTTGAGGGCTGTTTGGAAACTAAAGCAGTATTTGCTGTGTGAGCAAGGAGACAGCAAGGAGCCTGGGCGTGGCTTAGCTCAAGTGTTCTGTACTAAAGCCGCTTGCTGCTGTAAAACTGAAACTGAAACTCCTCTCCTCTGCTTGTGTTTTGCATTTGGAACGGATTTCTTTTCAGGTGGGGAGTAGAACTCCTTAGCATCAGAGTGTGTTAATAATAATAATAATAATAATAATAATAATAATAATAATAATAATAATAATAATAATACACGAAATACTAATGTTCTGATGGTCATTTCGAAAAATCCAATCTTAGTGAGCCCCTAGAAGCCAAGAGGAACATACGTGCCAAATTTTAAGTTTGTAGGCTTTACAGTTCTGGACATTTTGTGATGATGCATGAGTGGTATTTTGCTTTTTTATATATAGAGAGAATAATATATGTTTAGATAAGGACGGGAGCAGGTTGTAATCTTGAGAATAAGGACCTTCTGAGACTGCCTGTAGGAGAGGACTAGGCTGAAGGGGTTAAATGCATCATCAGTCTCAAGTCCCTTCACATGCACAAGAAATAAGTCCAGCCCACCATGAATTCCTTTGACTCTTATCTACCACCAATTTGTTTTGACCATTAGCGGTTCAGATTCTAGCTTTAGCGTACAATAAACCTACGCATTCATCTGAAGTGCCTCGGAAATCCTGATTTCCTGGGCTTAACACCACCCCGATTTCAGAGAGCATTCAAGGTTCCTTTGGGGAGCTTCTACGAACTGCCAGCCACCGGATGAATTAAGAACACTGCTTTTCGAACTGCCAGTGCATTCGAAGCAGACTGTAGAGAGGACCAGGGCAAACGGTGGGTGACATTTGATCTATCTCAAGATGCTTTGATTTCTCACCTTCGATCCCCATCAAAGAGTTCGCAACCCACTCAAAAGATGTGATGACTTCAAGTTCCAGAATTCCTTAGCTAGCATTCTGGGCATTAAAGTCCATATTATCTTAAGATGTCTATGGAGATTCCCAGTCATTCAGGTCATGGTTGTCCCAAAGGTGCTTTTTTTTTTTTTTTTCCAGAGGCAACTGGACTTTGTTTTTCTTCTCTGAAGGCGTTTCGCTTCTCATCCAAGTAGCTTCTTCAGCTCTGACTGGATGGTGGGGAACGGAAGGATTGTGGAAGATGAGCTCGGCAACCTAAAGCAGGGAGGGCGACCCATCAAGGAACACACCCGCAAATTCAGGACGATCAGTGGGAAGCTACCCCTTTTTGCCTGAACGGATGCCGGTTCAACAAGCCTAGACAAGCAAATTAGCCAAGTAACTGCCTATCAGGACATCCCAAACCGACTGGTTTCTGACTGGTTCCG
This sequence comes from Pseudonaja textilis, assembly GCF_049901715.1. Taxonomy (NCBI): domain Eukaryota; kingdom Metazoa; phylum Chordata; class Lepidosauria; order Squamata; family Elapidae; genus Pseudonaja; species Pseudonaja textilis. The sequence continues at coordinate 88,513,362 of NC_141993.1, forward strand.
CATGGCCATAAAAGTCTATGGGGCATTACCAGCTGTGTGTGTGTGTGTGTGTGTGTGTGTGTGTGTGTGTGTGTGTGTGTGTCATGAGCATAAGCTTCCATATCTGCAATCAATTTGATTTTGTGTGTGTTGTACAGGTCACCTTCAAGAAGTGAGGGGAGCCGAATGTCAACTCATAAAACATTTTGTATACACGTTTTATAGTTGACAACAGAAAGGGGGAGGAGTTTCAAAGAGCAGGCAGCAGTGTGGAATCGAAAGTACATTCCATTCATATTTTTCTTCAGAGACTGATTAGATGACTGAAGCTTTTGCCATGCAAAAATCTAATTGGCAAGCGTGATTGATGCCTCTTGGTTGTGGACGTGTTTCGTTGGATGATGCACCCAGAGGGATGGGTGGGCGGAAAGAAGGATCAAGGGTGATAGTGAATTACGTATCTCAGAGTTGGCTATGCCCAGGCAAATGCCAGATATGGGATGTTAATTTCAAATAAGTCTTTTTAAGTTTTGGGAGTGTGGCTCGACGCTCATGATTTTGAGTAACTGCCGGAATCCTGACACTAGCGACATGAGGAAGCCACTGGAAACCAAAGAGAGAGATCAGCCAGACCAGAGACCACCCAGCCAACGAGGAACTACAGCACCACAACCGGTCCCAAGACCAGCCCTCTTACGAAGCCCAATTAAATGCTACCAATGCGGGGATGGGTCACATGTCAGCAGTGTGCACAACCCTAGGCCCGAAACCAAACCACCCAGGCAGCACTAACATGTTTACTCCTAATAAATCTGCTTTAAGTTTGAAAATCCGGCTAGAGATTTAAATGGGGGTAACTACCGGAGCCTTGACAAGGATTTATATTCCTACCCAAAGGATGCAAATGACTAACTGTCTGCAAGATGCATAAATCCTTCTATTCCCCACCATCCAGTCAGAGCTGAAGAAGCTTCTTGGATGAGAAGCGACACGTCTTCAGAGAAAAACACGGGAAGTCCAGTTGCCTCTGGAAAAAAAATCACCTTTGGGACACACATCTTAGAGTTACCAATGTTAAAAAACATTGCTCTCTCGGAACAAAAATAAAATAATAATGAAAACATGCCTCCTCTAACTCACCTGGGAAGTAAGGACGCAATGAGGATTCAACGTTACGCCTTCCTTCACCTCTGCCTCGTCACAAACAATGGACTGAAAGATTTTTACATCGTCTCCTATATGGACATTATTCCACAGGAATGCTCGGTCCAGAAGGACACCATTACCTGATCAGTACCCAAAAAAAACAAACCATCACTTTATGCCATACTCATCTAGGTGTTTTTCTTACAATAGATAAGTTCGTTGTGTCTATTCACCGTCCCACAGCATAAAGTGGCTTGTGTCAACTCATAAAATATTTATTTAGCACTTTAGGTAAAGTCTGGCAGCCCAGAAATCATGATTTACAAACACTCCTTGACTTACAACCATTGATTTAGTGACCATGTGAAGCTAGAACTGCATGGAAAAAACTACCTACCCAATGATCACATGATCAAACTTTGAGTGTTGGCCATCCGGCATATATTTATGAGTGTTGCAGTATCCTGGGTTCGTGTTGATCATCATTTATAACGGGCCAGCTGGCTTCCAACGACCAAAGTCAATGGGGGAATGGCAGATTCGCTTAACAACTGGTTCATATTTATGAAGGTTGCCGTCTCTCCAGGTCACGTGGTCTGCTTCTGTGACCTTCTGACAAGCAAAGTCATTGAGGAAGCCAGCTTCACTCAACAACCAGGTTACTAACTTTACCAACTGCGCCAATTCCCTGAACGCCGGAGTCAAGCAAGGTGTCAACTTATAAAACATTTTCTATACACGTTTTATAGTTGCCAATAGAAAGAAAGTGGGGCGGGGAGTTTCAAAGAGCAGGCGGCAGTGCGGAATCGAAAGTACATCCCATTCATATTCTCTTCAGAGACTGATTAGATGACTGAAGCTTCTGCCGCGGAAAGCATGATTGATGACTCTTGGCTATGGAGGTGTTTCGTTGGAGAATATGAATTATGATACACCCAGAGGGGTGGGGCGGGGGGGAAACCAGGGTCAAGGGTGGCAGTGAATTACATGTCTCAGAGTCGGCCATGCCCAGGTCATGCTGACATGTCGACTTCCAATAAATCCTTTGAAGTTTTGGGAGGTTGGCTCGAGACTCATGATTTAATTGGGGTAACTGCTGGGATCCTGACACAAGGTCGGAACATGGGGCGGAACTCCCTCAAGCAATGCCTTGCTTAGCAACAGAAAGTTGGGGCTCTGTTAATGGTTGTAAGTCGAGGACTACCTGTATGAAGATTTCTTCCCATCATGTTTTCTGTTGTACCTACCAACCTGGACCCGGGGGACTCCTTGGTCCCAGAAACTGGTCCAATTTTACGGGCATCGCAACATACCGATTTTGCAATTGGGCCCAATGACACTGTTGGCGATGCAGCACTTTGTGCCTACGGATGTTCCTTGCCCAATGAGTACGTTCTCTTCCAGCACACTCTCGTGGCCCAGGCTAACTTCTGCACCCCGGTAGACATTGTGGCGGGAATGGGTGCAGCTCTGCTTCTCGTTGATGAAGTTCATTTCCGGGGTCAACGGATACACCCAGCGCTGCAAGATGTCTGAGGAGACCGACTCGTACATCGACAAATTGGAAACGGAGGCGCCGTATTCTTCTGAAGTCACGTACATGTGGATCTGGTTCCCAAGGACCTGGAGAACGGAGAAGGGCTATATTAGGAAAGACCTTAAAACATTCTTTTCCAATAACAGAACAGAATAACAGGAGTTGAAAGTGACCTTGGAGGTCTTCTAGTCCAAGACCTTGCTCAAACAGGAGACCCTATACCAGTGATGGCTAATGTCAGGGCTCCAACAAATCCCCCTCATTCAAAGCAAAAGTCTCTAGCTGCATCTCAGAAAAAGTAAATTGGCTTATTAGACGTTGCCTTGGCCTGTGGCTGGGTGCAGGCGGTATTCAATCACACCGTACATTTCCCCCTTGACCCTGGTCTTTCCCCCACCCCCTGGATGTGACTTCTCCAATGGGACACATCCGTCTGCAACAGTCATCCATCATGCTCTCCAATAACCTTCTTATGCTCTGAAAACTTTGGGCTGCTGAGTTGATTAACTAGGCATTTCAAGAATGCCCTGTTTATCCCCGCTCTCTTTTTCTGGCAGCTAAAAAGACCAAAGGAGTATCTTTTTAGTTGACCAGCTAATGTTTTTGGCACCAAGCGCCCAAAGCACGCGTCCCCAAAATGCAACACACACGCACCCCCAATGCAGATGAACGTGTGCATGGCTCCAGCACCCCCATGCATACATGCGTGACTTCCCGTGCCCCCTGCACATGCGAGTGCGAACCCCTGCGCCCACGCATGTGGCCCATGTGTCACCCCGCCCAAACCCACATGCCCCACAATGTTCATGCCCCCACACATGCCACCCACCCCTGCTCATGCGCCCTCCCCCCCCTCGCATGCACGGCAGAGACCCAAAGATCAGCTGGCCAGTGAGAGGTGCACGTGTGCATGCGCGACAGAGCTGAGCTGGGGCGACGACTAGAATGCCACAGGTTCGCCATTACGGCCTTATACCATTTCAGGCAAATGGCGGGCCAGTCTCTTCTTAAAAAGAATGAACTTGACGACTTAAGGTTGTTAATGGACCTGTGTTATCTGATGAACCATTTCATCCCCATGGGATTGGCTTGCCCCGCCACACCCGCCACACGGAGAGGCCTTCTCCGACCCCATCAGCCAAGGAATTCTGGCTTACGGGACCGAGGAGAAGACACGGCCATGGCTTTCAACGTCTGGAGCATCAGATCCCTGAGGTGAGATCTCGCCCCCATCCTCTTGCTTTTCGAAAGGGCCTGAAGTCCAGGCTCTGGCCACAGGTCTGGGGGGTCCGGTGACAACGTGTCATTCTGGAGGTGTTTAATGCATTAAGACTCCACCTCCTACTGGGTGTGTCTTGTTCCCTTCCTATCTTTATTAACTTTTAAGTCCATTTTAACGTTAAATTTTTATTGTCTTGATCTTTCAGCTTGCTGTTTTTGTTGATTGTAGGCTACTCAGTCGGTTCTAAGTGAGATGGGCGGCATGTGAGTTTAATAAAAACATGAAGTTATCCATCTTTTTGTGTGTTATTGGTCTCAGCCACGCAGAATTTATTTATTTATGTATTTATTGCATCTGGGAGCAGACCGACAACTAGTGCAGCTGGAGGAGCAGTGGTGTTACAGGGGCCATTCTTGCCCCTCCCCGCAAAGGCAGCCTACGAGTTGAATGAATTATTACAGTTAATGAATTATTATATTCAGGAAGTGGGTCTTTGGCTGGTGTGGTAAAATGGGTGAAGTTTTGTAATCATGTGGCCACCAGGGCTCGCTGAATGATTCTGAATTCCAGGTACCCGTTTCTTGTCAATCACTCCAAAATCAGATGGAAGTTTGTTCTGCCAAATTATTACCTGTAACTCAATCATAACGTATTCTATTACTAGTAGAATACACAAGTACACAATGCCCTGATGATGCATTTCCCAGACCCATGATGGTGAACCTGTGCCACAGGTGGCACGCTGAACCAATTGTGTGGGCACGCAAGCCCCAGCCAAACTTACCTGCACTGTGCATGCGCGTGCCTCCCAAGCTGATTTTCGGCCCATTTGAGGCTTTTTTCGGCCTCCCAGAGGCCTGAGGGAAGTCTCTGCAGCCTTTGAAGACCAAAAAACAAGCCTGTTTCATCACTTCCTGTATTTCCGGAAATACCAGAAGTAACGAAAGAGGCCCATTTTTCGACCTCCAAAGGCTGCAGAGGCTTCCCTCAAGCCTCTGGAAGGCCGAAAAAAGGCCTCAAACGGGCCAAAAATCAGCTGGGAGGTGCGCAATGCAGGTTAGGGGGGGGGATCACACGCGCGTGCGCAGGGGGCACACCCATTGCCTTCTGGGTGCTGGCATGTGAGCCCACACAATTTTCAGCACGAGCCCAAAAACATTAGCCATCGTTGTCCCGGACCTTCTCCTAAATACACCTTCATGATTTGGAACAAGACCACCATTCTGCCACAGAAGCCTCCTCAACGTATTTACCTCTTCGTTCACCAACAAACCACGGACAAAGTCATCCCGAGTTTGATAGTCAAAATTATCCGTAAACAGCTCGGCCACCTACAAAAGAAGAACAAAAAAGCGTTGGTTTTATGCAGCTTTAATTTTGCGAATTCTGTCTGAAACGAGACCAATGTCCCAAGAAAAATCTCCACCTTTGTCATGAAGAACTACAAATGTGTCTCCTCTGAAGTACAGATAGTCCTCGACTTAACAACAGTTCGCTTCGTGATCGTTTGAAGTTACAATGGTACTGGAAAAAGTGACGGATGACCGCTTTTCACACTTACGACCCTCACAGCCATCCCACGGTCACGTGATTCACGTGGTTCATATTTATGACGTGATCCCCATTTGTGACCTTCTGACAAGCACAGTCAATGGGGAAACCAGATTCACTTAACAACCATTTTACTAATTTAACAACTGCAATGATTCACTTAACAAACGTAGCAAGAAAAGTCGTAAAATGGGACAACATTCACAACAAATTTCTCACTCAGCATCATGAATCTGGGTCTCAATTGTGGTCGTAAATTGAGGACTACCTGTATAGGTGGAAGTGCACAAAGGAACATGTATGTCACTACAGGTAGTCCTCAATTTAGAACAGTTCATTTAGTACCTGTTCAAAATTGCAACAGCACTGGAAAATGTGAGTTATATCCGTTTTTCACACTCACGACCGTTTTAGCATTCCCCCATGGTCATGTGATCAAAATTTGGCCGCTTGGCAGCTGGTATGTGTTTTTGTTTATGAGGGTGGTAGTGTCCTGGAGTCATCCACCCAACCACGGTTAACCCAATTGCAACTTGGCAGGATGAGAGAACACAACCAAGGTCTGCTTGTAATTCCCAATGCTTTTCATACCACGTACCTGGGGAGAACAGAGACTAATATGGCAGTCTAGCAAATCGTTCCGGACTTGCACTTCTTCAACATTGCTCTGAAACAAGCTCTAGAATAACAACAACAACAAAAATACAGTGAAGACCTACATATATTCATTCACTGCCAAAGCTACTCTCGGCTAGCTGGGAATTTTGGGTCTCTAGAAGAGGCTAGAGTAGGCCACGGGGGGAAATTACGCAACACTCACCCGAGCGCGCACACACAAAAATATCAGCTTAGCAATAGCATTTCAACTTGTATGCCGCTTCACGGTGCTTTACAGCCCTCTCTGAGCAGTTTAAAGAGCCAGCCTATTGCCCCCCCAACCAACTGGATCCTCATTTTACCCACCTCGGAAGGATGGAAATGTCAGGATTCTGGTAATTACCCCCATTTAAATCATGAGTCTCAAGCCAAACTTCCAAAACTTCAAAAGAATTTATTGAGAGTTAAAATGTCGGGCACTTCCTGGGTGTAGCCAACTCTGAGGCACATCATTCCTTGTCACCCTTGACCCTGGTTTTCCCCCACCCCCTGGGTGTATCATAATTCATATTCTCCAATGGGACACATCCATAGCCCAGAGTCTTCAATCATGCTCTCCAGTTAGAATTTTGCACGGCAGTAACTTCAGTCACCTAGTTACTATCTTTGAAAATATTTATGGAATGCACTTTCGGTTTGCAAGCTGCCGCACTGCTCCCCCCCTCCCTTTCTGCTGGTAACTGTAAAAAGACTATAGAAATATTTTATGAGTTGACAGGAAGACTGAGTCAACCTTGAGCCTGGTAAGAATCGAACTCTGCAGTCCCGGTCAAAGTTTTGTTATCAAAATACACCAGGTATCAAATTCAACGAATATCATAGCAGGGTATGACTGTACTGGGCCTTCAAAGGAGGCTTGCTGTTTTGTTAGCCATTAACTCAGTGTACCTCAACCCTAGCCATTTAAAGATGTGTAGACTTCAACTCCCAGAATTCTTTTGGACTGCAATTCCCAGAAAGCTTTGCTGGTTGAGGAATTCTGGGAATTGAAGTCCACAGATCTTAATATGGCATTTCACATCCTTGCCAAATTTAAGAGGTGTGGCAAAACTGGCTGCTTGACTCGTTGGTTCACACACACCATAGGAAAACTGAAATGCTTGAGCCCTTGCATCCTCTGATAGTGGAGCACTCGTTTTGTAACACTGTCCATGACCAGAATAATATCATCCTCCGGACATCGGCCCCGATGACCTGGAGAACACTCTTGAAATATCATCGTCATCACAGATACATTCTTCTCCAATTTACGCCGTGTCCTGTACCAGGAGAGAGGAACAAGTTGTAGAATAATAATAACAATAACAATAACAATAACAATAATAATAATAATAATAATAATAATAATAATAATAACAACAATAATAATAATATGCGCTGCATCAGCGTAGTGACGTCGACAGGCTATATTTGCCCAGAAAAGCAGGCGGCAGAGGACTTTTGCAAGTGAAGCAGACAGTCGAAGAGGAGAAGCACGCTCTGACAGATTATGTGAAAGACAGTGTTGAACCAGCTTTGATGGAGGTCAACAAGAGGAAGCTGTTCAAGGTGCAGCAAACCAAGAATCAATATAGGAAAACGGTGATGCAAACTCGGGCTGACAGCTGGTGTAACAAAGCACTGCATCGACAGTGCCTTGAAAAGAGCCAAGGAAAAGTAGATAAGGAAAAGGCCTGGTTATGGCTGACCAACAGAACACTGAAGAAAGAAACAGAAGGCCTGGAACTTGTGTCACAACTACCATCTGCCTGTAGCAAAGAACTGGTGGGATCATAAGCCTGAAAAAGTAGTCGAAAATGAGCATGCAAAACTACTGTGGGCCTTCCGAATACAGACTGACAAAGTTTTGGAACATAATACTCTGGATATCACGATTGTGGAGAAGAAAAAAGGGCGGATCGACGACATTGCCATACCTGGTGACAGCAGAATCGTCAACAACTTGAAAAAGTCACCAGGTATCAGGACTTGAGAATCGAACTGCAGAGACTCTGGCATAAACCAGTGCAGGTGGTTCCAGTGCTACTGGGCACGCAGGGTGCTGTGCCTAAAGACCTAGGCAAGCACTTAAAAACAACTGGCGCTGACAAGATCACCATTGGTCAGCTGCAGAAGGCCACCTTACTGGTATCTGCTCACATAATCCGCTGATACATCACACAGTCCTAAACACTTGGGAAGTGTTTGACTACTGATTTGCGATACGAAGCCCAGCATAGTTATCTCGTTTGCTGTGTACGCTGTCGTATTTTGTGTCAAATAATAATAATAGACACTCACAGATAAAATAGAAGCATATCATTCCTGCTAGAAGGGTCTTATAGAGATAGTCCTGGTCTTACAACAGTTCATTTAGTGACGGTTGGAACTTCCCAGAATGATATCATTTATTTATTAAATTTATTTGCCGCCTAATCTCATTTCAAAGTGACTTCAAAGATATGACTGGATGGTTTATTAAAAACAAAAATCTGGTCTGCTCTCACAAAACCCTTCTAGTATACAGGTAGTCCTTGACTTGTAACATTTTAGTGACCATTCGAAGTTACAACGGCACCAAAAAAACCTGACTTATGATCGTTTTTCACACTTACAGCCATTGCGGAATCTCCGCGGTCACATGAAATTCAAAACCTTGGCAACTGACTCCTATTTATGATGGCTGCAGTTTGGCAACTGACTCCTATTTATGATGTCATAAATAGGAGCCAATTGCCAAGCATCTGAGTTTCCTCTGATTTCCCCTTTGCCACTTTCTACGCAAGCAAAGTCAGATTCGCTTATCAAACCCTGTTATTAATCTGGAAATTGCAGTGATTCCCTTAACAACTGTGGCAAGGTCGTAAAACGGGCCAATACCCACATAACATTTTTCTCGCTCAGTGACATAACTTTTGGGCTCCATTGCGGCCGTAAGTCGAGGATTACCTGAGCCTTTCTCCCGAACACCCACCTGTGTTCCTGTAAAGCTGTAGAAATATTAATATTGGATACCACATCTCCCGAGACAAGGATAAAGTCGGAACGAACAAGAGACTTGGCATCCACATCGCGCAACACGTCGCCGAGGGAACGGTAGAGGTCTGAGATGACGAACCGCACGACGTTGGGAGATGTCGGGCAGCACCACTTAGAGTTTCTGGGCGGGGAAAAAAGAAAAATCAGAGACAGAAACAATGGAATGAGAACCTCTGCAACAGGAAATGCACTGAAAAATGACTTGTTGGCTTTTTTGATCAGATGAGTATATAAATACAGCCAGTCCTCGACTTACAATAGTTTGTTTAGTTCAGAATTACAACTGCACTGAAAAATGTGACTGATGGCTGTTTTTCATAGTTACAAGCTTTGCAGCGTCCCCATGGCCATGTGATCGGACGCTTGACAATTGGTTCATATTTATTTATTATTTATGTATTTATGATGGTTGCAGGGTCCCGGAGTCATGCAATCCCCTTTCACGACCTTCTGACAAGCGAAGTGTCAGGATTCCGGCAGTTGCCCAAATTAAATTATGAGCCTCAAGACCAAGCTTCAAAAACTTCAATGGATTTGTTAGGAGCGAACATGTCGGTGTGCCCTGTCTGAAGCCGATTCTGAGACATGTAATTCATTGTCACCCTTAACCAGAGGTAGTATTCAGCAGGTTCTGACCAGTTCTGGAGAACCGATAGCGGAAATTTTGAGTAGTTGGGAGAACCGGCAAATACCACCTCTGAAATACTACTACTATTACTATTAATCTTCTCACCGTTCCTATCACCCATCTCCTCCCACTTGTGACTGTATGACTGTAACTTTGTCACTTGTATTCTTAGGATTTATATCGACTGTTTCTTAGTATGACTTGATTGCTTATTGTGCCCTATGACTATCATTAAGTGTTGTACCTGATGATTTTTGACTCTGGACGAATGTCTCTGTTAGGGATACACCCTAGCAGAATCTGCACGGCAGTCAGGCAGGCAGGCAAAATATGTGAGATAAACGTTTTTGTAGCTTACACTCAGTAAAACAGATACACTGTGCTAGTTAAATAGTTTATTCCAATAAGAGTTATAGCATAGTCAAAAACCAGTCCATATATCATTCACTAGTTCAGTCCGTCCGGGGATTATTCAGTTGCAAAGTCCAGTGTCGAAAAAGAGATCAGTAAACTTACAAATATCAGTCCAGTAATATATCTCCTCGCAGTAGAGATATGAAGAAGTCAAACCTCCTTTCTTCCTTCAACGGCAGGGAACACGCAGTTAACACACCATCAAACCATCAAGCCATCAATCGTCAGCAATCCAGCAGGTTCTCTTGCTCCCTCTTATGGTGGTTTCACACCGCACCCAAAATTACATGCTTTGCAGTTTAAAGTGACACACACTTAAACTTACTATCACAGTTTGTATATATTGTTTTACCCAAACTATGTTAGGTAACCTTATTATTCCTAACAGTCTCTTTTCTTTTATGTACACTGAGAGCATTTGCACCAAGACAAATTCCTTGTGTGTTCAATCACACTTGGCCAATAAAAGAATTCTATACAAAGTCTATGGAGATTCTCAGTCATCCCAAAGGTGCTTTCTTCAAAAGGCAACTGGATTCTTTCTGGTTTTTCTTTGAAGACATTTTGCTTCTCACCCAAGAAGCTTCTTCAGCTCTGTATGTCTTCAAAGAAAAACCAGAAGGTCCAGTTACCTCTTGAAAAAAAGCACCTTTGGGATGAAATACAAAGGTGCTTTTGATTAATATTGCTTCCAGCCAAGAAGCTCCCTATGCAAGTTCCTTCAAAACAGAAAGAGCCTCACAGCATCATCCACTAGATCAGGGGTCCCCAAAGTTGGCAACTTTAAGACTTATGGACTTCAACTCCCAGAATTCTTCAGCCAGTCTTGAAGTTGCTGGCTGAGGAATTCTGGGAGTTGAAGTCCACAAATCTTAAAAGTTGTCAAGTTTGGAGACCTCTGCACTAGATTCAATTATTTCTCCTTGTCAATGGATATGTTTCTTGCCCACTTGCAGGAAGCAAGGATTGGTTCCGTATGACTTTTACGCTCAATGCCAATTCGCTTCCCATCCCATTGCCAGACCATATACTGCCTTGATTTCTATCTGTCATGCCCCTGTTGGAATCTGATTCTGAGGAAGAGGTGAAACAGCTGACAGGAAGTGGGACTGGGGCACCAGTGGCTGTGGAGGAAATTGGAGAAGGACGCAGTCGAGCTGGGCATTCAGAGGAAGACCCAGGCCCACCCCCCTCTTCATCCTAGGGCACAAAGGGAGGAATGGAAAAGGGAGCAATGTGGCTTACAGGAGAGGAAAGGGCCCTGATCCCCTTCATGGGCTGCAGCCGGGAAGACTGTTTAAAAGGGCAAACTGCACATGGCAAAGTTGCTGGAAGCAAAGTGTGCATTATTTTGGTTTGTCAAGTCTTAGAATTCTGGTGTCCTCCCAACTGTGTGTTTCGTTATCTTTTGAAGTCTACAATTCCTTATCCTGCCCTGTCTCGTTAATTGCTGTAGCGTGGTTTGGGTTGGTTTTTATTTATAATTTACATGTACTTTGGGCTCAGATGGAATTTCTTCCCTTTAAAAACTATTCGTGGGAGTGTTTTTTCTCCAGCCGATGATAATTGTGCATTGCGGGCCAAGTTGGAGATATTAAAGGGACTTTACCTATTTTTGTGACTTTGTTGCTTTTGTGCTGCGCCGCAGGTCATCACACTATCTCTAATCAGGACACCTTGCCTGGGGTTGATTTCAGGACTCAGAAATCTCAGGTCAGCACAGCCATTGCTGAGAATTCTGGGGATTGAAATCCAAACATTTGGAAGGCAAAACCCAGAAACAGCTGCGCTCAGTGTCAGCACAATGGACAAATTCAACTTCTAACTTTTAGGGCAAGTTTGGGTAACTAAATCACTATTCTGACCTACATAAAACCATTTGGATGATCTTGGGCCAGTTCCTCCCTCTCAGCCTAAACTACCTCACAGGGTTGTGGTGGAGTGAGGGGAGAAGATAGAAGAAAGGAGTAGTAGGTATGTTCATCACCTTCAGTTATTTGTAGAAATAATAAAGATGAGGTATAAATAAATAAGTAATCTCAAGTTCCCAAAGTCTCATTTTAACAGACTGAGCTATATTTAAAGAATGATATCAAAGATGGCAAGTTGATACAGGTAGTCTTCGAGTTACAACCACAATTGAGCTCAAAAGTTTATGTTGCCATTTGTTAAGCAAGTTGTCCCATTTTATCACTGTTCTTGCCACATTTCTAAAGTGAATCACTGCAGTTGTTCAATTAGTAGCACTGTTGTTAAGTGAATGGTTTCCCCATTGACTTTGCTTGTCAGAAGGTCACAAAAGGTGATCGCAGGACCCCTGGGGACATTGCAACCATCATAAAGGTGAATCAGTTGTCAAATATCTGAATGTAAATCACGTGACCAATGAGATGCCACAAGGGTCATGAGTGTGAAAAATGGTCTTCAGTCACTTTTTTCAGGGCTGTTGTAACTTCAAATGATCACTAAGTGAAGTCTATAGAATAGAATATTGGAATGAAGAATAGAATAGAATAGAATAGAATAGAATAGAATAGAATAGAATAGAATAGAATAGAGGAGAGAGAGAGGAGAGGAGAAGAGAGAGAAGAGAAGAGAAGAGAAGAGAAGAGAAGAGAAGAGAAGAGAAGAGAAGAGAAGAGAATTCTTTATTGGCCAAGTGTGATTGGACACAGAAGGAATTTGGTGCAAATGCTCTCGGTGCATATAAAAGAAAAGATACATTTGTCAATAGATAAGCATTATAAGGTACGACACTTAATAATAGTCATAAGCAATCAAATCATACTAGGAAACAGTCAATATAAATCGTAAGGATACAACTGACAACTGCAAATATTCTCTTTTTATTGGTGTCGCTTGGTTACATCTACCTGACAACCGCCATCCATCTGTCCTCGGCCACCTCCAATCCTGACAGATGAAAGGGAAAGAGAAAAGGTTCCTTACTGTAAATGCTCCTTGATCTCTGCCGATTTCCAGCAGCAAAAGACGAAGGTTTCTTCCACCCCAGTCGCAGTGAGGAACTCCAGGGTATATTCTATCATGGCCACGTTGGCCAAAGGAATCAGGGCCTAGGGAAGCAAAGGAAAGTCAGCCAGAACAACAAGCACACTATAATCTGCAGTTCTGCTTACAGTTATGAGTCACACCATCCTTCTTGCGCGATAACAAGCAGATACAGTATTCATTAAACATGGGTGGCCTCTAAACCCCCCCCCCCCAACCTATTAGAAACCTGAACTGCCTTAAACCAGAGGGAGCCCCGGCCAGATGTTTGGAGCCTCTTGCTGCGGCAGCCCCTTCATGTTTGAGTCCCAAGCACTTGAGCTCTGTGCATGCGCAGGCTGGGAACCGGCTCCAGCTGCTCCACCGCCTCACTGCTGTCCGACTCCAAAGGCAGCTGACGACTGCCAGCCTGCTCTGGCCCCATCTCTGCCTCTGACGCAGAGCCCTCATACAAGCCTTCCTCAGCCTCCAGGACTGGTCCTTGTTCCTCCCCAACCACCTCACTGTCTGACTCTGCTGCCACCTCCGTTAGCCGCCCGGTGGGCCACAAAAGGAAGGGAGGGACGAAAACTAGACAGCCGCCTGACTGAAAATGATATAGGGTCTCCTGCTTGAGCTGGGGATGAACTAGAACATCTCCAAGATCCCTTCCAACCCTATGATTCTGATTCTGAGATAAATAAATAAGATATTAAAAAAACTGAAGCTACTAGTACAGATTAGGTGAAACCTGGCTCAAAAACAGTACCTGTGAGAGGGACCTTGGAGTCCCAGTGGACAATCACTTAAACATGAGCCAGCCGTGTGCGGCAACAGCCAAAAAAGCTAATACAATCCTTGGCTGTATAAACAGAGGCATAGAATCAAAATCATGTGAAGTATTTAGTGCCGCTTTACACAGCCTTAGTAAGGCCACACCTGGAATACTGCATTCAGTTTGGGGCAGCACGTTACAAAAAAGATGTTGAGACTTTGGAAAAAAAGTGTGGAGAAGAGCAGCTAAGATGATTAAAGGCCTGGTGACTATTAAAACATAGGAACGGTTGCAGGAACTGGGTTTGGCTAGTCTGGAGAAAAGAAAGACTAGGAGGATATGACAGCAATATTCCAGCATTTGAGGGGCTGCAGCAAAGAAGAGGATGTCAACTTATTTTCCCCAAAGCACCTGAAGGCAGGAGAAGAATCAACAGATGGAAACTAATCAAGGAGAGAAGCAACCTGGAATTAAAGAGAAACTTCCTAAAAGTGAAAACAATTAACCAGTGGAACAGCTTGCCTCTAGAAGTTGTGGGTGCTTCATCACTGGAAGCTTTTAAGAAGACACTGGACAGCCACTTGTCTGAAATGGATTAGGGTCTCCTGCTTGAGCAGTGGGCTGGACTAGAGGACCTCCAAGGACGCTTCCAGCTCTATTCTGATTACTGGTTTATTACTGCCAGTCTCTCTCCTGTCTAGAGAACTGCATTCTGGCAACAAGACTGTTGCAGGATTACAGAGACTCAAGCTGAAGTTTAAAGTTTTTGTTCCAGTCCTCCTTTGCTACTTTTCTGGATCCTGATCTGGACAGGCCACTCAAAAGCCAAAGGAAGTCAAGGAAAAAGAAAGCTCCCAGCTCTGACTGGGGCCAAGTTCCAACTTGGCAAGACACACTCATAACAAACATGAGTTGTCATAAATCCGTTTTTCACAATTTGGTGCAGTAACGCTTCCCTGATGCAACATTCAGTTTCTCTGACTGTAATTTTGTGATAAGAATCATACAACGATGCTTCCCCGGGATGTATCCTAGAGCAACTCTTGGGAGTTATGAGTCCATCCAAATGAATAAATAAACTGAATGAAAAACTGCTGGTGATCTTCTACCGCTGCACCATAGAGGGTATTTTAACTCATTGCACTTCAGTATGGTTTGCCAAACTGCACAGTGGCAGATAGGACAGCACTCCAGAGGGTTAATGTCATTGCCCAGAAGATCATGGGTTGCCCTCTCCCCTCTTTGGAAGAGCTTTATAGCTCCCGCTGCCTCAAGAAAGTTCAAAACATCCTCAAAGATCCATCTCATCCTGGGAACCCCTTTTTTTTTTTTAACTATTACCATCTGGCAGACAGTAGGGAATATTAAAAACAAGGACAAATAGGCTGAAAAACAGCTTGTATCCCAGGGCAGTAGCTCTTTTGAATTCTACTGTATAGTGCAGTGTTGGTGCGGTGTCGGCGTTTTTTGGTTCAATGTGTGGAGGGTGAAGGATGTGTGTTTGTGTTTATTGTCATGGTCATGATGTGCACTGAAGATGGTGTTTGATTTCGTTATACAAGGTGCAATGACAATAAAGTAAAGTAAAGTGTAAAGTAAAGTAAAGTGTAAAGTAAAGTAAAGTAAAGTAAAGTAAAGTAAAGTAAAGTAAAGTAAAGTAAAGTAAAGTAAAGTAAAGTAAAGTAAAGTAAAGTAAAGTAAAGTAAAGTAAAGTAAAGTAAAGTAAAGTAAAGTAAAGTAAAGTAAAGTAAAGTAAAGTACAGGATCATCCTCACTCTGAACAGGTGTCACCGTCCTCACAATCCAAGAAACCACAGACTCAACTATCCGGCCATAAAAGATTCTAGGCCAGACAGACTGGTAATGACAATCCAAGAGAGCTTGGCTCCTGGTGAGTCCTTGGAGACATATGTGTACTTGTTTTGGCAACAAGACAAGAGGAGCTGGCCATTGCCAACACAGACACTTGTTTTCGGCATTCCAGTCTGGGCTACAGCCCTGGAATTCTCCTCCTGAGCCTTCACAAGTGAGCCGAGCCCTACTCCGCTTCCAAGGCTGGCCCAGGGTGTTGCCGCCTGCTGAGACACAGCTTCTTATAAGCGGATCCTTTTCTTTGCGGTGACAAAGAAATACATTTCCACATTCTCCTTGTGACGAATATAATAACAGTTGCCACAACGCTGTCGTTTAAAGAAGCTTTGCTGATTGCATGGAGAATGACTGTATTTTTCGGAGTAGGAGATGCATCCCTGCCCCCAAAAGAAAACAGTGGGTGGAAATTGTCTGTCCATCTTATACAGCGAATATCGCAGCGGGGGGGATTCGTGTGGCGCCAATCAGCTGTTCTCGAATGGGCGGCGGCAGTGAACAGGCAGCGGAGGCAAACAGGCCGCGGTGAACAGGCAAGGTAAATACTGGATGGATGGTGGGAGGCAGATTTCTTTTTTATTAATATAAAGAGCAACATGTTCAAAATCCATACAGACAGTGTGTAATGACCCGGGCATGGCACAAAGGCAACACAGTCACATAAGTAAGGAAAGTCCCTTTAATACCTTCAACTTTGCCCACCCACCCCCGTGTCCAGTTACCTTCGGCTGGAGAAAAAAAACTCCCCAAAACAGTCTTAAAGTGGAGGAAATTCAGTGGGAAAATGAAGTACATATAAACTGTAAATAAAAATCCACACAAA
This sequence comes from Pseudonaja textilis, assembly GCF_049901715.1. NCBI lineage: Eukaryota > Metazoa > Chordata > Lepidosauria > Squamata > Elapidae > Pseudonaja > Pseudonaja textilis. The sequence continues at coordinate 88,529,969 of NC_141993.1, forward strand.
TGACGCTGCTGCAATTAACTGGACAGGGCAGGAGAAGGAATTGCAGACTTCAAAGGCCAACAAAACACACACAGTTGGGAAAACACCAGGACCCCAGATAAGCCTTGACAATAAAAGATAACTCACGATTTGCTTCCCACGAGTTGCTGTGTGCAATCTCCCTTTTTCAATACTGTGTTCCCAGCTGCAGCTAATGAAGGGAATCAGGGCCCTTTCCTCCCCCATAAGCCACGCAACTCCCGTTGCTCCCTTCTCTGTTCCTCCCTGTGTGCCCTAGAATGAAGGAGTCTGCCTGGATCTTCCTCTGAATTCCTTCTGCCTTGCTCTCTCTCTCCTTTGCTCTGCCCAGCCGGATTTTGCCCTTCCCCAGTTTCTTCCACAGCCAACAGAGCCACACCCCCACTCCCTATCAACTGCTCGGCCTCCCCGTCGGAATAAGATTCCGAAGGGGCATGACACTGTGTCTTGTCTGGATTTTGAACATGTTGCTCTTTCTATCTATTAATAGAAAATTACCCCAAAAGTTAGGTGCATCTTATAGTCCAGAGCATCCTGTAGTCCGAAAAATACGGTACACACAGGGACAAGCACAAATGCACAGACATGAAGAGCATACTTAAAACAAAAAGCTAGCCATAGTCTGGATTCAATATTTATTTTTGTTCTCCGTAACATCTCGTCTAGACCACTGAAAGGAGTCCTTGACTTGTGACCATTTGCTTAGTGACTGTTTATAAAGTTACAGCAGCACTGAAAAAAGTGACTGATCACCATTTTTCACACTCGCGACCACTGCTGCATCCCCATGGTCAGGCGATCAAAATTCAGATGCTTGGCAACTGGCGTGTATTTATGACAGTCCTGGGGGTCACGTGATCTTCTTTTGTGACTTTCTGATGAGTAAAGTCAGTGGGGAAAGCAGATTCACTTAACAACCATGTTATTAACTTAACAACGGCAGTGATTCATTTAACAACTCACTAGCAGCAGGAATTTTGGGCTTAATTGTGGTTGTAAGTTGAGGACTACCTATGCAAACTAGGACCACTCAACACAGCCGCATGTCAAGGACTACTAATAACTCTCAACCAATCAAATTAGCCCTTTGCTGCATTCCTTGACTAAAGGGAACATTCTCAAAGTCTTCATAAGCTTTTTTTCTAGAAACTTCTGTTTCTATTTTGGTTTAAATCAAAGCCCAAGCCTTTCAATTCACAAGGACTCTGTAAAAAGAGACACATCACACTGTGGCTTCAATTAATGTTCCCTTGATATGTTTTTGTAAGAGCAATCACATTTTAGGCATCAAGAAGTGATCTTATCGCACTAGTAACTCACCTTTCCTGCCACATTGCCCACATCATTTTTAAATAGCATTCAATAGGCCCGTGATGGCAAACCTGTGGCACGCATGCCACAAGTGGCACGCAGAAAAACTTATCCCACTGAGCATGCCTCCCAACTGATTTATTTTCAGTTGGTTTGAGTCCTTTTCGGCCTCCCAGAGGCTTGGAAAAAGCTTCTGTAAGGCTTTTCAGGATGAATTATAGGCCCGTTTCATCACTTCCTGTAATACGGAAGTGACAAACGGGCCTATAATTCGCCTGAAAAGCCTGCAGAGGCTTTTTCCAAGCCTCTGGGAGGTCAGAAAAGGCTTCAAACAAGCCGAAAAATCAGCTGTGAGGTGCAGTGCAGGTAAGGGGGGGGGCAATTGCACATGCATGTGCAGGGAGGCTGTGCATTGCATTCTGGGTGTTGGCACACATGCAATTTTTGGCACAGGAACCCAAAAGGTTAGCCAGGTTATTAAAAAAAAGCAGCTTTAGAAGCATTGTGCATTCCATTTTTCAGTGAACTGTACCACTTCCAGGTGCTTTCTGGACACAGCTCGTGGGGTTGTTGTAATTTTTATACCTGTCAGTTAGGGTTCAATAATCTCAAGGCAGTGCTTTTCCTCTCCATTCTCTTCATATTCTCCTGAATTCCACAATGTCTATAACTAGGATGTTCTTCAGAAGTTAAAATTAGCTCAACTCCCTTCCTTCAAGTCTTAGCAACAATTTTAACCCAACAAATCCTGCACAATACCTGATACTGCCTACGAAATGAAAACAAGCAGCCCAGAAATCTCTTCTTAAAAATAGCATCTTGGAATATTCGCTGATACAAAAGAAAATATATCTTGGAACTAAAATGATGGGAATAACAACTTCACAGAAACAATCATTGTGAGGTACTTCCTTGGCATAGCAACTTTTTAAAATTCCCAGGAAGACTGCTTAAGAGCTGGCCAAATTCTTTTCTTACAAGAAAGCTTCTCTGGAGCCTTTGAAGACTTATAATAATAAACGTTTGCTGTTAATTGGATGTTTTTACTAGTTGTTAGGCAGAAATGTATAATCAGCTATTAATTCTGAGCAGGATGAGCTGGTTGCTGCAAAAAACCATCTAGAAAAGCCAGTTTTATCTGCTGGCAGCAATGCTGACTAAAATTACTTTTAAACGGATATATTTATTTCTCTATTTAGGACAACTCAGAAGATGTCATGCCTTCTACACAAGCTGCTTGTATTTATTTCATAGGAAAGTCTACTGGTTAAAACTCAGAAAAACTGCTGTATCGGAAGAAGAGCTCTAATTAAGAAGAGACTGGACAATCACTTGTCTGAAATGATATCACATCTCCTCCTCCTCCAAGGTCCCTTCCAGCTCTATTCTGATTGATTGATTTAATTAAGTTCTTTGACTGCAGTGAACTGAAATGCTTCTTATTTTAAAAGACATCCTGGTACAAAGAATAATGTTGCTGAACTGGAAAAAATCTCTAAGGGGAAAAAGATATAACTGGGGATTTTTCTTTTAGTTTGCATTGGAAAAAAATTGCAGTTTGGTAAATGCACTTCATGACTGACTTGAAATGTAATATGTTTTGCACGCACCGGCAAAAACTGGAAGTTTCCTTTCCTCACACCACTGGATGTAGGAGCATTCGATTACCCCTTGCATTTAGGTCATTTCATTGCAAAAGCAATACAGAATTACTTGCAAGATAGTGCCTTGAATTATGGAGAAGTGAATGAGGAAATTTACCAATGCGGGCTTGGAAAATTTTTGCCTCACCTCTTAACTTTGCCTCTTCCCTTAACTGATATGCTATCGAAGGATGGAGTAAGCACTATTTCATATTCTATGGCAAAAGTATACGAAAACACTAATGTCAGATATGAGTCAACAGAAAGATCAGAACAAATATAGCTAGTCCTTGACTTACGGCCCATCACTTAGTGACTGTTTGAAGTTCTAACAGATCTACTGGGGGTTACTTATGATCTGGATTTGATGTTCAGATGGGTTGCTGCCCTCCGGTCACATTACTACACTTTGAGCATTTGGCAATTGGGCTACATTTACAAACATTTACAGTCCCATGGGCATATGACCACAATTTATTTAAGTTTTATCAAAAGCTGGCAGTTACATCTGGTTTCTGGCAAAACCAGGTCCACAAAGGTTGCGAAGCACCACAAAAGGTTTGTGTGTGCACAGCTTCCAGAACTGGATCATAAATAGTTAGTTGGAACTTTGGACCAGTCGCTAAGCGAGGACTACCTGTATGGCACGAAAGAGATTGGAAAACCAGTTTTGGAATCCTACTTAGATCAGGTACAAAGTACTTTTTCAGTGCCTTGAATATATAGGGACCTCTTATCTATTTAGTTCAATACTGTCCCTTCCAACTGGTAGAAATCTTACAAGATCCAAAATATCCCAAATGAAACTGCCGGTCTTTTCAAAACATCAAAGACTTAGCCAGATTTAAAACAGAAAACTCAAATTTGTTTCGTTTGGCATAGGTTGTGTTCAAATAACTAGCTAAATCCCAGAGGTGCTTTTATTCAAGAGGCAACTGGACTTCCTTTGATATTCTTTGAAGATGTTTCGCTTCTCATCCAAGAAGCTTCTACAGCTGTAACTGGATGGTGGGGAACGGAGAGCTGATATGTCCATTCCCCACCATCCAGTCAGAACTGAAGATGCTTCTTGGGATGAGAAGTAAAACATCTTCAATGAAAAACCAGAAGGCCCAGTTGCCTCTTGAAAAAGCACCTTTGGGACAACCATGACTTGGATGACTGAGAATCTCTGTCATAGACATTAATCAGCTAAGTAAATCCCTTTTTTAACCCTGCCTTCAAGTCAGTCTTGACTATTGGCAATTGTGTGATTTGAAGTACAGCAACTGCTCAAAGTCACCCAGCTGGATTTCATGCCTGAGGCAGGAACCAGAATTCATGGCCTCCTTAGTTCTATCCTGGTGCCTATAACCACTGCAATGAATTGGCACTCAAAGCCGTATTTTAATCAAGGTTTATTAAATAAATGCTAGGTATATACCAGTTGCCAAAGTCAAACCATATTATGGCTTATTGCCACAGAATTTAACAGCGTCACACTTAGTCAAGCAAACCAGCTATCGTTTTCCATACAAAAGAATATATCGTTGCTTTAGCAGTTGGCTTCCTGTCACATAATCAGACAAATGGTGTTCATAGTAAATTGAAAGGCAGTTATCAAAAGCATAGACATTTGCAAGAAAATCCATATGAACTATAAAAACGACATTTCATTCAGTAGAGAGGTAATTGGCATCGACAGTGGCCCAGCTGAATAAAATAAAGGTTTTTTTTCATACTTTTAACTTAGATATGCAGCATCAAAGTCTTTATTAAATTTATAGAAGAGAATATCCATAGTTTAGGATTGAACTGGGAATTCTTGGTGTTCTCAGAGTTTGGTTGTTGTTTTTTTGCAGGTGTTTCATTACCAAACTAGGCAACAACATCAGTGCTAAAAGGAAGTGTGGTTTGCTCTCATTTCATAAACTAGAATATTTGTAGTTCAGGACTGAACTGCGGGGTCCTTGGTGCTCTCTAAACTATCATAATATTAAGGTTACTGCTTCTGTAAGATGTTCACAAGTTATCGGACTATTTTGGGTTCCAATTCAAATATAATATGAAATGGTAGAGAGTCTCCTGCTTGAGTGGGAGGGGGAGATTGGACAAGACTTCCAAGGTCTCTTCCAACCCTGTTACTTTGTATAACCTTTGATGAGTGCCAGAACACCTTAGGAGATCATGACAAGGACAAAAAATAACTGAAAAACAGAAGTATCCAGATCTGTCAAGCTGTTGCCCTCCAAATAGGTTGGATTACAGCTCCCATCATCCTCACAAAGCCTGGTCCTGCCTGGCCACTAGAAGCTCTGAATGCAGAAAATAAAAGCATCCAGATCTGTCAAGTTGTTGCCCTCCAAACAGGTTGGACTACAGCTCCCATCATCCTCACACAGCCTGGTCGAGAGAAGCTCTGAATGCAGAAAATAAAAGCATCCAGATCTGTCACGCTGCTGCCTTCCAAACAGGTTGGACTACAGCTCCCATCATCCTCACGCAGCCTGGTCCTGCCTGGCCACGAGCAGCTCTGTGGCTGAACGCAGCTGGGCTTTGGGCACCAAGTCAGGCGCGACATCTGGAGCCCTCCAGATGCGAGACCACAAAATTCTCAACCCACTGCCCGGGGCCATGCTGGCAGGGGATGATGGGAGTCGAAGTCCTGAGCAAGGAAGGCTGCAGGCTACCGAGTGAAGAGGGACTCCGGGGGCCACGAGGGAGGGAGGGAGGCAGGCACTCGCTCACCCGAGGCCGGTCCTTGGAAATGGGGAAGAAGCGGCGGTTGAAGCTGTCGGCGATCAACACGGCCTGCAGCGGAGGCGGAGGCTCCTCTTGGGGGTCCGACCCACGCGAGCCCCCGGACCCGGCACCACGCTTCCCAACAGGACCGCGGGCCGCCATGCTGCCTCGCGCTCCCCTCCCACGCTTTGGGCCCCGCCTCTTCCGCTTCCTGAAGAACTGGGGGGGGGGGGAGAAGAGACGGTATCTCGCAGAGGTCAAAAGGTCTTGAAACACAAACGCGGCCGCTGAATGCGAACGCAGGGTGGGGGAAAGCGTTGATTCTCCTCAGCGGGGACTGGAGTTGTCCGAAGTTAAAATGAATAGCATTTTAAGCAACAACAACAAAAAACTTAGAATAAGTTTACTGACACTTTAAATGTACACTAATCGGCATGCAGCAAAATGAAATTTCGTTGCGATACAGCTCTCCAAGGGTCGCCACCTCCAATATTTATTTATTTATTTGATTTATATTGCTGCCTATTGGCCCATGGCGACTCAAGGCAGCTTACACAATGTAAAATCATATTTAAAACAAAAAATAAAAACAAAAACAATAAGAACTAACAAAAAGAACCAAATAAATTAGTAAAATACAATAGAACAAAATTTGGGAAAACAAAAATCCAAAACAAAAACCAACTCCCACCCACCACCCACCCCGACGACATATATATATACCACATAAATATGATTAAATAAATAAACGAATGAATACAAAATTATGCATATACCTGTTGTCCCAATTCAGGTTTGAGCCTGGTGCCGAAGCCAATGATAGATGCCAGACACGAGGTGCAGGTTTTCCGATTGCTTTTTATTGGAGTTCTCCAAGGGAAAGAGCTCCTGGTCAAAATGCCAAGATTAGAACCCAGAACAAAGGATTGAGTAAATTTTATACATTTTCACTAAAGGAGAAGGTGGGACAAAACAAGATAACAAGAAATATCATCTAATAAACATTTTAGTAGTAATTCTACAATTTGTTCTATTGGTGTCCCTACTCCCAAGTCTTAGCTAATGAATGCCCTAGGAGTTATCTAATACACATTTGATTTTCTGCAGGCTATCACTATCCCTGTTAGCTGAGGTCTGCAGGTTGGGTAACTCAAGTTACTTTTATCAGCTTTCCAATTAGCCAGGATTGTTACAAGATTTACACAGGCATATCCTCCTGTGGATAAGCATTCTTTGTTCTTGCCAGACAGACTCCACAATTACAGGCTTCCTCATTTACTTTGAAGTGTGTGCCATGACCTGGTTTTATTTTAGCACAGTTAAAATAATGGGGGTCAAACAACCCTTTCACAGGGGTCACCTAAGACCATCGGAAAACACATATTTTCAATGGTCTTAGGAACCGAGACTCTACACCACCCCTCTATCCGTCTCCAGGTGGGTCTGCCCACATGCAGATATGCCCACATATGAGTACCCAGCAAGATGACATCATCGCACCAACCCCATCACATGCACCCGTACAAATGCAGGTATATGTGACAGGTTTGGCATCATAATGTACTTATACAGACCAGTCACACATGTGTAGAGAGCAGCTACTATGTAGGAAGCAGCTGCTGTGTTGAAAGCAGCTACTTTGTTGAAAGCAGCTACTCTGTTGAAAGCAGCAGCATTGGAGGTAAAACGACACTTCATGAATTATAATTACTGGGTAAATGTAAAATCATGTACTGTAAAATCATCAACTACTGCAAAACAAAAAAACCTGTACTATGGAAACTTAATCTGGATGCTGATTGGTCTTTTTATATTCAGCTGTGGTTGATTTGAATACTGCCCCTTGTGATAGTAACAGGTATGTAAAAAAAAAAACACAACACAGAGAATGGTAAATCATAGGAAACTTTAATGAACTGTATTAACTGAACTATGCCATATATCATCTTTTGCATTATTAAAGCTATTGTTATATATTATTTACATTACAATTCACAACAGTAGCAAAATTACAGTTATGAAGTAGCAACGAAAATAATTTTATGGTTGGGGGTCACCACAACATGAGGAAGGTTGAGAACCACTGTTTTAGCAGATGGCCCATCGTAACCACATATATTACGATATATGACACAGAGAAACAACACAGTCTACTTTGGATGTATATAGGTACATGGTGAGTCCACAACTCTTAGGTTGCGAAATTTGAAAAATACTGATCTAAACACACACATACACACACACACAGAGAGACACATGTGTACAGGTTGTCCTGTACAAAACTTCATTGAGAAACCGTTTGAAGTTACAACAGCCCTGAAGAAAACTTATGACTGTTTTTCCCACTTAATGACCATGTAGCATTTTCAATTGTCACATGATCAACATTCAGATCCTTGGCAACTAACTCATGTTTATGACGGCTGTGGTGTCCCAAATGATCACCTTTTGCAACCTTTTTGACAAGCCAAGTCAGTGGGGAAGCCAGATCCACTTAACAACCATGTTTCTAATTTAACAATGGCGATGATTCACTTAACATCTGTGGCAAGAAAGGTCGTAAAATCAACAACATTCTCTTAACAACTGTCTCACTTAGCAACAGAAATGTTGGGCTCAGTTGTGGTTGTATGTCAAGGACTATCTGTATTTCTATGTATGTATTTATAACTTTCTACATCAAAGCGAAATACCACTCAGGCATCATCACAAAATCTCCAGGACCGTAAAGCCTACAAACTTGAAATTTAGTGCGTATGCTCCTCTTGGCTTCTAGGGGCTCACTAAGAAAGGATTTTTCGAATTAACCATCAGAACTATTAGTATTTTGTGTATTATTATTATTAACACACTCTGATGCTAAGGAGTTCTACTCCCCCGCCCCACCTGAAAAGAAATATGTTCTAAATGCAAAACACAAGCAGAGGAGTTTCTGTTTCAGTTTCAGAGCACCAAGCAGCTTTAGTACAGAACAGTTGAGCTAAGTCACGCCCAGGCTCCTTGCTGTTTCCTTCTTGCTCACACAGCAGTTTCCAAACAGCCCTCAACTTTCTCACACACTGACAGGACGCTAACCAGATGAATATCGATGGATGCTGGTAGGCTGAGGCAGAATTTTTTTTTTTCTTATTTTCTTCCCCAAGAACTAAGCCTGGTCACATAGTTTTGTGGAAAGGAAACTTCACGAGGACAGTGGTGTCACCCAAGCAGGAAAAGCCCAAAGGGAACATCAAGCCATAAAACAAACTTGCAAAGGAAAAGGAATCAAATAAAAGGTATTAAAGAAGCCCCTTAGACAAAAGTCCAAATAATTAAGAAAACTAGGGAAACAAGAAAAGAAAACCCTTCCAAATCAGCAAAACAAACAAAAGACACAAAATATATTGCAAAGGAGACAGACAGGAGATTGCCACAAAACAAATATAAGAAAACATTAGGACGAAACTGATAATCCAATCAAACCACCCTGCGGAGTTTACCCTCCGGCGGAAATGAAGACAACCCCTGACAGGATTTAAAACATTAAGAAATACAAACACAAGCACTCACACACAAAAGGAGAAAAAAAGTATAAAAATCAGGGGCTTATTATACAAAGCTAGCTAGCCCCAGGAACGCAGACTTCTTGCTATCTCTCACCTTCCTGAAAAATAAAAAAGATCCAGCTTTCAAGCAGTTGTCTGTATCCTTGCACCAGAGCTCTCCCAGCAGGAAAATCGAATCCTCAGAAGAAAGGCATTTTCCAGCCTTTCAACAGTTTCATAGGGAAGCACAGGTATAGAGCTAGTATGTATGTATATGTGTATCTCCATAGACAGCCCTTGGATATGCAGAGTGGGTTCTTTACTACAGCCAATCCCTCCAGATACAGGCTGCATTTACATGATAAACCAGTCCTATTGCTCCATGAACTGGCAACTAAACCCCCTAATTTATCTTTTTTCTACTACACACAAATCTATAATTTTGAAGCACATTGTGCTCTCTAAATGTGAAATGGCACCCACCTGGAGAATCCTGCAATTGGGGCAAATTTTGGAGGTTGGAGGTTATAGATCCTGGTTTCAAACTCTGGCTCCCCCGTGGTTTCTTTGGGTCCAGCCAATAAAACATAAGGTTTGGCGAAAGGACCACACAGGATAATTGCAACGATGCTTTTTAACGTGCTGTGTAAAAGCCAACATCAAGGAGGAGATGTCCTGTGAGCTAGGACAGCAATTAAACTCAGACAAGATTCCACATGCTCAATAGGTATAATTCTTTTGAGGCCAATGGTTGCTGCTGGTTGAAACATCCTTGCTCCAGCTGTTTCCCGGACAGCAGCTCTTTGAATTTCCAGACAGCCGTGAAAAGACAGACCAACGGCTCTGTAAGGGAACAAACTTAACCAAGAACATCCTACAGTTACACATAAAAGGTAAAGAACAATTAACCAGTGGAACAGCTTGCCTTCAGAAGTTTTGGATGCTCCATTACTGGAAGCTTTTAAGAAGACCATTTGTCTGAAATGGAATAGGGTCTCCTGCTTGAGCAGAGGGCTGGAGCAGAAGCAGGGGTGGGATTCCACCAGTTCTCACCTATTCGCTAGAACCGGTTGTTAACATTCTAAGCAGTTTGGAGAACTGGTTGTTAGAAGAAATTACTGGCCTAATCCTGTAAAGAAGGCAGGAAGGAAACATTCTGGTGTTGCTTACAGAAACTGCCTCTCCGTTAACCCTTATTACATTCTTGGCAGGACAAGACTTCCTGTCTTAGGAACCTCTCTGGAGTTTTTTCCCCTCCTTTGCTGGTACTTTGCTTGTGTGGAGTGACCATTCAAAGTTACAGTGGCACTGAAAAAAGTGACTAATGACCGTTTTTCACACTTACAACTGTTGCAGCATACCCGCAGCCATGAGAGGCCAGGCGAGGAGATGCATGCCTCGATATAGTGATATTGAGTTGGCCACACCCAGCCAATAACATGACCACCAAGCCACGCCCACTAACTAAACCACGCCCACAGAACCAGTTGTTAAAAACTTTGAATCCCACCCCTGAGTAGAAGACACTAAGATCCCTTCCAACTCTGCTATTCTGTTCTGTTCTATACCATTCCACTCCACCCTACTCCTTTCCTGTCCATTCCACTCCGTTCCATTCCATTCAGTGGTGGGATTCAAACATTTTTACTACCGTATCTGTGGGCGTGGCTTGGTGGGCATGACTAGCTTGGTGGGCATGGCATGGCTTGGTGAGCGTGGCAAGGAAAGGCTACTGCAAAATCCCCATTCCCTCCCCACCCCACTAACCTGCTTTCCAGTTCCGTTCTCCTGTGCAGGGAAACCAAAGAAGACCCAGCCGAGCAGCTGGGACTCAGGAGGCGAGGAATAGATAGGGGTGGGGCCAGTCAGAGGTGGGATTTGCCAGTTCTCCGAACTACTCAAAATTTCCACTACTGGTTCTCCAGAACCGGTCAGAACTTGCTGAATACCACCTCTGGTTCCATTCCATTATATTCTCCCTCTTTCAAATCAAGCTTGACTTCATGGAGGCATCTACGCAGGGTTTTCAACAACAGTGATTTACTGCAGCCTTCTTCTGGATTTTTTTTCTCTGTTGAGCCGAAAGCCCTAAATTTACCAGACAAGGTCAGCCATCATTTTTATACAGGTAGTCCTCAACTTTGGACCAACATTGAGCCGAAAAGTTCTGTTGCTCTACAGTTGTTAAATTAGTAACAGGGTTATTTAAGCGATTCTGACGTTCAACAAACGTCTCACTTAGCAACCGAAATTGGGGACTCAGTTCTGGTCGTAAGCTGAGGACTACCTGTATGCTGTTCCTATAAGTACTGTTCTGTCCAGTCATGCTAGAATTGAGCAATACAGAAACCAGAGTAAATAAATACAGTTTACTGAACAGGCCAGTGAGCAATTGTTCCAGGAAATCCTGAGCTTGCCATAGAGATTAATCTTGTTGGCCTTGACATTCATTCCTGCATTGCTTCCTTGGAAGCCAATAAAAATAAAACAGCCCAACAGCCAAAGAGAGCTCACTCTACTTCTGCAACTCAGGCATGTCTTCAGGTTATCCAGCTTCAAACTATGACTCTCCTTAGGTATTAGTACTGCTTTGTAAAGCCTTGGTAAAACCACACCTGGAATACTTGCATCCAGTTTTGGTCACCGCATTACAGAAAAGATGTTAAGACTTACAAAAAAGATGTTAAGACTTTGAAAAAAAGTGTAGAGAGGAGCAATTAAAATGATCAAAGGCCTGGAGATTAAAACATATGAAGAACGGTTATAGGATTTGAGTTTGGCTGGTCTAGAGAAAAGAAGGATTAGGGGCAGGGGTGGGATTCTACCGGTTCAGACTGGTTCTATAGAACCAGTTGTTATGATTCTGCCCAGTTTGGAGAACTAGCAAATCATGTCTCTGGTTGATCCCGCCCCTCTCTGCCCACCCCTCCCCTTCCCTCCCAGTCAGTCCTTATCACGCACGCGCAACATCACGTGCATGCCCGACATCACTGACCATCACCCTGCCCAGTCACTTGTTAAGATAGTTCTTTTTTTTTTCCTCCTGCCGACGATCAGCTGTTCTGATGATCAGCTGTGCCAGGACACCTCTTGCTATCTTACGGCTTCACCCAAGAGGCTCCCCTGTGGCTCAGGAGGCAAAACGGGGTGCAGCAGGGGGTTCGCGGGGGTGGTGGGGATCTGCATCCCCCCACGCTCCATTTTTTGCCTTCCTGGATCCCAGGGAAGCTTCCTGGGAGCAAAAATGCCCCTCAGGAGGCTTCACTGAGGCCCAGGAGGCAAAAAATGGGGGGGACTGCAAAAAAAAGCCATGCCCACCCAGCCACATGGCCACAGCCACCTAGCCTTGACCACCTAGCCATGCCCACAGAACCAGTTGTTAAAAAATTTGAATCTATGATAGAAGTATTCCAGTATTTGAGAGGCTGCCACAAAGAGTAGGGGTCAATCGATTTTCCAAAGCACCAGAAGGCAGGACAAGAAATAAAGGATGGAAAGAGAGAAGGAACCTGGAATTGAACAGAAACTTCCTAACGGTGTGGACAATTAACCAGTGGAACTGCTTGCCTTCAGAAGTTGTGACTGCTTCATCACTGGAGGTTTTTAAAAGGAAACTGGACAGTCACTTGTCTGAAATGTTATGGGATCTCCTGTTTGAGCAGGGGGCTGGACTAGAAGACCTCCAGGGTCTTTTCCAGCTCTATTCTGATTCTATTTGGCTCATTTGCACTAAGCCAAACTCTCCAAGCATGTCTAAATATTACAACCATCATCCATGAGCAGAAACATTTCACCCTTTGTATCCGTCCAACAAAAGGTCATCTAATTATTGTGACCGTAATTGACGGGTCATCTAACCAGACAGGACAGGGCAAAACATTAGGAAATATTAACAAATTGACTGTACTTTGCTTACAAGTTTGGTTTTCTCATGAGTAATTCCCTGGCTAACCACAGGTTGGAGCTATAGCACCATATCATAGTGTAAAGTTTGGTTTGGTTTTTCCGCAAGGATCTTCAAACTCGGCAAGTTTAAGACTTGTCGATTTCAACTCCCAGAATTCCTGAGCTAACATGACTGTAGGGGGAATTCTGGGAGTTGAAGACCACAAGTCTTAAAGCTGTCAAGTTTGAAGACTCCTGGTTTACAGATTAAACCAGTCATTCCTATGTATGTATGTATGTATGTATGTATGTATGTATGTACGTATGTATGTACATATATATATATATATGTAGGTCTAGGTGTGTTCAGGTCTTTTCCCGTGTAAGATTAAGAATATCTTGGCGATGTTTCGTCAAGGTCCCACTCGCCATCCACAGGCTGGTGCTTTCAGCTTCGTGCCAGTGCAAGCAGTGTGTGATCAGAGCTGCTGTCTCTCTATAAATACTGGTGGTGGGGGCTGGTGTGCTGGGCTGGTTGGCTACGCTGCTGCCTCTTGATTGGTTGATGGAGTTGATGTTGGTATAATGGGCTGTGTGATGGCCATGTGAGTTTAGTTGTGGAGATATCCTGGATCTTGTGCTGTAATCTCCTGGGTCGTTTGTTTTGTAGTGATCTTTTTTCCATTAGCCTCTTGTGTTTTAACAGCTTGGGTAATGGGTTGTGTGATGGGCTTGCAAGTTCTTTTGTTGTGGTATCCTGGGTCCTGCGTTGTAATCTCCTGGGTCGTTTGTGTTTTGATCTTTTTTCCATTAGCCTCCTGTGTTGTAACGGCTTGGGTAATGGGTTGTGTGATGACCTTGTGAGATTTATTGCTGTGGTATCCTTGGTCTTGTGCTGTGATATCCTGGGTCATTTGCTCTGTTGCAATTTCTTGAGTTCTTGTGGTGTAATTTCCTGAGTTTTCTGATGTGATCTCCTGAGTGGGTGGCTGTGATGTGGCATTCTGGGTTTTAGTCTGGCTTCAAGTTTGGAGTCTGGGTCTGTGTTCTTGGCATGTGTCAGCTTGGCGTGTGTCAGCTTGGGTGGTGCGACAGCTGGCGAAGCAGCCGTGGTCTGTTTTCTGGATGGTGGTTGTCCTTTGTTTATAGGATGGGCTTGGACCTGGGTCTGTGAGTGGGATTGGCGGTGGTGTCCCGTATTGTTTTGGGTCTGGTGTTGGTTTTCGTGGCTGGGACTCGTTTGTTGGTAAGGGCTAGCTTCCAGATGTCTGGTAGTCAGAACAGAAGAAAATACTTCCTCCTTCTTCCAGCACCTTAAAGCCACAGGGCATGAAATTAATTTCGAAGGAACCAAATTAATATCCAACACTGAACACTCCAGCAAGAGAATAATCAGGGAAGGCATCGAGATAGAGAAACACCCTCATAACATGAATAGACGGGATGACGCCTCCCACCTACCAGACATCTGGAAGCTAGTCCTCATTTGGGGCTAGCTAATTTGGGGCTAGCCTACTGCTGTGCCATAACATCAACTTCAATGGCACCAAAACCCTAGCCACTATAGAAAACCCCAGCCACAGAATTATCAGAGAAGCCATAGAGATTGAAAAAAGACATGCAAAAACTTTTCTCTTTGTCCCAAAGCCTGTTGGGTAGCATTAACTTTGAAATGGCAAATTTTGAGAATTTGCCCTTCCCTTGTGTTCAGGATTAAAAAAACAACAACAATATCTGTAATTCCCTTCTGGTCAATGTTTGTTGTTCAGAAATCCTACCAGCTTTGGGTAATTTTCAAATTGATCTCCTGACAATTTCCTGGATGGAAATTGTCTCATTCTTATGCAACCTATTTAACCAAAGAAGATTTCTCTTTCTTCTTCTGTGGGTCACATGAGGGCAGCATGAAGGAAGGGAAGTCTCTGGAGTTTAGGTCAGTAACTATGGACACCTCAGTGACTTGCAGAATCAGAGAATGATCAAATGTATCAGTTGGAAGGCAGCTTCAAGGTCATCTAGAAGTCTAGATCCAGTGCAAGAATCTATCCTGATTATTAGCCAACTACCTCCCATTTGTACATCCAAAATATTTGGAGTCTTTTTGTCCAACTCACTGCTCACCCAGAAGACACTATACCAATGTTGGCGAACCTTTCCGGCACCAAGTACCAAAACGGGAGCACCAGAAATAGGAAGAGCAGCTCCCCGGCACGCATACACGCACTGGGTAGCTGAGCTTTCAGTTTCTGGCACGCACGGTCTTCCAGTTTCTGTTGCACATGCGCATGCAAAGACCAGCTGGCCGGGAGCTGCACTTCCGGTTTCCGACACTCCTGTGTGCGCGAAGACCACTAAAGAGGATTTATTTGAAGGTAACATTCTACATCAGGCACTAATCTGGGCGTAGCCAACTCTGAGATACGTAATCTGGGTGACAGCTGGTGTGCCCGGAGAGATGGCTCTGCGTGCCACTTCCGGCATGCATGCGATAGGTTCACCATCATGGCCCTATACCATTTGCAGACAAATGGTTCTTAAAAACCTCCCATATTGGAGCAAACTTCTGGAGACAAGTTGTTCCACTGATTAGCAGTTCTAATTGTCAGGAAATTCCTCCTTAGTTCTAGGTTGCTTGTCTCCTTGATAAGTTTCCATTCATTGCTTCTTGTCTTGCCTTCAGGTGCTTTGGAGAATAGATTGACCCCCTCTTTTTTGTGGCAACCCCTTAGATATAGCAGGTAACACTGCTATCATGTCACCCCCTAATCTTTCTTTTCATTAAACTAGAGATAGAACGTAGAATAATAGAGTTGGAAGGGACCTTGGAGGTCTTCTAGTCCAACCCTCTGCTCAAGCAGGAACCCTTATACCAGTTCAGACAAGTCGTTGTCCAATCTGTTCTTAAAAACCTCCAATGCAATATATTTAAAATATATATTTTCTGTGATTTGTCCCAAAGTTGCTTTTCCAAAAGGCAACTGGACTTCCTTGCTTTTTTCCTTGAGAACATTTTGCTTCTCATGGGTGAAGGAATAGAATGAAATAGGCTTCTCGGATGAGAAGCAAAAGTTTTTCAATGAAAAAAAAAAACAAGTTAGTTCCTTTTTGGAAAAGCACCTTTCGGACAATCGACAGCCTGGAATCAGATTCCAACAGGAATGTGACATTTGGGCTGCGTAAGGATCAAATCCCAATTACCAAAAGTATCAATGGAGATTGATTGAGAATCTGGTTCCGAGGGAGAAGTGGAACAGCTGACAGAGAGTGGGAGTGTGGCTCCGGTGGCTGTGGAAGAAACTGGGGAAGGGCACAGTCCGGCTGGGCATTCAGAGGAAGACCCAGGCCCATCTCCTCTTCATCCTAGGGCATGCAGGGAGGAATGGATAAGGGAGCAATGTGAGTTGCATGATTTACAGGGAAGGAAAGAGCCCTGATCCCCTTCATTGGCTGCAGCTGGGAAAACTGTCTGAAAAGGCAAACTACACACAGCAAAGTTGCTGGAAGCAAGCTTGAATTATTTTGGTTTGTCAAGTCTTATCTGAGTTCTGGCGCCCTCCCAACTATGTGTGTTTTGTTATCTTTTGAGGTCTGCAATTCCTTATCCTGCCCTGTCTCGTTAATTGCTGCAGCGTGGTTTATATTTTATTTATAATTTATATGTGCTTTGGGTTCGGATGGAATTTCTTCCCTTCAAAAACTGTTCTTGGGAGAGTTTTTTCTCTAGCCGATGATAACTGGACATTGGGGGTCAAGTTGGAGGAATTAAAGGGACTTTACCTATTTTTGTGACTTCGTTGCTTTTATGCTGCGCCCCGGGTCATCACACCAAAATTGCACTGACCTTCAGATCAGAAGATCAGCCCAACACTAAAGGGTTCTTCTTGATCCCAAGTTTGGTTGGGATCAAGAGAAGAAGGCAACTTGGAGGAAAAAATAAAAGAAAGCAACTTGGAGGAAAAAAACAGTTTAAGCATAGTTTTTGGAAGCATGTTTCAGTTTAAGGGGTTTACGCCAAGCCACATACCTCTTTTAATGCTTCTGCCAAAGGAGAAGTTAAGGTGAAACGAAATGGCTTCCTAAGGGAAATTGAATTTGCTTCGTGATACTAGCTGAGTCATCAAAGTGAAGCACAGCTGCCTCAACCACAACAAGGAGATGATTGATGTGGGAAAGGATTTTTATCACTAAGCTAAGTGTAAGGGCTAAGTGTAGAGTGTCTTGATCTTTTGCCTGATTCACACACAAGCTTCACTCATGCTTTGCTTAACCGTGATTACCGAATCCACCACAACTGACCAGGTTTACCAAAAAAGCTAATGCAGAGTTCTCCAAAGTTGTTATTGTTGTTATTACTCAAAGTACAGGTGGGCCTTTGGGCCACAATGGAGCCCGAAATTCATGTTGCTAAATGATACATTTGTTAAGTGAATTTTGCCTTTCTTGCCACAGTTTTTAAATGAATTACTGCAGTTGTTAAGCTAGGGACACAATTGTTACTTGAATCTGGCTGTGATGACCTGGGTCATGGCACAGAAGCAACAGAGTCACAAAAGTAGGTAAAGTCCCTTTAATTCCTCCAACTTGGCCCCCAAGGCCCAGTTATCATCGGCTGGAGACAAAACTCTCCCAAGAACAGTTTTTAAAGGGAAGAAATTCAGTCTGAACCCAAAATACATATAAATTATAAATAAATACCAACACAAACCACACTGCAGCAATTAATGAGACAGGGCAGGATAAGGAATTGACAAACAAAGATAATGCATGCTTTGCTTCCAGCAAGGTCCTGTGCACAAACACCTTTTTTATCTTGTTTTCCTAGCTGCAGCTAATGAAGGGAATCAGGGCCTTTTTCTCCCCCGTAACCCATGTTGCTCCCTTCTCCGTTCCTCCCTGCGTGCCCTAGGATGAAGAGGGGGTGGGCCTGGGTCTTCCTCTGAAAGTCCAGCCAGACTGTGCCCTTCCTCAGTTTCCTCCCCAGCCACAGGATCCGCACTCCCACTCCGTCAGCTGTTCGACCTCCCGCTTGGAATCAGACTCCAACAGGGGCATGACACTGGTTTCCCTGTTAATTTTATTTGGCCAAAAGTCGCAAAAGGGGATCTTATGACCCAAGGACACTGGAACTTACTCATATTTATGACGGTTGCAGTGTCCCAGGGTCATGTGATCTCCTTTTGCAAGCTTCTGACAAGCAAACTCAATGGGGAAGCCAGATTCACTTAACAACCGTGTTGCTAACTTAACAACTGCCATGATTCACTTAAGAACCCTGGCAAGAAAGGGTTGTAAAATATCACAAAATTCACTTAATAACTTAGCAACCAAAATTGTGGCCTCAATTGTACGTGTAAGTCAATAGAGGAGGTTATTGTTCTTTTTCCTTTAATTATATAATTGAGCTACTGACCTTACAGATAGGGCTGAAACCAGGAGAAACCTCCTTAATGGACATAAAAAGCAAGAGCTTTCATTATTTTTGATTATTTTTTTTTTTTTTACTGATTTGGCACCATGTGCCTCTTGCAGGAAACAGGATTTAGAAGGAAACCTCTAGGAAAGTCGACGTTTTAAATAACTGCATGAAACCTCAGAATGTAAACTCAAAAAAATCGAAGCCCTCCATTAGTTTGTAATTTAGACTCAGAATTTGGACTTTGTTCCCCCTGGATTAAAGCTAGATCTGGAGAACAAACAACATGGCTGTTCCTCAAGAGGATGTCTCATGAGCTTGCTTAATGCTGTTCCTCAGTGCAGGGAGATTAAAATATCAATAAAGGAGAATATTTGTAGCTCGGGGTTGAAATGCTCTCTGATAGCTCCAAGGACCTCTCAGATTAACGTTTTTTGCTTGTAAACGTGTAGTTTCCATCTTAGGCCTCATCCAGGGTGGGCTTCAAAAATAAAGGTGGGCGTGGCCATGGTGGACGTGGCCTAGTCAGTCTCCTGCACCATGGCGAGGGGGGCGTTTTCATCTTCCCCGGGCTCCGGAGACTTTCCTCGAGCCTCTAGGAGGGTGAAAATGGCCTCCCTGGGCTCTGGAGGCTGGAAACAGGCCTGTTTCCAGCCTTCCGCAACTTCTAGGAGGCTCATTTTGTGCCCTCCCTGAGCCTCCACACTGGTTCTGCACTTACCTGGTGTGGCATTCAGAAAAGGCTAAGCCAAAGTCTTCACTCCGGTCCGTGTTTCCAGCGGGAACACGGACTGTTCCTATTGGCTGATGCCGTTTGACAGCCGTCTATAAAAGGGAGCTGTCAAACGGCCTCAGCTGTTGTCCGCCAGCTGGCTGTCTTGTTAGCGCGGCAGCCGCGGCAACCCTTTATTGTTTCAATAAAGTAAAAGCTGAAGTTTGCTCCGAGTTTGCTTCAGGTTATTCCGCCGCTCTACAACACCTGGCATCCAAACGGGCTGCATGGGGACTCCTGGGAGGGGAGGGGAGGGGTGAGTAGGGCCAGCCAGGGGTGGGATTTGTCAGTTCACTTAACCGGCCATAAAACTAGCTATGGGTTCACCCGAACTGCGGCGAACCGGTAGCAGCCCACCCCTGGCCTTGTCCTAAATTACAAAGCAGAGAAACACAATTATCTAAAGAGATTATCCCAGCCTTGTTAACTCTGTCATCCCACCCCTGGTAGGTAGTCACTGACTTATGACCACGACAGAGCCCAAAATTCCTGTTGATAAGGGAGATGTCAGGGCTCCAACAAATCCACCCTCATTCAAATCATAAGTCTCTAGCCGCATCTCAGAGAAAAGTAAATTGATTTATTAGGAGTGGCCATGTTGGCGTAAGCTGGATGCATCTGATACTAAATTACATCATACATTTCCCCCTTGACCCTGGTCTTCCCCCCACCCCCTGGATGTGACTTCTCCAATGGGATACATCCGGTCTCCAAGAGTTATCCATCATGCTCTCCAGTTAACCTTCTTATGCTTCAACAACTTTGGGCTACTGGGGGTGATTATCTAGGCATTTAAGGAATGCCTTGTTTTCCTTCACTCCCTTTTTCTGGCAGCTAAAAAGACCAAAGGAGTATCTTGTTAGTTGACAGGAGACAGTGAGTTCAGCGAGTTCCCCCGCTCCCATTTTATGACCTTTCATGCCACAGTTTCTAAGTGAATCACTGCAGTTGTTAAGTTAGTAGCAGGATGGTTAAGTGGATCTGGCTTCCCCATTGATTTTGCGGGTCAGAAGGTCATAAGTGAATCACTGCAGTTGTTAAGTTAGTAGCAGGATGGTTAAATGGATCTGGCTTCCCCATTGATTTTGCGGGTCAGAAGGTTCACGTATGACCCCGGGACACTACAAGCGTCATAAATGCAGATGTCATGACTCCAACGAAGAACAGACTGGAACCAAGACAGCCAAGATGCGATATGACCCTAGTCTTTTACTTACATTGATTGTGTTACAACATTGGCGTTATGATGAAAATTCCTCAAATGACTGACGTTGACTTCCTGACCAGGAGTGGTACAACAATGATGATTTATGGCTGGATGTGAAGGGGGTGTTGTTGTAATAATGGTACAGGGCAAATGGGGGATTGGGTGAATTGTCATGGTGGTGCATGGACTCATCAAACAGGGGAAAGGTGCAGTTACCATGTTTCTTTAATTTAAGGATATCGGATGTTAGGCAGCGAAGGCGGCCAGAAGGTGGTTATAGTAATTATGTTATTATCCAAGGGACAGCCTGTATAAATACAGCTCTGGGTTGCAACAAAAACCAGAGCTGACTTTAAACATAATTTGATCGCTGTTACCTGTTGTTGTGGTGTGGGAGACAAATAAAAACTTCACTGAAGCTACACGAGTGAGTTGGTATCTTATCATTCACCCCCTCAATATCGGATGAACAGCTGACAGCAGACCAGCTGCCAAGCGGCCGAATTTGGTCACGTGACCACGGAGAGGTTGCAAGTTCCAAGTATAAAAAATGGTTATAAGTCTCTTTCTCAGTGCCATTGTAACTTCAGACAGTTGTTAAAACAAATGGTTGTAAATTGAGGAGTACCTGTATTTACATAGATTGGCCCAGCTTTGTTAATTCTGTTATCCCAACCCTATCTCAGCCGCTGGTCTGGATACTCGTAGCAGACTGTAAGGTTCGAAATTCCTTTATTCTTCTACGCACATAGTATTCAGCAAGGACGGATGAAAATCCAAACCAGGTTAACACTGGGAACATTTGCCTTCCAGTGTATTTTATTCCTTTACCCCCCGCAACTAATCGCCTCTAACTCCGCCCTATGCTCATTTCCAATTACCCTTTCCTATTATGTCTAACTTCTTTTAAACCTTGTATCCTAATGCACCCACTTTCCACCACTGATCACCAACTAATCCCCTTTCCCCAGGCTGCAATATGCACAATTCCCCCCACCCCGAGTTCACGCCAACAACAACGCTTAGTGGTTATTTAGGATTCCCACTACAGGGATTTCTCCCCCAGCCATCTCCTCCCAGCCGGGTCTTGCTCCTTGGCAGCCGAATCCTAGTTAATGTCAGGGACTTCACCATCTAGTCATTATCAGCAGCGGATCAACATCAGGGCTTCCCCGCCCAGTCGTCGCCTCTCAGCCATCGCCTCTCAAGTGATTTAGTGATGTTATATAAGAGTGTCAATCCTTCCGGGATCTAAGACACTGTGGCTGTTGGGTGCCGATACGGATGGAGCGCGACACCCTGGTTCCCTCCAGATTCATTAATTCTAGCCCTCGTCATCTTAATGTCGAACATCGGCTTGTGGACAGGGGAAATCCGAAATACAACCCAGAGAGCCCAGAATGGTTTTGCAATAGGTATGAATTTGCATCTTTGCTTACTACTACCACAATGACGACAACAAAAACCTTACTACCTACATAAATTGATCTACTACATAGTTTTGTAATTCTAGGAAAACAGACAACGTGACCTCTGTACTGTACTTGTGGAGTAAAATAGGTCTCAATAAATACTTAGGAGTAGTTGCAATGGAGGAAAAAAAAGGACTTGTTGAATCAAGATTACACTGTCACGATTCTACTACATGCATTGATTGACCGTCTAGGACCGTGATGGCGAACCTATGGCACACGTGCCACAGATGGCACGCAGAGCCATTTGTGTCGGCATGTGAAATGCAGGCAAACTTACTTCACTGCTCATGTGCATGCCTCACAGCTGATTTTCGGTGGGTTCGAGGCCTTTTTCGGCCTCCCAAAAGCTTGAAGAAGGCTTCTACAGGCTTTGTAGGCCGAAATCTAGCTCCATTTCCTCACTTCTGGTATTTTCAGAAAAACAGGAAGTGATGAAACAGGGCGACATTTCGGCCTACAAAGTTTGCAGAAGCCTGCAGTACCCTTCCTCAAGCCTTTGGGAAGCTGAAAAAGCCCTCAAACCCACCAAAAATCAGCTGTGAGGCGCAGTGCAAGTAAGGGGGCAGCGGGGGATTGCGCACACATGTGTAGGGGACGGGGGCGCATTGCCTTCTGGGTGCTGGCATGCAACTGCGAGCGTGTAAGTGCCGCTCAATTTTTGGCAGATGAGCCCAAAGTGGTTAGCCACCACTGGTCTAGGAAATATGGCTGAAGTACAATGTCCTCCAAACATTATAAGAAAAAAGTGACCTATGACATTTTTTCACACTTTTCACACTTTTTCGCCCTTTGCGGCAGCTCACATGATCAAAATTCAACCACTTGACAACTGACTCATATTTATGACGGTTGCAGTGTCCCGGGGGTCACATGATCATCCTTTGCGACTTTCTGACAAGCAAAGTTAATGGTTCATTTAACAGCCGTGCTACTAACTTTAACCAGTGCAGGGATTCGCTTATCATCTGTGGCAAGAAAGGTCGTTAAATCAGAACAGGGGCTTGGACTGGAAGATCTCCAAGGTCCCTTTCAACTCTCTTATTCTGTAAAACTGTCTTGCTTAGCAATGGCAATTTTGGGTTCATAACTTGAGAACTTACCTGTAGCCCACTGTGCCTAAGCAAACACATTCTGGAAGCTCTTAAAATGAAGAATAAGGATGTTGCTTTTTCGTTGTATTTATTTTATTTTATTTATTTCATTTATATCGCTGCCTATTCGCCCATGGCGACTCGAGGCAGCTTACACAATGTAAAACCACAGTTAAAAAAAAAACACAATAAAAAACAATAAAAACTAACAAAAAGAATCAAATAAATTAATAAAGTACAACAGAACAAAATCTGGGGGGAAAAAAATAAAAAAAAACCCGCCCCGACGACAGCAGATCACACAAGCCATCTGGTGGGCTCCATCCCGCTCTGGCAGAACCAGGTCTTCAGTGCCTTCCGGAAGAGTGCTAGAATGGGGGCTATTCTAATCTCTGGGGGAATGAGGTTCCAGAGAGAGGGAGCCACCACAGAGAAGACCCTTCTTCTGGGTCCCACCAGGTGTTTCTCCCTCAGGAATGGGACCCGCAACAGTCCCTGCCTCCCTGCTATAATGGGTCGGATAGATGTGACCGGCAAGAGACAGTCCCTCAAATAACTCGGTCCCAAGCCATGAAGGGCTTTAAAGAGGACAACGAGCACACCTTGAATTGCACCCAGAAGCAAATTGGCAACCAATGCAGCTCCTGCAGGTGAGGTGACACATGTGCACACCGGGTTCTGCACAAAACCATGCAGGCGGCTGCATTTTGCGCCAATTGGAGCTTCTGGATGTACTTCAAGGGCAGCCCCACGTAGAGCGCATTGCAATAATCAAGACAGGAAGTGACCAGGGCATGAGTGACTGTGAATAGGGACCGTTGGTCCAGGAAAGGGTATAACTGGTGTACAACCCTCAGTTGTGCAAAGGTCCTCCTGGCTACGACTGCCACCTGCTCTTCGAACAGGAGTCGTGAGTCTAGGAAAAACCCCTAGATTACACACAGGGTCTGTTTTGGGGTAGTACCACCCCATCCAAGACCAAAAGTGGCAATTCTCCCTGAGCCAACGAACCCCAAACCCAGAGCCACTCAGTATTGCTCCATAGTAACTGAATTTAAGACATATATATGTTTTTTGCAACTCAGGATGTAGTGAATGGCCGTTAAGAGGGGGAGGCCATTCATCGCTCAATCCACTATGGCTTAACAAAGTCCCGATCTGAAAGCATTTAAATGGATGGTTATCACCAGACTACAGAATCATAGAGTTGGAGGGGACTTTGAAGAACTTCTAGTCTCATGGAAGCAAATTCCAGTTTAGCCCTTGGTTAACTCCCAAAAAAGGGACAGGAATATCCATGGAGTAGAGAACTTTTTCATCACAATACCCCACGGCTTCTGTTCTCTTTCTCTTCTTCCTTCCTCTTTTCAAAGGGAACTGAAGTAACTGAAGCTTACAAGAGTAACTTGTAAAGAGGGCTTCATGTCACGAAGCGGGGAAGCTGAGAGAAATTTCTCCAGATGCATCTTACTGAGATGTTCTGAGCTTTGCAAGGGAGAGAAGCAGGGGTGAGATTCAGCCGGTTCAGACTGGTTCGGGTGAACCAGATGTTAAACGTACGTCTGGTTCAAACCAGTGGTTGAACCGACCGGCTAGCCCCGCCCAGTCCACCCCACCCCTCCTCTGAGTCTCCACGCAGCCTGTTTTGGAGGCAGGTAAGTGCAGGGTCTGCACAGAGGCTCTGGGAAAGCGAAGAACGGGCCTGTTCCCGGCTTCCGGAGGGCCTCCGGACCCTGCGGGAGGCTGTTTTTATTCCGTACTAGCAGGCTTGAAGACCTGCATTCCTATTGGTCCGGAAGAGTCGGACCATGATAGGACGAAATAAGCGCTCGTGATTGGTTTGTAAGGGGCTTGCCGCGATTGGGTAAAACCAAGCGCAGCAAGCTCAAAAATCTGTCATTGGCTGCCTAGCCGCGGCCGGCTCTATAAAAAGAGCTGCCGCGGCTAGGGTTCCGTCTCAGAATCTGTTCGCTAAATAAAGAGCTGTTGTGCGCTACTCGTGCCTCACCTCTCTATGGGACCCACCGACCGAACCTAACAGTTTTAGCCCTCTCAGAGGCCCGAGGGAAGCCTCTGGACCCCGGGGAAAGCAAAAAAAAACAGCCCTCCCGGAAGCTCCACGCCCACCCAGCAACCGGGCAGCGAACCTTTGAATCTTTGAATCCCACCCCTGGAGAGAAGAGGTAGAAGGACAAAAGGAGAAAAGAAAGAGAGACAAGAATAAGGCAGGGACAAGACAGTCCGAGAAATATGGTAAAGGAAAAGTGCTGAAGGTGCCCCTGGTTACAATGCAACAAATAATTTTAATGGCCATATTTTTTTAAAAAAAGTATTCATAAAATGAGAACTTTACTGCAGACATTTTTCTCTGTTGATTGTTGATTACTTTCCTTATAGTATGCATAATTACCTACGTACATTTCAAATTTCTTTCTTTCTTTCTTTCTTTCTTTCTTTCTTTCTTTCTTTCTTTCTTTCTTTCTTTCTTTCTTTCTTTCTTTTTCTTTCTATCCCACTTTTATTATTTTTACAAATATAGATGTAAAACCTCAAACTAACCCAACCTTCAAGTTCTGTCTTCAGGAAGCAATGCCAAGACAAACTAAAGTTCCCCTCTCCCCATATTAATTTGCTCAGCATACGTGGCACTCCGAAACCCATCACTGAGTGTGGCCATTTGTGCAGTAAGCCAGAAATGTATTGTGGAATCCTCACAAGTCCCAACACTTCCATGAAAGCCCTGGCTGACCTTGGAAAGCTACAGTAGCTTCTGTACTATGATGTCAATGCACGAATTCCTCCTGACAAGGGTGGCTTGTGGGCAAAACAGCAATTGCCAAGTTAAAAAAAAATTAGGGTTGAGAAACTGCCCTAAAGGGCTAAGAAGGTAAAAGCATTGCAACAGAGATAACAGTATAATTGCACTTAAACTGGGAATTTCATTAGGTAAGTTGGGGTGTGGCTGCAGGTGAGAGGACAGGTGTATAGTATGGACGCATATTATTGATTACACCAGAGGACTCATCAAGAGAGGGCAGTCTCAAAATGGTGAGTTATCATTTAGCGCCATGTCAAACTCAAGGCCCACGGGGCCAGATCTAACCAGGGGTGGGATTCTACCGGTTCAGACCAGTTCTATAGAACTGGTTGTTAGGATTTTGCACAGTTTGGAGAACCGGCAAATCGTGCCCTGGGCTGGCCCCGCCCCTCTCTGCTCGCTCCTCCCTTCCCCGCCCAGTCAGTCCTTATTGTTCATGCGCAACATTGCATGTATGCCCGACATCGCTGACTGCATTCTTCGCTGCCCAGTCACTCCTTACGGTATTTCTTTTTTTTTCCCCTCCCAATGATCAGCTGTTCCTATGATCAGCTGTTCTGATATTCCCCTCACTGTTTTATTGCTTTGCCCAGGAGGCTCCCCTGAGGCCCAGGAAAGCAAAAAATGGAGGGGGAGGGCAAAGCACACACCCCACGTGCTCCATTTTTTGTTTTCATGAGTCCCAGGGAAGCTTCCTAGGAGCAAAACACCCACCAGGAAGCTACCCTGAAGCCAAGAAGACCCCAAAACAGAGTTTGTGTATGTGTGTGTGGGGGGGGTAATCCAGGCTCCATTTCTTTCTGGGAGCAAAAACGCTCCTCCCCTGGAGGCTTCCCTGAGGCCCAGAAGGCCCCCAAAATGGGGGGGGGGGCTGCAAAAAAAAAGGGAAGAAGCCACGCCCACAGAACCGGTTGTTAAAAAAATTGAATCCCGCCTGGGGATGTGGCCTACAGGGTGCTTAGATCTGGCCCGCAGGGTCGCCCTGGAAAGTGTGAAGGACCAGCCGGCGGTGCCTCTGCCAGCAAAAACGGAGCTCGCAAGGGTCATATTCGGCCCTCCCAAACTCCAATTTTCCCTGGCATAGGGCAGCCAGAAACGGAGCTCGGGAGCCTGTTATCAGGGACAGGGTGCTTGGGCCACCACAGGCCCCGCCTGACATGAGTGATATCGAGCTGGCCACGCCCACCCTGGCCACGCCCATTTCCCCCCTTGAGGTCAAACACAACCCTGATGCGCCATCAATAAAATTGAGTTTGATATCCCTGATTGAGCTTATGGCATAGCATACATGGACTAGCAATATATATTATCATTTTCACCCAGATTAGTAAAACTCAATAAAATATAGACGTTAGAAAAGATCTATGTTCGAATATCAATGTCTAGGCCATCTAGCCATTGAAGCACAACATCATTTATATTACAAAGTCAGATATAGGTTATCCTCGACTTATGACCACAACTGAGTCCAAAGTTTCAGTTGTTAAGTGAGACGTCTATTAAGTGAGTTTTGCCCCATTTTATGATTGAAGGATACTGTAAAATCTCGATTCCCACCCCACTCCTGGGGGAAGATTATGAAAAATCCCCATTCCCTCCACACCCCACTAACCTGCTTTCCAGCTCCATTCTCCTGTGCAGGGCAACCAAAGAAGACCCAGCCAATCAGCTGGGACTTGGGAGGCAGAGAATAGAGATGGGGGCGGGGCCAGTCAGAGGGGGTATTTGCCCGTTCTCCAAACTCCTCAAAATTTCCGCTACCCATTCTCCAGAACTGGTCAGAACCTGCTGAAGACCACCTCTGATACAAATACAGTTTCTAAGCAGCAGTTCTTAACCAGAGTGGTATAAAACCGTCATAATGACAATTAATCAAACAGATATGGCTTGAAACTGTGAAATGCTACCTGTACTTTTATAATTTTTTGCCGGTTTTGCCAAAAAAGGGTAGAAACTACATGTGTATGTTCTGTTGAACCCACTAACCATCATTGAGTTCCTATATCACACTAGACCCCATGCCTGCATTCACATTGGCTTTCTAAGCTAAAAATCATGGTTTATAAAAGGCAATGAGCAAAAATATTCCACTACAATCACCAATAAAAATTATGTTGTGTACATCACACTACACCTCCATTCGTTGAAATCCCATGACTGAATGCGTGGTAATTTGCTAAGCTGTAAAATCATGGTTTGTAAAAGACAAAGATTAAAACAAAATAACAGAATTGGAAGGGACCTTGGAGGTCTTCTAGTCCAACCCACTCTGCTCAAGTAGAAGACTTTCAGACAAATGGTTATCCCATCTCTTCTTTAAAAAGTCCAGTGTTGGAGCATTCACAACTTCTGAAAGCAAGTTGTTCCAATGATTAATTGTTCTAACTGTCAGGAAATTTCTCTTTAATTCTAGGTTGTTTCTCTCCTTGATTAGTTTCCATTCATCGCTTCTTGTCCAGCCCTCAGCTGGACAAGAAGCAATGAATGGAATCTAATAGAAGTTTCTATTAGTTTCCAAGAAACTAGAAGAATAGGTTGGAGAATAGGTTGACCCCTTTATTATGGAAGCCCTTCAGATATTGGAACACTGCTATCATGTCTCCCCTAGTCCTTCTTTTCAGACATACTCACTTCCTCCAACTATTCTGCACTTGTTTTAGCCTCCAGTCCCCTAATCCTCTTGGTTGCTCTTCTCTGCACTCTTTGTAGAGTCTTCACATCTTTTTTACAACTAGATGCAGTACTCCAAACATGGCCTTACCAAGACATTATAAAGTGGTATTAACACTTCACGTGATCTTGAGTCTGTCCAGAGGTGGGATTCAAAACTTCCAGCAACCAGTTCTCTGCCCAGTTGCTGGGTGGGTGTGGCCATGGTGGGCGTGGCCTACCGGAACTTCTGGGAGAGCCATTTTTCACCTTTCCCAGAGTCCGGAGGCTTCCCTCAGGCCTCTGGGAGGACGAAAATGGCCTCCCCTGGGCTCTGGAGGGCCTCTGGAAGCCGGAAACAGGCCCGTTTCTGGACTTCAGGGACTTCCGGTTCAGCTCATTTTTCACCCTCCCAGAGCTTCCTGTTCAGACCCTACATTTACCTGTATCCAAAATGAGCCACGTGGAGACTTCTGGGAGGGGAAGGGCAGGCTGGACCAGTGATCGGTTCAACTGCCATTTTGGCAAACCAGATATACATTTAACATCTGGTTTGTTTCAAACCTGGCCGAACCGGCTAAATCCCACCCCTGATTCTATCCCTCTATTAATGCAGTCTAGAACTGTGTTGCCTTTTTTGGGCAGCTGCCGCACACTGCTTGCTCATATTTAAGTGATTGTCCACTAGGACTCCAAGATCCTTCTCTCAGTTACTTCTTTTTGCACTTGAATTTGTGCAGGAATTAAACGCATTGTGGCTTTTCATGTTTGGCTGTTCCCCTGTCTTAGGTGCAATACCATTTTTTTCCCCCCTCTCACAAAATTTTTCTATGCAGCTTCTGGTATTGTTTTTCAGAAAACTTCCATCTCTTTTGAAGCCACTTTCCCCAGCTCAAACACATTCAAGTCGCAACAGCCCATTCAACTTTTCTCTGATTGAAAAGACCTCGGTGAGTCATTGTGTATTTATTTCCAACTATTAATGTTTTTATGTTTGCTGGTTGGACGAAGTCTTCCCCCTCTGCCCCATGTTTTTGTAAGAGAGAAATATGCTCACATTTCTTTGGCAGAAAATCTTCCCATCAACCGGAAAATTCCAGTCCAACCAGTTTAAATTTGCAAATAAATTTGCTTCTAATCGTGCAATCTTTCAGAAGAAAGTGCCTGATTTAATCTTTGGAGGGAGCCAGGAGAACACACTTCGTTTTACTTCCAGCTATTATTTGGCAAAGGCTTGTATTTGGCATAACTGTTCTTAATTTAGCAAACAAGAGCCCTCATTGCAACGAAGAGGCAAGAAGCAAACGAAGTAGAACAGACGGAAATTATCAGATCTGGAAAGAACCACTTCTTGGCAACAGAGGCAATTTGTTTTATTTATTTATTTTTATCCCGCCTATTAGTTTAATAAATAACTCAAGGCGACAAAACACACTGGATCTTCCTTCCTCCCCTCCTCTTTTACCCCACAACAACCTGTGAGGTGGGTTGGGCTGAGAGAGAGAGAGTGGGGGAGTGGCCCGAAGTCACCCAGCTGGCGTTCATGCAAAAGGTGGGACTAGAACTCCCTGTCTCCTGGTGATTGGCCCAAAATCATCCAATTGGCTTTCACATATAAGGTGGGATTAGGATTCGCCATCTCTTGGTAATTGGTCCGAAGTCACTCAGATGGTGGTCATGCCAAAGGTGGGATTAGAACTCTCTGTCTCCTGGTGATTGGCCCAAAATCATCCAATTGGCTTTCACATATAAGGTGGGATTAGGATTCACCATCTCTTGGTAATTGGTCCGAAGTCACCCAGTCAGCTTTCATGTCTAAGGTGGGACTAGAACTCCCTGTCTCCTGGTGATTGGCCCAAAATCATCCAATTGGCTTTCACATGTAAGGTGGGATTAGGATTCACCATCTCTTGGTAATTGGTCCGAAGTCACCCAGCCAGCTTTCATGTCTAAGGCGGGAGTAGAATTCACAGTCTCTGGTGATTGGCCCGAAGTCACCCAGATGGTTTTTATGCCAAATCAGACTAGAACTCACAATCTCCTGGTTTCTAGCCTGGTGCCTTAATCACTAGACTGGCTCAGTGTTGCAATTCGATCTGCAGGATACACAATTGCACAGAACAAATGTCACATCTGATCTTTAATAGCATACAAAGGACCTCTCATCCTAATGATAATGTGGGCACAATTGTAAGGTGGGACTAGAACTCAAACTCTCCCGGGGATTGGCCCTAAGTCAACCAGCTGACTTTCATATCAGAACAATGAGGTAGGGGTGTTAGCAGAACAGAAATAAAGTTGTTGAAATTAACACGTTGAAATACAGTTAACATAAACTTCCTCTCCATGGGCAGCTTTGGATTATCGTTCTCCTCAATAAGTCAATGAACAACTACATTTTGTCCTCAACTGATGACCACAATTGAGCCCACCGTTTTAGTTGCTAAATCAGACAGCTTTGGAGTGAGTTTTGTCCCATTTTAGGACAGTTGTTAAGTGAATCATTAAAACTGTTAAGTTAAATCAGTCAATCAAAATGGAGCCTGAAGAGGCCTTGGAGGTCTCCTAGGTTAGTCCAGGGGTGGGATTCAGATTTCTTAACAACTGGTTCTGTGGGTGTGGCCTAATTTGTGGGTGTGGCTCGGTGGTCATGTGACTGGGTGGGCATGACTTGCTGTCTGGGCGTGGCTTGGTAGTCACGTGACTAGCTGGGCATGGCTTGTATATAAACATTGTAAATATTTATGTAAATATTGAATTTATTTTATTTAAAAAAAAGAACAACTTTTACCCCAAAGCAGGCAAAGCAGGCAAGCAGATGGAGTTGCTTGCAGAATCACAGATTCACTCGCAGATCTAGCTTTCTGCAATCTGCTTCCTGAGTCTATCACAGAAAATTTGCTTGCACAACGCAGGCAATTTGGATGGCGCGCATGCAAGGTAAAGAGTGACTGGGTGGGGAATTTGCCGGTTCTCCAAACTGCGCAGAATGGAAACAACCGGTTCTATAGAACTGGTCCGAACTGGTAGAATCCCACCCCTGGACTAGCCCCCCGTTCAAACAGGAGACCCCTATACCATGGCAAACCTATGGCATGCGTGCTGGAAGTGGCACACATAGCTATTTCTACCGGCATGCAAGCCGTCGCCAGGAACAGATCTACTGCGCAGGCGCGCATGCCTCCCACCAGCCAGCTGATTGTCGTGTATCTGTCGCGCATGTGCAGGGGCGTGTGGCACGCAAGAGGGGTCGCGAATGCATGCGCAGGGGGAGGAGGGTTGCACACGCATTGCATTATGGGTGCAGGCATGCATGCACATGCGCGCACGCACACTTTTGGCACGCAACGATGAAAAGGTTAGCCATCACTGCCCTATGCCATCTTAGACAACTGACTGTCCAATCTCTTTGTGCCAGTGTTGGAGCACCCATAACTTCTTGTGGCAAGCTGTTCCACTGGTTAATTGTCCTCACTGTTAGGAAGTTTCTCCTTAATTTCAGGTTACTTCTCTCCTTGATTTGATTGTTTCTTGTCCTGCCCTTTTTCAGAGAAAACTCAAAATTTCCACTACCGGTTTTCCAGAACTGATCAGAACCTGCTGAATACCACCTCTAAATCCACCCCAAAGTTTAGCAAGTTGTGTGAACCAGCCAGGGGTGAGATTCAAAAATTTTAACAACCAGTTCTGTGAGCGTGGCTTAAGTGGTGGGTGTGGCTTGTTGCTCATGTGCCTGGATGGACATGCTTGGTGGTCATGTTATTGGCTGGGTGGGGCCAACTCAATATCACTCACATCGAGGCACGCATCTCCTCACCAGGCCTCTCATGACAGTCATAAGTGTGAAAAACGGTCATAAGTCACTTTTTTCAGTGCCATTGGAACTTTGAATGGTCATTCCACACAAGCAAAGTACCAGCAAAGGAGGAGAAAAAAACTCCAGAGAAGTCTAGTCCTGCCAAGAACATAATAAGGGTTAACAGAGAGGCAGTTTTTGTAAGCAACACCAGAATGTTTCCTTCCTGCCTTCCTTACAGGATTAGCCCAGTAATTACTTCTAACAACCAGTTCTCCGAACTGTTTAGAATGTTAACAACCGGGTCTAGCGAATAGATGCGAACTGGTGGAATCCCACCCCTGGAACCAGCCAACCTTTCTAGTGTTACCAAGCTCCTGAGATTGTAAGCAAAGCTGAAAGTAATGGACATTGACATGTGTACAAAACATTAGTCAGTTGGGTGAGCCTTGAGAAGGTCACAAATTATGTGATTTGCATTTGTTGACTGACACAAATCCCATAATTTGTATAATTTGCATGGCAGAACCATGACACACCTGATATCACACCCTTTCCTGCGCCCGTTGGGATGGGAAATATTGCACCTGGGCTTGAAGTTGAAAACAATATAATCACTGTACTGGTTTAGCCAAACTGGGACCAAAACTGGGCCCTTCCGTTCCAAACCATGCTTTCCAGAGGAAGT
The DNA here is from genome assembly GCF_049901715.1 of Pseudonaja textilis. NCBI lineage: Eukaryota > Metazoa > Chordata > Lepidosauria > Squamata > Elapidae > Pseudonaja > Pseudonaja textilis. The sequence continues at coordinate 88,562,980 of NC_141993.1, forward strand.
TGATCTGTGAAGTACGTAGCTTTGTGTGAGGCCTATTGACTGATCATTGCATTGCTTTGTATTCCATATAATAAACTATCAGATCTGCCAGCTTCGGCTTGGCGCCTTGCTGGCATTCTGCCATCAATTGGGGAAGGAAAGGGGGAAGAAGTGGACAATAAAGCTGTATACCTTTATGATGGCAATTTGGGAGTGGGGAATTGACAGTTGAGAAAGAACAGAGCATTTTGGAATCTGGTTCACGCTGGCATGCTGGTGACTTCGAGTCCATTTGCCCTGAGAGGGGAATTTCACCCACCCAAACACCTCAGTGTTGCCCAAAAGATTTTGCTGGTGCCAAATTGGTTACACACAGCCGGACCACGGGGAGAGAGCTAGGAGAAACCAGGGGTTTGGTTTTGCATTGGCACGTGGGAATTTTAAATTCTGTTTGACCTTACAGCATCTCTTAGTAAAAGTGACTTTTCACTTCAATTAAATGAAGTTGAGAGTTTTACTTCCCTAAGGGATAAATCTGAGGCAGGTCTGACCCAAATCCTGAAATGATTTACATGAGGTAAAACAATTGCAGATCTCTGTAGTCATCTCATAATACTTCAGAAAGTGGAGAGAGGACTTGCTTTCTGTTCTCACACCCATCTAGGCTTGTTTCTTTGCTCCAATGGTGGCTATGCATGAAAGCTATCTGATTCACCTTTGGGTTCTCCTTGAGTTATCCTTGTCCAGGGTGAAGTAAAGTAGTATAGTCTTGTGTGCATGACTGTAAGCTGGCATTGCCTCAATTGAAGATGTTTCTGTCATGCCACTGTCGGAATCTAATTTGGAGGGGGAGGCTGAACAGCTGACAGCGAGTGGGAGTGTGGCTCCATTGGCTGTGGAAGAAACCGGGGAAAGGCAAAGGCCAGCTGAGCAGAACAGGGGAGAGGTAGAGCAAGGCAGAGGGAATTCAGAAGAAGACCCAGGTCCACCCCCTCTTCATCGTAGAGCACAGAGGGAGGAATGGAGAAGGGAGCAATGTGAGTTGCGTGGCTCACGGGGAAGGAAAGGGCCTTGATTCCCTTCATTAACTGCAGCTGGGAACACAGTGTTTAAAAACGGAAGCTGCGCACAGCAAACTGTTGAGAGCAAATCGTGGATATCTCTGGTATTGTCGTGGCTCATCTGTATTCCTGGTGCCTTCCCAACGGTGTGAGTTTTGCTGTACTTTCAAGTCTGAAATTCCTTCTCCTGCCCTGTCAAGCTAATTACTTCAGTTTGGTTTGTTTGGATTTTGAGTTACAGTTTGTGTGTACCTTGTTTTGGACTGAATTTTCTCCAGTTAAAGGCTGTTCCTGGGAGAGTTTTCCTCCAGCCAAAGGTAACCTGGACATTGGAGGCAAAGTTGGAGATAATAAAGGGACTCTTCTTGCTTATTTGACTGCGTTGCCTTTGTGCCACACCCATCCATTGACTGTGCTTGTAAGAAAGTTGCAAATGGTGATCACTTGACCCCAGAACACTGGAACCATCATAAATATGAGTCAGTTTCCAAGCATCTGAATTTTGATCACATGATCATGGGGATGCTACAACAGTTGTAAGTGTGGAAAACGGTCATAAGTCACTTTTGTCATTACCGTTACAATTTTGAATGGTCACTAAACGAATTGTAAGTCGAGAAATACCTGCACGCACAAAAAACAGCAGCAGGTTTCAGTAGCTTAACATGGTTTCTAATTCAAAAAAACAGAAGCTCAATGAAGACCATTCCTAACAACAGAAATACAAATGGGGACTTCATTAAATGTAAAATGTGTGATTTCAGGCTGAGTGTGCCGAATAAATTCTTCTGCTGCTGCTAATCGTGCAAGCACTCTGTTTGGTAGGGTGTTAAATACGCCCTGCAAATCTGGGCTTAAGGTTATAAGTCTCTTGCTATAAATTGGATTCTCTGTGGTTTGGTTCCTACCATAGATACCGTTTTGCAACCCTTTCTATCAGCCTGTTATTAAACATTTGAAGTGGATTTTACAAGGCGGCGTTGTGGTGTGGGAACTTGGACTCGAGGGCGTGGGAATGGCAAACACAACACTGAACCACAATCTCAGCCCAGTTGTTTAGAAGTAAATTCCAGTGTGGTTTATGAATCAGAAAATCAGGAAGTTCCTAACAAGAGAATAAGGGAGGACAAGCAACCATTCCTTTCTTTGCTGCCCTGACCTATATTGGAAAAATCTCCATCACTTTTACCTCAACAGCTGATGAATTCATGGACACATCCATATATTTTTCTACAAAGCAGATTACTGGCAGTCCTCAATTTACAACAGTTCACTTAGTGATGGTTCAAAATTGCAACAAAAAAAGTGATTTATAATTGTTTTTCACCCCAACAACGGTTGCAGCATCCTCATGGTCACATGATTAAAATTTGGATGCTTGGCAACTCATTCATATTTGTGACGGTTTCCGTCTCTTGGGCTCGTGTGATCCCCTTTTGTCGCTTTCTTACAAGCACAGTCAATGGGGAAGCCAGATTGACTTAACAACCGTCTTACTAAGTTAAGAACGGCAGTGATTCACTTAACGATGGTGGCAAGAAAAGTAAAACGGGGCAAAATTCACTTAACAAACCTTTCACTTAGCAACAGAAATGTTGGGTTTTAAGTTAGGGACTTCCTGTATTTTTGCAACTATAACTTCATGCTAGGCTGATTGTTCAGTTCTATAGTTTAGCTTCCAGCCCTCAGGTTCCAGTGGTGGTATTCTATTGGTTCGGCCCGAAAATACTACCATTCGGCTGAACCGATAGTAAAAAAAACATCTACCGGTTTGGCCAAACGGCTATTTCTTTTTTTTTTCCTTTTGCCCCTGACGATCAGCTGTTCCAACTATCAGCTGTGCCAGGATCCCCCTCGTTGTCTTACTGCTTCGCCCAGGAGGTTTTCCTGAGGCCCAGGAGGCAAAAAAAGGACTACGGAGATGGGTTGGTACTGCGCCCACACTCACAAAAAGAAGCCACATCCACCCCATCACATGGCCATGCCCACCTAGCCATGCCCACAGAACCAGTAGTAAAAATATTTGCATCCCACCCCTGTCAGCTTCCATAGCGGTTTCTCCTTAAATTACCAACCTAGTCCATGTTGGTGTCAGCGTTCCAATTAAACTCCCCATATTCATTCAGCACTCAGAAACAAAGGTCATCCAAGTAAGAATTTATTAGGGAAGTTATATTGGCAGGGTCATAGGTGATAGTGAATTAGTGTCTCAGAATCGGCTTCATACAGGTCATGCCGACAGGTTCGCTCCTAATAAATCCTTTGAAGATTTTGACGCTTGGCTCGAGGCTCATGATTTAATGAGGGCAACTGCTGGAATCCTGACACTTTCATTGCGACCTTGACATATAAAATAATTGCCCCATCTTGCACAGTGCTGGAAATAATGAAGTCATTATATATAAATATATTTATGTTTACATATGATATAATACAGGTAGTCCTCGAATTAGGACCACAATGGAGCCCCCAAAATTTCTGTTGCTAAGTGAAACATTTGTTAAGGGAGTTTTGCCCCCCTTTTTACAACTTTTCTTGCCACGGTCGTTAAGTGAATCACTGCAACTGTTATGTTAGTAACACAGTTGTTCAGTTGCTTGTCAGAAGGTCGCAAAAGTGGATCACATGACCCCCCAGGGACACTGCAACCGTCATAAATATGAGTCAGTTGCCAAACATCCAAATTTTGATCCCATGACCAAGGGGGAATGCGGCAATGGTTGTAAGTGTGAAATATGGTCTTGTTTTCAGTAGTCTTGTAACTTTGAATAGTCACTAAATGAATTGTTGTAAATCAAGGACTGTATTTCTATATTATAGTTATGTATTATAGTTATGTATTCAGAGATGGTCTTCAGCAGGTTTTGACTAGTTCTGGAGAACCGGTAGTGGAAATTTTGAGTAGTTCAGAAAACCGGCATATATCACCTCTGACTAGAGATTTTACAGTATCCTTCCCCTGCCACGCCCACCAAGCCACGCTCACAGAACCGGTAGTAAAAAAAATTGAATCCCACCACTGGTTCTGACCAGTTCTGGAGCACTGGTAGCGGATATTTTGAGTAGTTCGGAGAATCAGCAAATACCACCTCTGACTGGCCCCGTCCCCATCTATTCTCTGCCTCCCATTGAGTCCCAGCTGATTGGCTGAGTCTTCTTTGGTTGCCCTGCACAGGAGAACAGAGCTGGAAAGCAGGTTAGTGGGGTGGGGAAGGAATGGGGATTTTGTCGTAACCTTCCCCCAGGAGTGGGGAGGGAATGGATTTTACAGCCACGCCCACCAAGCCACACCCACCAAGTCACACCATGCCCACCAAGCCACGCTCACAGAACTGGTAATAAAAAATTTTGAATCCCACCACTGGTCAGTTTGGTCTAGTAATTAGATCTCCAGGCTAGAAACCAAGAGACTGTGGGTTCTAGTCCCACCTTACCCATGAAAGGCAGCGGGCTGTGTTTGAGGACTCCCTCTCTCATTCCAACCCACCTCACACGGTTGTCATTGTGAGGAAAATAGGAGGAGGGGATATTAGGTATGTATGCCTTGAGTGTGGGTTTTGGTGAAACCGTTGTAAAAGGTGATCACGGGACACTGCAAATGGCCCTAAATGCTGCCTTATTGCCCAGCGCCCAATAATCAGTCATAAGACCATGGAGAGAGGGGTCCTTACCGTTGGAACGTTGAATCCGAGTTGTAAATATCCCCAAGGTAGGTCCATCATCACTTTGAACACTTGCTAAGCCACTGGTCGTAAGTCGAGGACTACCTGTAGAGTGCTTAATAAACTTTAGAACTCACCTTTGCATTACATGGTTGTTACCATTCTCTCTCTTCTTCTGTGTTCTGACCAAGGCTTCCTAGACTGCAACTATGCACACGCTTATTTTAAAAACAAGACTTATTTTATTGCAACGCTGGGAATTGTTTTCATTCCCAGCTGGTAATGAATCTCAAACAGTCCCCCGAGATAAGCACTCACCTTTCTTTTCTGTGAAGTGTTGCCAATACCAGAAGTATCAAATGAACTAGAAAAAAAAAACCAATTGAAGTACAAAGAGCTTCAAGAATGAATCTGAACAGAATGAACGACTTTGCTTCCTGCAAAGGTTTCGTCACCTTTGTCTGTCCTTTATACTTTATGGGAGGGGCAATGACCTCCCAGTGTTACTCCTGAGTCGCTCCTTTTGTTTCAGCTGCTCTTGCCTTCTAGCAGCTCTGCGCACACGCGCACTGGGAACAGGCTCCCCTGGTTGCTCTGCCTCGCTGCTGCCAGGCTCCGGAGGCAGCACCCCACTCCCAAATTGTCCTGGCCCCATCTCTGCATCAGACGCAGGACCCTCGTCCAAGTCCTCGCCAGACTCCCTGACTGGTCCCCGTTCTTCCCCACTGTCTGATTCCGCTACTGTTAGATTGGCTGCCAGCGAACCACAACATTCTGTGTATTCTACTTGCAATTTATTTTCAGCTTAGTAGTTCTGAGCACATCTCAGTATTGTATGTGTTCAGAGGTGAGAGTTTCCTTCAAAAAACAAACAAACCCTCAACTCCTGGTGATTTCATGGCATCCATCTTAGTTTTGTTGGCAGTTGAATTCACTTACACACATGCCTTCTTCTGGAATGCGTTTTTAGAAATTCCATGGTGGTCTCCCACCAAAGAGCTAAACAAGGATAGTTTTTCTTCCCTCTTAGTCAATCAATCAATCAATCAGAATAGAGTTGGAAGGGACCTTGGAGGTCCTCTAGTCCAAGAGACCATATATAATTCCAGACAAATGGCTGTCCAGTCTTTTCTTTAAAAACACCAGTGATAAAGCGCCCACAACTTCTGAAGGCAACCTGTTCCATGCTAATTGTTTTCACTGTTAGGCAGTTTCTCTTTAATTCTAGGTTGCTTCTCCCCTTGATAAGTTTCCATCCGTTATTTCTTGTTCTGCATTCAGGAGCTTTGAGAATAGGTTGACACCCCCCTTTGGGGCACCCCCTCAAATGTTGGAATATTATTATCATCAAATTCCCTGTGTGTCCAATTACACTTGCCCAATAAACTATTCAATTCAGTTCAATTCAATTCTCTTCAATTCTCTCTTCTCTTCTATTTCATATTCTCTTCTCTTCTCTTCTCTTCTCTTCTCTTCTCTTCTCTTCTCTTCTCTTCTCTCACGTCTCTCCCTTATTCTTCTATTCTCTAGACTAGCCATATCCAGTTCCTTGGAATCGTTCTTCATATGTTTTAGTCTCCAGGCCTTTAATACTCCTCATTGCTCTTTGCACTTTTTCCAAAGTCTCAACTTTTTTTTTCTTTTTTGTAATGGGGTGAGCAAAACAAGACACGGCCTTACTAGGGGTTTAAAAAAGTGCTGCTAATATTTCACATGATTTTGATTCTATGCCTCTGTTTATGCAACATGGGATGTTCACTAAACGCCACTACAGTACCTGCTACAACTCACTCAACTTTTGACTCAGTGAAATTCTATCGTTCTCACAATGTGTTAAATCTTGATTAAAGTTAACCTCGCTAAGTGTGTGTGTGTGTGTGTGTGTATGTTTTGTTCAAGAAACTGTACAATGTAATTGACCCAGTTTAATTGGCTTGTTTATGGGTTCACTTTATTTTGCAAGATAGGCTTACAGGAACTGGATAAAACCGGTTACTTTAACTCGGCCAAAAATCAAATGGAATAAAGGTCAAGAAACTACATTTATTGTATGGGCATCTGTACTCCAAAACTGAGATCTCCAATTGCAGCAGAGTTTTTGTTTGTGCACATCCAAAATAACAGTATCCAAATAGCAAGATTATCGATTTATTTATTTATCCAGTTTCTATAGCTGGACAATTAAAAAAAAAACAGTAAAAACATCCAGGAAATAAATACAGGTAGCCCTCGATGTATGATCAGAATTGAGCCCCAAAATTTATGTTACTAAGTGAGACAGTTGTTAAATGAGTTTCGCCCCGTTTTACGAACCTTTCTTACTACAAGTTGTTAAGCGAATCACTGTAGATGTTAAGTTAGGGACATGGTTGTTAAGTGAATCTGGCTTCCCTATGGACTTTGCTTGTCAGCAGGTCGCAAAAAGGTGATTGCACCACCACCTTCATAAATATGAACCCATTGCCAAGCATCCAAAATTTGATCACATGATCACAGGGACACTGCAACGGTTGTTAAGCATGAAAAATGATCATAAATCCCTTTTTTTTCCCAGTGCCACTATAACTTTGAACGGTCCCTAAATGTACTGTTGTAACTTGAGGACGGCCTGTACTGTCTGATTAACTATTATATGCTCTGTGTCACTTTTGTGACATGACAAGGCTATTATCAATTCGATAAATTAAATTAAACAGATAAAGGCAGCACAGTGGTCCAGGTGCAATGCCTCTTCTCAAGAAGGGCCCTTCCTGGGAGGATCAGTTATGAGCCGCGGTGACGCAGCGGTTAGAATGCAGTACTGCTGGCTACTTCTGCTGACTGCTGGCTGCCTGCAATTTGGCAGTTCAAATCTCAGCAGGCTCAAGGTTGACTCCGTCTTCCATCCTTCCGAGGTGGGTCAAATGACGACCCAGATTGTTGGGAGCAAGACTCTATAAAACCGTTTAGAGAGGACTGTGAAGAACTGTGAAGCGGTGTATAAGTCTAACTGCGATTGCTCTTCCTTCCTTCCTTCCTTCCTTCCTTGGTTAGAATGCTGTATTGCAGGCTAAATCTGTCCACAGCCAGTAGTAGTTCAATTCTGACTAGCTCAAGGTTGACTCAGTCTTCCATCCTTCCGAGGTGGGTAAAATGAGGACACAGATTGCTGGGGGCAAGAGGTGGACTCTGTAAACCACTTAAGAGAAGGCTGGAAAACACTGGGAAGTGGTATATAAGTCTAACTGTTATTGCTATCCTTCCTTCCTTCCTTAACAGATAACAGATAATCAGAGTTGGAAGGGACCTTGTAGGTCATCTAGTCCAACCCCACACACAAGTGGGGGACCCTACACCATTTCTGACAGAGGGCAGTCCAATCTCTTCTTGAAAGTCTCAAGTGATGGCGCTCCCACAACTTCCCAGGGCAACTTCTGTTTCATGGGTTGATTTCTCCTTATTTCCAGGTTGAATCTCTCCTTGTTCAGTTTCCATCCATTATTCCTTTTTCTGGCCTACAGGAGCTTTAGAAAATAACTTGACCCTCTCCTCCTCTCTGGGGCAGCCCCTCAAATATTGGAAGGAGCTGCCCCAGAGAGGAAGGGGTCAATCTATTCCTTCCTTCCTTCCTCGGTAGAATGCAGCATTGCAGACTGACTGTCCACTGCCAGCAGTTCAATCCTGACCAGTTCAAGGTTGACTCAGCCTTTCCATCCTTCTGAGGTCAGTAAAACGAGGACCCAGATTGTTGGGGGGCAAGAGGCTGACTCTGTAAACCGCTTAGAGAGGGCCGTAAGGCACTGTGAAGTGGTATATTTATTTTTATTTATTTAATTTGTCAAGCGATTATAAGGTAACAGGTATAAGTATAAACAGTTATGAATACATGAAATGGATACATATAAGAAAAATAAAAAGAATCAATAGGACAGGGACGGTAGGCACGTTGGTGCACTTATGCACGCCCCCTACAGACCTCTTAGGAAAGGGGTGAGGTTAATAGTAGACAGTCTAAGGTTAAAGTTTTTGGGGTTTGGGGAAGAAACCACAGAGTTAGGTAGAGTATTCCAGACATTGACCACTCTGTTGCTGAAGTTGTGTTTCCTGCAATCAAGTTTGGTGCGATTAACCTTGAGTTTGTATTGTGTGCTCTTGTATTGTTATGGTTGAAGCTGAAGTATTCGTTGACAGGTAGGACATTGCAATGTATGATTTTATATACACTGCTCAAAAAAATAAAGGGAACACTTAAACAACACAATGTAACTCCAAGTCAATCAAACTGTCCACTTAGGTAACAACACCGATTGACAATCAATTTCACATGCTGTTGTGCAAATGGAATAGACAACAGATAGAAAGCATAGGCAGTTAGCAAGACATCCCCAATAAAGGAGTGGTTTTGCAGGTGGTGACCACAGACCACTTCTCATTTCCTATGCTTTCTGGCTGATGGTTTGGTCGCTTTTGAATGCTGGCGGTGCTTTCACTCTAGTGGTAGCATGAGATGGAGTCCACAACCCACACAAGTCGCTCAGGTAGTGCAGCTCATCCAGGATGGCATATCAATGCGAGCTGTGGCAAGAAGGTTTGTTGTGTCTATCAGTGTAGTGTCCAGAGCATGGAGGCACTACTAGGAGACAGGCCAGTACATCAGGAGACGTGGAGGAGGCCGTAGGAGGGCAACAACCCAACATCAGGACCGCTACCTCCGCCTTTGTGCAAGGAGGGACAGGAGAAGCACTGCCAGAGCCCTGCAAAATGACCTCCGGCGGGCCACAAATGTGAATGTGGCTGCTCAAACGGTCAGAAACAGACTCCATGAGGGTGGTATGAGGGCCCAACATCCACAGGTAGGGGTTGTGCTTACAGCCCAACACCGTGCAGGACGTTTGGCATTTGCCAGAGAACACCAAGTTTGGCAAATTCGCCACTGGTGCCCTGTGCTCTTCACAGATGAAAGCAGGTTCACACTGAGCACATGTGACAGGCGTGACAGGGTCTGGAGACGCTGTGGAGAACGTTCTGCTGCCTGCAACATCCTCCAGCATGACCGGTTTGGCAGTGGGTCAGTAATGGTGTGGCGTGGCATTTCTTTAGGAGGCCTCAAAGCCCTCCATGTGCTCGCCAGAGGGAGCCTGACTGCCATTAGGTACCGAAATGAGATCCTCAGACCCCTCGTGAGACCATATGCTGGTACGGTTGGCCCTGGGTTCCTCCTAATGCACGACAGTGCTAGACCTCATGTGGCTGGAGTATGTCAGCAGTTCCTGCAAGACGAAGGCATTGATGCTATGGACTGGCCTGCCCGTTCCCAAGACCTGAATCCAATTGAGCACATCTGGGGCATCATGTCTCGCTCCATCCACCAATGCCACGTTGCACCATAGACTGTCCAGGAGTTGGGGGATGCTTTAGTCCAGGTGTGGGAGGAGATCCCTCAGGAGACCATCCGCCACCTTATCAGGAGCCTGCCCAGGCATTGTAGGGAGGTCATACAGGCACGTGGAGGCCACACACACTACTGAGCCTCATTTTGACTTGTTTTAAGGACATTACATCAAATTGGCTCAGCCTGTAGTGTTTTTTATCACTTGAATTTTGAGTGTAACTCCAAATCCAGACCTCCATGGGTTGCTAAATTTGATTTCCATTGATAATTTTTGTGTGATTTTGTTGTCAGCACATTCAACTATGTAATGAACAAAGTATTTAATAAGAATATTTCATTCATTCAGATCTAGGATGTCTTATTTTTGTGTTCCCTTTATTTTTTTGAGCAGTGTACTAGACTTAGATTGGACCAGAGGCGGTGTAATTTTAGATTTTCTAGGTCTAGAATTTCAAGTCTGGTGGCATAAGGTCTTCTGCAAGGAGTCGAGGAGTGGAGAACTCTTCTTGTGAAATATTTCTGGACTTTCTCAAGTGTATTAATGTCAGTCTAAGTGCTTAATATTATTTAATATTAATTATAATTAAGATTAATTATAAATTAATATAAGTCTAAGTGCTATTGTTATAGGTATCAGATCGGCCTCGGTGGTCCTCCTTCTCGCTGCAAAAATCCCCCCCACCTTCCCCACCGAGCACGTGACCCCAAGATTTGGGATCAAAGGGACCCAAACAAGCCAGCGAGCTCTGCAGCCCCGGCGACTCAGGAGGACGGGCAAAACCGGCAAGGAGGGGGAGGAGGAGCAGGAGGAGGAGGGCGGGGCGTATGGAAATAAGCCGGCTGCCCCGACGGCCTTATGGGAGACGTAGTTCTGCCCCCGGGCGGCACCGAGACCCTCGGAGGGGGCGCGGACTACCGTTCCCGGAGCGTCCAGCGAGAGAGGCGGAGGCGGCATTTTGTTGTGCTCGCCCAGGATGCACGCGCAGGCGCACTGCGGCGGGTTGCGACAGAGGAGCCGCTTGAAGGTCTTTCTGCTTGGCTGCTTCCTCCGCCGCCGCCGCCGCCCGCCGCCGCCGCCGTGCTGGAGCGCAGCCGCTCGAGCAGGTAGGGGTGAGATGGGGGCTCGGCTGGCGCCCCGCGGTGAAGCCAGGGTCAGGGAAAGAGGGAGGGGTTCCTCAGTGAGGAGGGGGCGTCCCAAAGGTGTCTGGGTGGGGTGGTGGTGGAGGGGGCTGTGATCGAGAAAGGGGAGGTGGGGCTGCCTGGCAAGGAGGGGTGGGGGCGCTTCCACTGGTTTAACCCCACCCCACCCCGCTTTCCAAGGCGTTTGGACTCCAGAGCCCATCGTCCGCAGCCAAAGCTGCCTTTGTTGAAAGATAGGGAAGGAGGGAGGGTTGCTTAGGATGGGGAGGGGGCGGGGAGGGAGAGCCTCTGCTGGCCGTGGAGGTTTTCAGCTGCTTTTCCTCCCCAGCCCCATTTTCCCCTTGCAAAGAGCTGGGCAAGGAAGGAGTGGCCTGAATGGGAAAGTGGGGGCGCTTTGCCGCGGAGAAAACGAGGAGAAAAGGCCCGGCGAAAGGGCCCCGGGAAGCCCCCTGGGGCGGGTGGATGGTGCTGAAGAGAGAGGGGCTGGGACGCCGCCTTGAAAGGATGTAAACATCCCGTTCCCACCTCTTGCACGGCAGGCCTGATCGCAGCAGATATTTTCCATCTCTTTCTCTTTCCATCTCTCTTTCTCTCTCATCTCTCATCCATATCTAGCAATCATCTCTGTCTCTATAGTTGTCTATCTGCTTATATGTCTATCTGACTGCCTGTCTGTCCCTCTGTCTGTCTATGTCTATAATCTACTTACCTACCTATCTGGTAACTCCCCCCCCCCTTTCTAACTATATCATCTAACTCTCTCTGTGTCTCATCTATCTATCTTTCTATCTGTCTGTCTGTCTATCATCTACCTACCTACCTACCTATCTGGTACCCCCCCTCCCTCTCCCTCTATATCTATCATCTAACAATATCTCTCTCTTTCTCTCTCTCTCTCTCTCTCATCTAACTGGTAACTCCCCCACCCTCCCTCCCTTTCTAACTATCTCTATCATCTAACTCTCTCTGTGTGTGTCTCGTCTATCTGTCTGTCTGTCTGTCTGTCTATCTATCTATCTATCTATCTATCTATCTATCTATCTATCTATCTATCTATCTATCTATCTACCTGTCTATCTGTCTATGTCTATCATCTACCTAACTACCTATCTGGTATCCCCCCTCCCTTCCTCTTATCTCTCTCTCTCTAACTCTCTCTGTTTAACTATCACCTAACATACACACACACACACATACATATATATACATTATATATATATATATTTCTCTCTCTCTCTCTCTATATATATATATCTTTCTATATATATCTTTCTCTCTCTCTCTATCATCTAACTATATCTATCTCTATCACCTTCCTTCCCTCCTTCCTTCCTTCCCCTTCCCTCCTTCCCTCCCTCCCAATAGCATATTAAGAGGTACTTTGTTAGGGAGTGGGAGGAAAGGCCTGTCTGATTCCCTTTCCCTGGAAATGTGTGAAAATCTGCCAGAGGAATGCATAGTTAAAGTATGCCTGGAAGGAGATGAATATATATCTCTCTATATATCTAAAAACAAGGATGGAAGAGCGGAGTGACAGGTTGGAAAGCCCACCGCCCCCCCTGTCCTTGGTTTACTGGTTGTTTCTCTCCTTTGCTGCAAAAGCTGCCTGGAAACAGGTGAGCAATAGGTCACCTCTGCCTCCCTGGGCTACCTGTTCTCGTGCCAGGGATCCTGAAAGGATGCTTGGAGACAGGCATTGCTGGGTGCCATTTGCAAATGGGCCCTACAGAGGGTGCTGCAAACAAGGGAATGAAATGGAGCGGCAGGCAGGCAGGAGGTGCCTCATTGAGGCCTTTCTGCTTGAGATACCAAGCCATTATGTAAGATCTTTTTGCTTGATACCAAGCCATTATGTAAGGAAGGCATCTCGTGCCACCAGGGAGGGGAACGGAAGGAGACGTAAGCCCGTGTGGCGTGAAGAGTACAGGAGGACTTCATCAGATTGCCAGAGAAATGGTCTGTGGGTTATAGTAACTGGCCTCTTAACGATAATGGCTTTCCCTAAACTGTTTTAAAACAAGGGATTTCAAACATCCGCAAAGCTTTCTGTTATTTGCAGAAAGAGGAACCTGTCATCATGGTGACAGAATTTTTGCTGAATCATGCAGCCGGAGAGTAGTTTTCCCCTCCTTCTCTTGTAGTGAGGCACAAAGCACAAAAGGAAACCCAACAGAAGGTACAAGGCAGGGTGATTTAGCATGAAGAAAAGAGAGATAACGAACGATAAAAGTTGCACACGAGGGGAAAAGCAACTGGGACACTATGGGGCCCTTATTTTGACTTTAATGCTCTCTGTTTAGCTCTACACAATCCAGAGACAGACTGCATTTAACACAGTGAGCTCCCTGTGATTGTTTCTCTTAGAGAGATGGGTCTGAGGTGTTTGTAACTGGTTAATGATAAATATAATGGGGTTGATGGATAATTTATGTAAAGCTTTATCACTTAATGCAATAAGAATAAAGATAATGCAGCGGTGGTCAATTTTTGAACTGCACAGCAATTTTTTTTTTGACAATTCGGGCATTTATGGCTAACGTTAATCTTACCAGAGCCCCTTTTCCATTTTGCCTATTGAAAAATTCCAAGTAACTCAGTTGTATGGATAGTTAGGCGTAACAAAATTGCTCCTTCCAAAAATTTCAGTAATTGGGTACGTCTTACTATCCTCTAGTGAAGAGAAGGACTAGGGTTGAAATGATAGCAGTTTTCCAATATCTGAAGGGCTGCCACAAAGAAGAGGGAGGGTCAAACTATTTTTCAAAGCACCAGAAAGTAAGACAAGAAGCAATGGATGGAAATGAATCAAGGAGAGATCCAACCTAGAACTAAGGAGAAATTTCATGACAGTGAAAACAATGAACCAGTAGAAGGACCTGCCTCCGGGAATTTTGGGTCTTCCATTACTGGAGGGTTTCAAGAAGAAATTGGACAGCCATTTGTCTGGAATGATATAGGGTCTAATGCTTGAGAGCAGGGGGTTGGACTAGAAGACCTCCAAGGTTCCTTCTAACTATGTTATTCTGTTCTTTTTCTTCCCCCCCACCACCCCCACAAAGGCTGTAAACAGCTCCATCTTTAAAAACCCAATGACATTCTTTTTTCTAAACTTCATGGTCTTTCAGGACTACTTGCCTGAATCGATCACCAATTATCGTTGATCTCTGCATAGATTACTATTTGTAGAGGATTTACTGCATGCTACGTACTTTAAGGCTGTTGAGGAAAAGGAGGTGCCAGTAGCACAACTGAAGTTCCTTATGCAAAGTTAGGACTCAGAGCCTGTTTTTCCCCCCTGTTGGGATTATCTAGGGACACGGCTACTGGGATTCATCTGATATAACATCCCTTCCTGCCAGGGCTAGTGGAAGTACAGTAGGCAGACCATATTTGGGGATCGGGTTACAAAACTGTAATCCAACCCGGTTCAGGACATCTGCTTAAGAAGGAAGAGATAGAGAGCAGCTGAGACAGATGTTCTCACGTTTTATTTCTTGTTCTCTCTTGTTTTTTCCCCCAGAGTTTTCTGAGTGGCAAATATATTTGTTAACCCTGGCGTTTACCGAAAAAGATGAAAGATATCGATCTAGGAAAAGAGTACGTGATACCCAGTCCTGGGTATAGAAATATCAGGGAGAGAAATAGCCTGAATCAACGTGGAGGACAAGATGGGATCAAATTCCGACAAGAGAAATACAAGGTGAGTAGCAATGACTGCTTTTTAAATCGCATTTATTCATTAGCTCAAGGCAGCTGGGGATCATCCTTCATGTGACCCTCAAAACAGGAATAGGATGTGCTGAGGAAGAAGGAACAGCCCAAAGCCCTGAATGGAATGAGGATAAAAGCAGAATTCTTTGCTAGTCTTAACGCTACAACCACTAACCGCACTGTTCCTGACACCAGTACTTGACTGAATTGCATAATATAATTGATATAATTCTGTGTTGCATAAATAGCGCATGGCCTTTCGCTATAATTATAGAGCTTAATCAGCTTCATGCTTTAAATGCTAATCAGTGAAAAGGAGACTGTAGTTATCGAAGACTGATTGCTGTGGAAACATGTCCAGCAAGGATCTAAAATTCAGTTTGTTTTTTTTTACTTTGCATAGTTAAAAGTCTGTAGAGATTCTCAGTCATCCAGGTCAAGGTTGTTCCAAAGGGGCTTTTTCAGGAGGCAACTGGACTTGCTTGTTTTTTCTTTTGAAGACGTTTCGCTTCTCATCCAACACGCTTCTTTCAGCTCTGACAGGAATCCTGTCAGAGCTGAAGAAGCTCCTTGGGTGAGAAGCAAAATGAACTTTGCATAGTTAGTGACCGTATGTTAATGAAGCTACTGGCAAAGGTATTTCCTCCAGAATGTGGAAAAATTAAGGGAAGCAAAGAATCAAAGCACATGCTGAATACCCCTCCCTCTTCACACACAAATGCCCAATTCAGAGATTTAAAGAAAGATTTTGAGAAACTCCTCCCAAATGCCAAATAAGAATTAAAGGAATAATTTATCTTACTAGATTTTAGGATTAGGCCCAGGGTCCTCAAACTTGGGAACTATAAGACTTATGGACTTCAACTCCCAGAATTCCTCAGCCAGCATAGGATAGCTGGCTGAGGAATTCTGGGAATTGAAGTCCACAAGTCTGAAAGTTGCCAAGTTTGGAGACCTCTGGATTAGGCAATAGATAATATTTTACTACTAAATAGTACTATACTAAATCAATTAATCTAATATTTCCTGGGGAGTCCTCAGAAGTAAAGCAAATAGTAGTGAGACAAGTTAAAATGTTACAAATTGTGTGATTTTGATCATGCTACTGTGCAAATGCTGTAAAAAACTTTACATTCTTCTAACCAGCATACGGAAAATTATTTAAAAGAACTTCAGGGAATAGACAGAGAATTTCTGGAAATTATAGGGAATAAAGAGGAGTGAAAGGGGAGTGGTGTTTGCAGGAGACAATTAGTTCGTTTAATTAGGGTGAAGATTTGTTCATGACTCTCAGAGACTCTTTGCTAAGTATTTTCTTGTATACAGCATTGAGCTTGGAAGCTGTTGGCCTGGCAACTCTCCAAGCCTGATAAGGTCTGTGGTTGTAATTCACCCTTGAAAGCCTGTTTGCCAGGACTTTGCTGATGTGAATGATAGGAATTCACATTAGCCAAATAAAAAGGGGTTTTTTTCGGGACAAGGAGTCCGCTTCGTGATTTTATGAAGCCTAGGTCAGAACAGTTTCATTACCAAATTAGGTAACATCATCAGTGCTAGTAAGGCATGGGTTTTGTTAATAAAATGGGGAAGTTAATCAGAAAAGGTGCTAGTAGACTCCTGATTTTTTTGCTACTCCAAACATACTGTATAATTATAATTAAGGTTTATAAAAAAGGTCTTTCCACTTCCCTAGAAAATGATTCAGATACAAAAAGGGCCCCACTGTATTTAAGGAAGAAAGCTAACTCTGTTTTTTTCCTTTGCATTATCAATCCAGAGTAGATATATTCTCTCCAGATTACTCAGAAGCAGACCAATCACATGCACAGTTAAAATGTTACAAATTGTGTGATTTTGATCATGCTACTGTGCAAATGCTGTAAAAAACTTTACATTCTTCTAACCAGTATACGGAAAATTATTTAAAAGAACTTCAGGGAATAGACAGAAATTCTGGAAATTATAGGTTGGGTTACCTTTATTTCTGTTTTGGATAAGATGGTGGAAATTGCTTTGATAAAACATCAGTGAGCCGGTTTGGTGGGAAGTGGTTAGGGTATTGGTTAAGTAACCGAGAGGTTTTAAGTTCTAGATTTGCCTTAGGCATGAAAGCCGGTGAGGTGAATTTGGGCTACTCACCAGGAAATGGTGAGTTTTAGTCCCGCCTTAGTCATGAAAGCCATCTTGTTGACTTTAGACCAGTTTCCAGGAGACTGAGTTTTAGTCCTGCTTTTTCAAGAGGCAACTGGACTTTCTGGTTTTTCTTTGAAGGCGTTTCGCTTCTCATCCAAGTAGCTTTTTCAGCTCTTCAGATTTGGATGACTGAGAATCTCCATAGACCTGCTTTAGGTATCAAAGCTGACTGGGTGACTTTGAGCCAATCCACCTGTGAGGCTTGTTATAGAGAAAAAGAGGACTAAGGAGTATTACATATGTTCACCTTTAGTTACTTATAAAAAGTAAACAAAGATGGGACAAAAACTCTTAATAAACAGATAAAATTTCTGTTGCAATGCATATGAAGCAGTTCTTCCGGCCTGCTGCAGGATCTCTTCTAAAAGCAACATAAATATCACAGCCAGTGGAAAACCCGGTTTGCAAATTTGTCCCTCATCCCATTTTATCACCCAACCTTGACTTTGCAAATTTCATGACCTCAGCAAGCACATTAAACCTTTTACCCCCCGAAGGCTGCTTTTTATAGCATCCAGCTGGCTGGGGGAGAGAGAGAGAGAAAAATGGCAAGGACTCACATATTTATGTGAACGTTAGAGTCGGCCTCAGGAAACCGTTGCCCTAGGATAGGTAAATAAAAACCGGTGGATCCGGAGAAACTTTTAATGCTGCCTACGTAATTTCTGCCTCGCTGTTCTTTTTGAGTTCTTTGCCATGTCAGCAAATATGTGCAGAAGTGTGACCAGTATGGCTTTGTTTCTTAGAAGTTTCAAAGGACTTTTTAACCAAGTCCTTGAGCAAGGACTCGAAAGCAAAATTAGCAGTCACGGGGTAAAAGAAAAAACAAACATCTGAGCAATCTGTGCAGTATTTCATAACCATTTAATTTTTTTTTAAAAAATGATCAGAATATGGGAAATAACCTTTATTTAGAACAAAAGAGTTGAGGAGGGTGTACATTGTTCAGCTTGTTGATTAAGCTTTGGACAATCAGCTGGTTCTGTAATACCTAATTCTATAAAATTAGCCGCAGTGGGAAATTCAGAAGCATTTTTTTTTTGCTGGGGATAATAATGTCACAGGTAGTCCTTGACTTATGACCCAAAATTTATGTTGCTAAGTGAGAAATTAGTTCGGTGAGGCGTTTCTTGCCACGTTTGTTAAACGGGATCATGTGGCCCCAGTACCCTGCGACCGTCGTAAATATGAAGCAGTTGTGAAGACTCCGAATGTAAATCACGTGACCTGCAACGGTCATAAGCGTGCAAAATGGCCATAAGTCACTTTTGTCAGTGCTGTTATAGCTTTGAACGGACACTAAATGAACTGTTGTAAGTTGAGGGCTACCTTTATTGCTTTTTTTCCCTTTAATACTTGGCCATTGTGATTATTAGCATGTTGTAGCTAATACCCTACTATGAATGTGGAAATATTGCCACGTAATGAAGATCTGTGGGCCACAGTTCCAAATTCTTGGTAAGCCAGCCTTTAGTTTTTCCCCTTGTTGCTATTATTGTTGGACTTCCTAATAATTTGTGACCCAGCAGAAATTACTCCCAGCATGACAGGAAGTTAGAGTGGTTATAGCTGCTGTTTGCAGAGATAGCTGGTGATGTTGAGCTGCTTTGTAGCCCTTAAGCAGATACTACTGGCAAATTTTAGCATCCACCATAGCGTTGCTACAGGGAGGCAATCCTTGTTTTTAAGCCGCAAGGAGCTAAAATTAATTTTCATTGCATTCAGCTTGGCTTAAGTCCTAAACTGCCCTCATGATTACATTGCTCAGTGTATCTTGTTCATCCTGGCTGGCCCTCTGATTCTCAGAAGCCTGCTTCTCATTGCCAAGCTAGTTGCTGGTAAAATTTATGCAGAATTCAATCCCGAACTAAAACATTGCCCTGATATCAATCGCGGAGATGTGGTTGATGGAAGAGGCACGAGAGACTTTATCGTCTGCCGGTGTTGCCAGCCAGATGGCTTTGTCAAGACTGATTCTCACTTTCAGCTACATTAAGAGCCGCGGGGGCGCAGTGGTTAGAGTGTAGTACTGCAGGCTACTTCTGCTGCCTGCCAGCTGCCTGCAATTTGACAGTTTGAATCTCACCAGGCTCAAGGTTGACTCAGCCTTCCGTCCTTCCGAGGTGGGTAGAATGAGGACCCAAGATTATTGGGGGCAAGGGGCTGACTCTGTAAAACCGCTTAGAGAGGGCTGGAAAGCACTGTGAAGTGGTATATAAGTCTAAGTGCTATTGCTATGATCCTTTTTTCCTGCATCCGTACCTTGATAATAACAGGAAAGGCAGGTGGATGGAATGCCAGGGTAGGAGAACGGTATTCAAGCATCCGTCAGCACCTCAAAGACACACCAGATGTCCCGGCCTGGCTGTTTGTTTCCCCTAACAAAATGAAGAGGGGTGATCGGTGGACGTTTTGGACGGTGGGTGGCCCATAGGGAAAAGGGGGAATTAATTATGCATGCTTTTGTGCTGGAAACCTAGAGCTGGTTTTCCTCCTTCTGTGTTTATTTGGTGAAGTTTTATACTCTTGGTAAACCAATGTCTCAGGAGTTCCTTTTTTTCTGGATTTGCCAACTGGGTAGTTGGCAGACTTCATGGTAGAAGGCAAAGAGGTGGATGGTGCCCACCTGGCAATCGGGCAGCTTTGAACATGAGCTGCTGTGTTTGAGTGGCCAGGACGGCATAAGGAGAATACTCTTACCAGCCTACCATCTTCCCTTCACCTAATATTTTCCTTTCCTGAATTAGCTGGGACAGTCCAAGTCATGGTCAGTGAATTAACCCAGATTGCTTGTTCTTTGGCATTTTAGGGTACATGCTAAGGCAGTCCAATTAGGCTCTGCTTCTAATATCATGGTCTGTGTGATGCACAATAAGACCCCAGCTGTATTGGGTATAGGCCGCCCAAAATAGGTCCTAAAATCAGGTTGGTCATGAGTTATGGCCAAGATGAGTAAGCTCAGGTGGGATTCTACCAGTTCGCACCTATTCGCTAGAACCGGTTGTTAACATTCTAAGCAGCTCGTAGAACCGGTTCTTAGAAGAAATTACTGGGCTAATCCTGTAAGGAAGGCAGGAAGGAAACATTCTGGTGTTGCTTACAGAAACTGCCTCTCCGTTAATCCTTATGACATTCTTGGCAGGACTAAACTTCCTGTCTCAGGAACTTCCTTGGAGTTTTTTTTCCTCTTTTGCTGGCACTTTGCTTGTGTGGAGTGACCATTCAAAGTTACAATGGCACTGAAAAAAGTGACTTATGACCGTTTTTCACACGTATGACTGTTGCAGCATCCCCACAGTCACGAGAGGCCAGGCGAGATGGTGCCTCGATGTGAAAGATATTGAGTTGGCCACGCCCAGCTAATAACATGACCACCAAGCCACACCCACCCAGTCACATGACCACCAAGCCACACCCACCAACTAAGCCACGCCCACAGGACCGGTTAAAAAAATTGAATCCCACCCCTGAGTAAGCTCCATCACGGTCATAACTTAAGGACTACCTGTAGGTCTTGTAATAGAAGGAGCAGCAGCCTTACGTGCTAACCTGCATCTGGACAGGATACGGTGTTTCTTCTTGGTGTTCTAATTTCGAGCTCATCCTGCCTTTTCAGCACGTAGCAAGAAGGACTGTTCTGTAATAGAACTGCTTGCTAATGGGACAAGCAAAATCTCGCCCATGGTGGGAAAAGAATTATTTCTTTCAGAAGTGCTTTGTGGGCTCTATTATCTTTTTTTAAAATGCATGAATATAAAATGACACACCAATTTTCATGAAAGGGTATTAAAGTCAATTTTCAGCCATCTGTTTCTAACTAAATGTCTATGAGATTCTCAGTCATCTAGGTCCGTGTTGGCGAACCTAGGGCATGCGTGCCAGAAGCCACTTCTGCCGGCACGCGAGAGCTCAAGCCCCACTGCGCATGCGAGCGGGCCACCATCGCCCGACAGCTGATTATCGGGTATCTGGTGTGCATGCGCAGGGGGCAGGGGTGCGCGGGAGAGGCACGTGCATGCTCAGAGATGCGCGGCATGCAGATGGGTGGATTGCGTGCATGCACAGATGTATGGCGCCCGGGGGATCACACAGATGCACAGATGCATGGCGCACAGGGCATCACATGCAGAGATATGCGCCGTGCATGGGGGTGGAGTAGCACGAGGATCTGCAGGGGGCATGGGGGGCCCCAGCACGCATTGCCTTCTGGGTGCTGGCATGCGCAATTATCAGCACAGCAACCAAAAAAGGTTAACCACCACTGATCTAGGCCATGGTTTGTCCCAAAGGTATTTTTCCCCCCAAAAGGCAACTGGATTTTCTTCTTTTTCTTTTCTTTTCCTTCAAAAACCTTTCGCTTCTTATCCAAGAAACTGGATGAGCTCATCCAGAATTGAAGAAGTTTGTTAGATGAGAAGCAAAATGTTTTCAAAAGAAAAAAATAAAGGAGAAAGAAAGAAAGAAAGAAAGAAAGAAAGAAAGAAAGAAAGAAAGAAAGAAAGAAAGAAAGAAAGAAAGTAAGTGCATTTGCCTTTTGGAAAAAAAAGCACCTTTGGGACTCTTTCTAGCTCCTTAATGGGGATCTGGTTAAGGGGTACTAGTGGAAGTCATTTCCTTTGAAGAGTTTATAAATGAAATTTAGTATCTTTTGTATATCCTGTTCTAACTCCAGCTGCTTTACCTGCCTAGATTCACAATGGTGCTCACAGATGTGCTGAATGCAAGAAGAGAATGGAGTTGTTAGAGCGTTTTTGTAAACGTTAAGATGGCTGAATAGAAAGGCGGGGTAGGAATTGAATAAATCAAATAAGCACAATTAGAATTAGCTAGGATGGGGGCTAAATTGGTGCCTGCAAGGACACTGTGTTGTGATTTAATGACAATCCACTTAGCATCTGGTTACATTAGGCCAGCTATGGCTATTCCTTTTGCTATAAATAGTACACATAAACAATTATATTTAATGTTCCCTTGATTGATAGTTTAATTCACTGATTTCAGTCTGAATTAAGAGCCTCATTCAGGAAGAAAATGGGCATAATTGCTTTTGTAAACCACCCATAATAATATTAAGAGCTGCAGTTGCAGAGCTCACAGATGGCTGGTTCTGCATATTTCCCCTTCATCACTCCCCTGCCATTTCAGTGGCATAGTTGTTGGACAGACTAGGAAAACTTGGAGCTGAAGGACACCGGATCCATTTTAAAAATAAAATGAAAGTTTGCTATTAAAATCAAATTTCCTTTTCTGGAACCAATAAAGGTAGTCCTCCAGTTATGACCGGTCACTATGCAACTGTTGGAAGTTCTGATGGTCCAACCTTGGGGTGGTGTCAATCAGGAGCCCAAACAGCTCAAATGAATTATGTAGGTTTGTTGTACACTAAAGTTCTCTACAAGGATCTGAACTACTAACGGTCAAAGCAAATTGGTGGTAGATAAGAGTCAAAGGAATTCAAGATGGGCTGTACTTAAGTCTCTTGTGGGCAGGAAGGGACTCGAGACTGATGACGTCTGCAACCCCTTCCTTGGGCGCAGCCTGGTAATCTACAAGGTATAAGTAGTCTTCGACTTACAACAGTTCATTTAGCGACCATTCAAAGTTACAACGGCACTGAAAAAAGTGACTTACAATTACTTTTTTTACAAACTTAAGGCCACTGTGATCAAAATTCGGATACTTGGCAGCTGGTTCATATTTATGACGGTTGCAGTGTCCTGGAGTCGTGTGATCCACTTTTGCGTCCTTCTGACAAGTGAAGGAAAATGGGGAAGCCAGATTCGCTTTACAAGTGTGTTACTACTAGGAGCTTAACAATTGCAGCGATTCACTTAACAACTGTGGCAAGGAAGATCGTAAAATGAGGCAAAACTCACTTGGCAACATTAATTTTGGGTTCGATTGTGGTCGTAAATTGAGGACCACCTGTACTTATGAACCAGATTTGCAGTTCCGTTGGGAGTTGAAGTCTACACGTCTTAAGGTGGCCATGCTTGAGAAACACTGCTTTATAAACAGTATCTTCAGCAGGCACGTTTTTCCTAATATTGTTTGAGAAAACGAGAAGCCTTTGGCATAAAGGGCCTGCAACCTTCAAACCATCTGTCTGGGATTTACAGAGGATGAGAAGTTTTGTTGCTGTCTCTCTGGGTCAAATGGCAGAACAACCTTGAAAAGGCCTAATGTTGCAAGTCACATTTCCTTTTCCTTTAAAAAAAAAAAAACACCCTCTTTCTGGAACAGAGGCTGATAGGAGATTTGAGGTCCTTGTAATATTATTATTAACTGAAGAGACAACGCAATAGCTGCAATGAAAGGAACTGCAATACAGTATTATTCTGGGTTGTGGACTGTGTTGTGACCTTGGTCCCCAGAAAATGCAATGCCGTCTATTTTAATAGGCGGGTGACAAGAAAAAGAAAATTATAAAACATTTCAAAAGCCTTTATAAATAAAATTCATTTTAGATAAGCAGACAGGAAAATAAAACAGAAGCAAATTAAAAGTTAGGGCTTGGTTGAGGGACGACCAGGAAAACCTAGGCCTGGGGACTAAAAAAAATCCCAGAAATTAATAAGCTTTTTTTGGTGTGCCTGTTTCCAGTAAACTGTAAGAGTGTCGTCAGATTTTCCTTCTGGTAGTCTGGACAATGAACAATTAGAAAAATGAAGGGTTTCAGAGTTCTGATTAGTATAATATTTATTCGAAGGAAGTTTACTTTTACAAGACAAGCATTTCAGCATATGGTCTACTAACAAATCATATATATATATCAGAAGCCTGATGATGGCAGATGAGATTCTGCCGAAACGTTGCTACAACTTTAAAAGCACAACTACAATGACGTGGGAAAATACCCGAACAAAGCTGAATGCCATACATGCTGTTTTGGTAGCACGAGACTGCCCTTGTCCTTTGGCAAGACAGTTTTTAAAGGTAATCCTTATTACCGCAATGGAGCCCCAAATTTCCATTGTTAAACGAGACAATTGCAAAGTGGTTTTTGCTTGTTAACAAGATTATAACCCGAGGATAGGGTAATTCAGAGTTCTGCTTCAGTTTTGGGAACTTCCCATCGACTTTAGAGACACTTAATTTAATCTGTTGCAGAGATTTATGAACAACGGTAATTAGGTGTTTTTTTTTTCTTCCTGACTATTTCAATCCATGTTTGTCAGTTGGGGTCACTTGTCAAGAATAAATATACAAAAAGAAACAAAAAAGTACTGAAGGTTTTCTGAATGTAAGGCTTTAAAATAGATATCTTGGTAGGTGGTAATCCTCAGCTGGCCTTGGTTGAACTCCTAAAATGAAACAAAGCTAGCTATTCCTGGAATAGGAAATCTCCTGGGATATATGAATGCTGTAGGCTAGAGTGGGAAGTCAGTAAACTCCGATGAGCTCAGTGGAAAAACCACTTCCTTCTTGCTGCCAAGAAATCAGGAACATGCTTCAGCTTTTCAGAATATATATATTACATCCTCTGAGGAATACATTTTTCCAAGGAATTAGAAAAGTGCAAGAAGTTATCACCTCATTGTTCAACTGTCATGAACGCTAGTGCTGTTTAGCACAACTTATAAATAACCATAGAAACCTGGAAGGAATCTGGTAGTGCTTTTTCCAACTAACAGATTTTATTAAAAGGCATGAGCTTTTGTGCAGCTCAAAAGAAACTCATGGCTGATAACAAAATGCACCAATAAAGAAGAATATTTGTAGCTTGGGATTGAACGGTGGGGCCCTTGGTGCTCTCTGAGCTTGGTTGTTTTCTTGCAGAGGTTTCTGTTGTGGCCCGCCAGCGGCCAGCCTGAGCTGGCGGCAGACTCAGACAGTGAGGAGGTTGGGGAGGAACATGGGCCAGTCCTGGAGTCTGGGGAAGGCTCTGATGAGGGCTCTGCATTGGAGGCAGAGATGGGGCCAGGACCGCCCGACAGTTATCAGCTGCTTTCAGAGTTGGGGATCAGTGGGGAAGAAGAATAGCTGGAGCCTGTTCCCAATGTGCGCATGCACAGAGCTGCCAGGAGAAGGGAACAGTTAAAGAACAAGGGTCGATTCGGGAGTGAAGGCACAGGTGGACAGTGAATGTCCCTTCCCATAGGGAATAAAGAGGAGTGAAAGGGGAGTGGTGTTTGCAGGAGACAATTAGTTCGTTTAATTAGGGTGAAGATTTGTTCATGACTCTCAGAGACTCTTTGCCAAGTATTTTTTTGTATGCAGCATTGAGCTTGGAAGCTATCGGCCTGGCAACTCTCCAAGCCTGATAAGGTCTATGGTTGCAATTCACCCTTGAAAGACTGTTTGCCAGGACTTTGCTGATGTGAATGATAGGAATTCACATTAGTCAAATAAAAAGGGTTTTTTTCGGGACAAGGAGTCTGCTTCGTGATTTTATGAAGCCTAGGTCAGAACAGTTTCATTACCAAATTAGGTAACATCATCCGTGCTAGTAAGGAATGGGGTTTGTTAATAAAATGGGGAAGTTAATCAGAAAAGGTGCTAGTAGACTCCTGATTTTTTTGCTACTCCAAACATACTGTATAATTATAATTAAGGTTTATAAAAAAGGTCTTTCCACTTCCCTAGAAAATGATTCAGATACAAAAAGGGCCCCACTGTATTTAAGAAAGAAAGCTAACTCTGTTTTTTTCCTTTGCCTTATCAATCCAGAGTAGATATATTCTCTCCAAATCACTCAGAAGCAGACCAATCACATGCACACTAGGAATACTTTTTAGAAATGCTTGTGGGTTAATATGCAAATTTAACCAACAGATGTCTCATCTGTCTAATCTAGGGTGTGAATCAAAGATCATTACAGGTAGTCCTTGATTTACAGCTACAATTGGGACTGGAATCTCAATCACTGAGTGAAGCAGTCCTTAAGCAAGAGGCCCATGTGACTGCTTCAGTCAATGACTGCAGTCCCAGAACTCTTGATTGTGGTTGTTAAGCGATCTTCCAGATTATTTAGTGCATGGATCGAAAAAGCTGCCTGCCAAAGGATTTCAGTTCTTCACAGAGCTGAAGTCACCTGGGCGGGCAGGTCTTTGAGAATGAAATGGCTATCTGCTCAAAGGTTTCAGCTCTCTTAAATGAAATCCTCCTGGGATGGTTTTTGCTCTGAAATGACTCTGTAGCCCGCTGAAGGATTTCTATTTCACTTTATTCACAGAGAAGAGCCTGCAGGAATGAAGCTGAAATGTTTGGGATGGAGCTGAAGTGTTTCTTCTTGCAGCTTGCCAAAGAATAGCCCCTCTCCTTTTTATTTCCTGATTTCCTTTTGGAGGGGAAATCCTTCAGGGGCTGCAGAAACTGAGCTAAATTCCTGAACAATCCTTCAGTCTGTGAAGGATTCAGCTCTTCTCCATTTCCTCCATTTGAAACCTTTCCTGCTGGCTTCCCCATTGATTCTCTGGGGAAGCTGGCAGAGAAGTTTGCAAATGGTAATCACATAATTGTGAGGCGCTTGGCAACCAGCCGTAAATGCGAAAAAGAGAGTCCCAACACTTTCTATCATATTTTTTTTTGCCACAGGTTGATTGGAGGTGTTTCTAAAGGGCTTGCAGGTAATTTTAAGTTTAGTTGTTCGTTTTCCCATGGTCCTTTGAGATGGAGCCAGCCTGGAAATGTTGCTGATCAATCAACTAGTTTGGAAGTAGTACTGGTTAGACATGAATTCCTTGCGGTTTTTAGGATCCAAGTAAAATCTTGGGGACATAGCAAGCTTTTTCAGTAATACCTGAGGTTTAATTCTGCACTTTCTCTCAAGCAGGTGGATTGCCAGGATGCCTTGGAAACAGCTGCCCGGGCGGAAGGTCTACCTTTGGAGAGCTCTGCAGATTCTCACCTGCGGGCGCTAGATGAAGAGCACCCCAAAGGGAAATATCACTATGGCCTCAATCTGATGAAACCCATCCGGACTACTTCTAAGTATGGCTTTCTTTAAGTGACCTGCAAGAGGCAGCTGGTTTTTAACCAGGAATGCCTGAATGGAGGTCTGTGGGAAAACAACAGACATTTTATTTCAAAATACAGGTAGTCCTTGATTAACAACAATTGATTTAGTGACCGTTCAAACGTACAACGGCACTGAAAAAAAAGTGACTTATGACCATTTTACACACTTACAACCATTGCAGCATCCCCGTGGTCAAAACTGATCAAAATTCAGAGGCTTGGCAATCGACCTATATTTATAACAGTTGCAGCGTCCCAGGGCCACTTTTGCTTCTTTCTGACAAACTTAAGTCAATGGGGAAGAAGGATTCACTTAACAGCCTTGGCACTAACTTGATAACTGCAGTGATTCACTTTACAACTGTGGTAAGAAAAGTTGTAAGACGGGGCAAAATTCACTTTAACAACTGTCTCGCTTAGCAAAAGAAATGTCGGGCTGAAATGTGTTCGTTAGTCAAGGACTAATCTGCATAGTGTCATGTGCAAGGAGCTAAAACAACTCCCATGAGCAGGTCAAAATGGCTTCTTTATTGTTGGTCTCCTATTTTATAAGAACCTCACCTGACTAACTACATTCTCTTGGGATCAAAGATCCCAAAAATGCTTTTCCAAACGGCAGTTGGACTTTCTTAGTTTTTTCCCCCCTTGAAAACGTTACGCTTCTCATCTAGGAAGCTTCTTCAGTTGCCTTTTGAAAAAAGAACCTTTGGGAGAACCATGACCTGGATGATTGACAATCTCCATAGACAGGCAGATAAAGACTTCAATCATCTGACCTGTGACATTTCCTCCTACAGAATATCTCTAAGTAAGCCAGCCTCTTTACTCCCCTCTCCAATGTAGCTGGAAATTCCACCACATATAGGCCAGGTTCCATATAATGTTCTGGGCATGGTTTATGGACTAAGCCACTACAGTTTGCATTCTACAAAAAGCTGTGTATTGGTGCCTACAAACAAAAACGATTGGGTGTAACTAAAGTACTAAGACAAAAATAAACCAGCTTCTTTCTAGTTTGGTCCAGTATAGGTATCTGGCTATATAAAATTGGTTCATACACCATGTTAAGTTATATAGCAGTGGCGGCTAACCTTTTTGGGCTCCTGTGCCAAAAATTGTGCGTACGCTTGCACGTTTGCACTCGCGTGCCAGCACCCAGAAGGCAATGCGCCCCCCCCGTCCCCTACGCATGCGTGTGCAATCCCACCCACCCCTTACCTGCACTGCGCCTCACAGTTGATTTTTGGCCGGTTTGAGGCCATTTTTGGCCTCCCAAAGGCTTGAGGAAGGCTTCTGCAGGCTTCTGCACGTTTTGTAGGCCAAAAACTAGCCCTGTTTCATCACTACCTGTTTTTCTGAAAATACTAGAAGTGACGAAATGGGGCTAGTTTTCGACCTACAAAATTTGCAGAAGCCTGCAGAAGCCTTCCTCAAGCCTTTGGGAGGCCGAAAAAGGCCTCAAACCAGCCAAAAATCAGCTGTGAGGCACACACATGCACAGTGAGGTAAGTTTACCTGCAGCTCGCGTGCTGGCACAAATGGCTCTGTGTGCCACCTGTGGCATGCATGCCATAGGTTCGCCATCACGGCTATATAGTATAGATAGTCCTCATCTTACAACCACAACTGAGTCCAAAATTTCTGTTGCTAAGTGAAAAATTTGCTAAAGTCAGTTTTGCCCCTTTTTATGGCTTTTCTTGCCGTGTTTGTTAAGCGAATAGCACAGGAGACAACTCCAGTACAAGTGGAAGGGCTACCCATTATCAAAGGCATCTTGGGTAAAGAGTAGGAACGTCCAGGCCTTATAGCAAGATTCCATGCAGAAAATCCAACCAAGCCTGGGGGGGTGGGGGGGTTGTAACCCTAAATTCTATATCTGCACTCAATTTGTTTTTGCTTTATATAGGTCACCTTCAAGAAGTGAGAGGAGCCGAATGTCAACTTATAAAACATTCTTATGCCTGTTTTAGTAGTTGCCATAAAAAAGGGAAAGTGAAAGTACATTCCAACCCTTATCTTTAAAAGATTGTAACTAAAGTACCAGAGTTTTTGCCCACATCATGAATGATGACACCCAGCCTGTGACCGTGCTCAGTTGAAGAATCTGGTTTATGAGATTCTGAATGATGACACCCAGGGGCAGGGGGGGAAACAGGGTCACAGGTGACTGTAAATTACATATGCCAGTGTTGGCTTCATATAGGGCAGTACCAATGTGTTGCCTCTAATGCAGGGGTGGGCAACTATGGCCCTTTTATGAATTATGGACTTCAACTCCCAGAATTCCTGAGCAAGCCATGCTAGCTCAGGAATTTTGGGAGTTGAAGTCCACAAGTCATAAAGGGGCCATAGTTGCCCACCTCTGCTCTAATGAATCCTTTGAAGTTTATTAAAGTTTGGCTCAAGAATCATGATTTATTTAGAGTGATTGCTGGAATCCTGACACTGCAGTTGTTAAATTAGCAACACGGTTGTTTTAAGTGAATCTGGTTTCCGCATTGACTGCTTGTCAGAAGCCTGCAAAAGGTGATCAGATGATCCCAGGACACTGCAACCGTCATAAATATGAGTCAGTTGTCAAGCATCCAAATGTAAATCATATGACCGTGGGGACATTGCAATTGTAACAAGTGTGAAAAATGGTCATAAGTCACTTTTTCCAATGCTGTTGTAACTTCGAACGGTCACTAAGTGACCTGTTGTAAGTCAAGGATTACCTGCCTATCAGTGTTTCTCAACCTTGGTTACTTCAAGATGTGGGGGCTTCAACTTCCAGACTCCCCCAGCCAGCATTGCTGGCTGGGGAACTCTGGGAGCCGAAGCCCACACATCTTAAAGTAAACATTATTGAGAAACATTGATATAGTTTAACTCAGACATCTACAATAACAAAATGCATGCTTCTGCCTTTAATGTTTTCTCTTTCTTCCTGTTCTTTTAGGCACCGGCACCCAATTGACAATGCTGGTTTATTTTCCTACATGACATTTTCTTGGCTTTCTCCTTTGGCAAGATTAGCCTACAAGAAAGGAGAACTGCTGACTCAAGATATGTGGCCTTTGTCGACTCACGAGTCTTCCGAGGTTAACTGTAGAAGGTATGGAAGGCTTGCAATGCTACCAATTAACCTCTCCCCCAAGGACCACTTTATATAAACTCAGAGACTTGTATGCGGGAACTCCCATAATTAAATTCCATTTTTCCCTTCATAAAACCGGGCAGTTGACATGCAGGTTTCACTTTTCCCAGGGTTTCATCATGTTTTCTACTTCTCTGCACACCTGCATTCAAAAGGTGCATCTTCTCCCTGTTGCTTTCTTAATCCATGTTGCCATTTTCTGAGGTTTAACATCCATGACATATACATTCCTTAGCAAGGATTTGATCAAAGTTAACTGTATCTGCCTCTTCTTTCCACTCCAATCAAAAAATAGTGGTGGTCCTTGACTTACAACAGTTTGCTGACTGACTTCGAAGTTACAATGGCACTGAAAAAAGTGACTTCTGGCCATTTTTCATCCTTATGACTATTGCAGCTTGGGGCTCAGTTGTGGTTGTAAGTCGAGGACTACCTATATAGCTTCCTTGTCAGGGAAATTACGCAGATGTCCAAATAAAATCAGGGACACTGATACAAACTTGTGGTTTTATATAAAAACTAGCTCTATAACCGTGCTTTGTGGTCGGGCTTAGGTTTTGGGGAAGAAAATAAGGGGGAAAAATGTGCCTCTGCCTATCAGCATCCATCAGTATTCATCTGGCTAGTGTCCTGTCAGTGTGTGAGAGAGTTGAAGGCTATTTGGAAATGGAAAGAGTACTTGCTGTATGAGCAAGAAGGAGACAGCAAGGAGCCTGGGCATGGCTTAGCTCAACTGTTCTGTACTAAAGCTTCTTGGTGTTACGAAACTGAAACTCCTTTCCTTTGCTTGTGTTTTGCATTTGGAACAGATTTCTTTTCAGGTGGGGAGGGGGGAGTAGAACTCCTTAGCATCAGACCGTGTTAATAATAATGATAATATACGAAATAGTAATGTGCTGATGGTCATTTTGAAAAATCCTTTCTTAGTGAGCACCTAGAAGCCAAGAGGAACATATGTGCCAAATTTCAAGTTTGTAGGCTTTACGTTTCTGGAGATTTTGTGATGATGCTAGATAGTCAGGCAAAGAGGATAATGGGTTTGCTTAATGACTGCTGCAAGGCAAGGCCATAACATCAGGTCAATCACATGAGTGACTTCCTTTACAACCTTTAGGACTGTAATTGCCAGGCTCAATGATGGTCGTAAGGACTACCTGTCGTATAATTGAAAGTAGGAAATTAAGATGCTACAATAGTCTCTTAAGGAGCTGATCTTCCTAGATAAACTCTGCAATCCTTGGTTTGTTTACTCCTTCGGCACATTAGCATTCATATTTAGCATTCAGTTAAGCTTTAAAGATAGGTTTGGAATTTTGGCCTCAACAATTCAGCTTTTGGGTTGAAATAGAGATGGCAACACCATTGCACCTTTTCTAAATCAGCTCGTGTTTTATTTTTCTTTCTGTGCATTTTCCTGCATTTAAAGCTTAATTTTCCAGTCATCCAGTGATCTCTCTTGAGCAGAAAGGCATGGGACGAACTCTCAATCCCCTGCCTTAACAAAAAGAAATTAGAATACTGTTAGGCAGTAAAAAAATACGGTAGAATGAATGAGGCATTTGCATCCTGTTTTCTCAATTCTGTTTCTGGGTTGTCCCTAAAGATCACTGGACAGCATCTAGCACGGATCATTTTATTTTCATAACTAAAGCCATGGGGCGAACAGAAGGAATTGTGTGTATTCTTTTTAACTGTGTCTCAATCCCACTGCTCCAGCTACTAAATTTAAATATCTTAACACAACCATTTGTGTTGCATTAAGATATTTGTTCAGGGCTTTCTTGCACACTAGTGGATGTATACAGTACAGGTAGTTCTTGACTAGTCTTAGTCAGAGTTGTCAGGGAAATTGTGCAGCCAGTGTCCAAATGGAGTCAGAGACTCTGATGCAAACTTGTAGTTTTGTATAAATAAATATATTTAGCATCTATATTTACAGCAGACAAGATTGGAAACCACCATGAGGTAAATCACAAACAGCATGCAGAGCACCCAGAACAAAAGAGCGGGAAAAAAGGGAAACTCCCCCTCCTCATCCACAGCAACCAATCACAGCACAGATTGCCTCATGCAGGAGCCAGCCCTCTCCAATCAATCAATCAATCAATCAATCAATCACAACTGGTCTTCACTGCTCCAGCCACTAAATTTATATATCTTAACACAACAGGTTATGTTGTGTTAAGGTATTTGTTAAGGGGTTTCTTGCACACCAGTGGATGTGCCCTTGATTAGTCTTGGTCAAGGTTAATGTTCAGGGAAATTGTGCAGCAGGTGTCCAAATAAAGTCAGAGCCACTGACACGAACTTGGTAGTTTTGTAGAAATAAATATATTTAGCAACTATATTTACAGCACACAGATAGGCAAACCATCCCGAGGCATCCACAAACAGCATACAGAGCACACAGGAAAAAGGCGGGGGAAAAAGGGAAACTCTCCCTCCATACCTGCAGCAACCAATCACAGGGCAGATTGCCTCATGCGAGAGCCAGCCCCCTCCAATCAATCAACCACAACTGTCTGTTCTGGCTTCTTGTATTATGTATGTATGTATGTATGTATGTATGTATGTATGTATGTATATAATTTGCTCATTCTTGTACACCAGTGGACATATACAGGTAGTCCTTGACCAGTCTTGATCAGGGTTAATTGTCAGGGAAATTGCACAGCAAACGTCCCAATAAAGACAGAGATACTGACACGAATTTGTAGTTTTGTACAAATAAATATATTTAACATCTATATTTACAGCAGACAAAATAGTCAGGCAAACAGGAGCATCCTGAGGTAAATCGTAAACAGCACGTAGAGCACACAGAAGAAAAGAGCGGGAAAAAAAGGGAAACTCCCCCTCCTCACCCACAGCAACCAATCACAGCGTAGATTGCTTTATGTGGGAGCCAGCCCTCTCCAATCAATCAACCACAACTGTCTTTTCTGGCTCACTGCTCCAGCTACTAAATTTAAATATCTTAATATTAACAGTTTATGTTGTGTTAAGATATTTATTAAGGGATTTCTTATCTGTGTTAAGATATTTATTAAGGCATACCAGTGGACATATATACAGGTAGCCCTTGACTAGTCTTGAACAGGGTTAATTGTCAGGGAAATTGCACAGCAAGCGTTCCAGTAAAGTCGGAGACAGTGACACAAATTTGTAGGTTTGTACAAATAAGTACATTGTAACATCTATATTTATAGCAGACAAGATAGGCAAACAGGACCAGACAGAGCAGACAGAAGAAAAAAAGGGGGGGGAGGAAAAAAGCTAACCAAGTTGAGATCAAACAATCATGTTTGAGTTGTAAGAGAACGAGTTCTTTGTTTACATCAGAGGTGGGAAAACCATACTTTTATGACTTGTGGACATTAACTCCCAGACTTCCTGAGCCAGCCATGGTTGGCTCAGTAGTTCCGGGAGTTGAAGTCCACAAGTCATAAAAGGGCCATAGTATCCCACCCCGATATACATAGAGACTCCATAAACTATTGTTTCTGATAAAAGGCACAGATGTACTTATCTCAATATAAATCACTTATTCTTAGAATAGAACTAGAATAGAATAGAATAGAAATAGAAATGGAATAGAAATAAAATAGAATGAGGAATAAGGAACAATAGAATAGAGTAGAGTAGAGTAGAGTAGAGTAGAATAGAATAGAATAGAATAGAATAGAATAGAATAGAATAGAATAGAATAGAATAGAATAGAATTCTTTATTGGCCAAATGCGATTGGGCACACAAGGAATTTGTCTTGGTGCAAATGCTCTCGGTGTCCATAAAGGAAAAGATACATTCATCAAGAGTCAAGAATCATGAGGTACAACACAATAATAGTCATAGGGTACAATAAGCAATCAAATCATAGTAGGAAACAGTCAATATAGATGATAAGGATGTAAGTGACAAAGTTACAGTCATATAGTTACAAGTGGGAAGGGATGGGTGACAAGGAGTGATGAGAAGATTAATAGTAATAATAATGCAGACTTAATAAATAGTTCGACAGTTTTAAGGAATTATACGTTTAGCAGAGTGATGGCGTTCGGGAAAAAACTGTCCTTGTGTCTAGTTGTTCTGGTGCAGGGCTCTATAGTGTCGTTTTGAGGGAAGGAGTTGAAACAGTTTATGTCCAGGATGTGAGGGGTCTGTAAATATTTTTATTTAGTTAGTTTATTTACTTATTCTTCGAAAAAGGTAAATAAAAGCCTTTTAAAAATAATATTTGATTTTTTTAAATAAGAAAAAAATGCATATTTCCTGGCCTCTGGGTAGGTAGAAAGATTGCTCGGAGGTACTGAATGTGGTTTATGTTCTTCCAGATTGGAAAGACTTTGGCACCAAGAGGTACATGACTATGGGCAAGGCGATGCCTCCCTTCGTAGAGTCGTGTGGAACTTCTGTCGCACTAGGCTCATCATTTCCATTGCGTGTTTAATGATCACACAACTCGCTGGCTTCAGTGGACCAGTAAGTACAATCCATCCTTTATCTTGCATCCAGACTGGCCTCTATCCTGCAGCCAGTGCTAATGTATTCAGGTTACATTGCAGAGATCTCCTAGATGTTGTGATTAGTTAGAACCATGCAACTTGCAGAGAAGAAATAGGTCTTCCAGCTGCAGGAATCCTAAAACTTTCAAGCCCTCCTTTCCTTTCCTTTCCCTTCCTTCCTTCCTTCCTTCCTTCCTTCCTTCCTTCCTTCCTTCCTTCCTTCCTTCCTCCCTCCCTCCCTCCCTCCCTCCCTCCCTCCCTTCTCTTTCCTTTGTTCCTCTTTCCCTCCCTTTTTTCGTTCCTCCCTCCCTCTCTTTTTCTTGCTTTTTGTGTGGCCTAAAGTTTTATTGTTTGTTTTCAGAGGCTGTAGCTGGAGAGGGGAGGGCAAAGAACTTTCCTGAGTTAATCATGAATAAAGTCATATTATTTGCTTGGCTCTCTCTTTCGAAGAAGTGGAACTGAATGGTGGTGACACATTACGTTTTAAGGTCCTTAGGAACCAGGGTTCATAGGAGTTTATAGAGCTAGCATTGTTCAACGTGTGAAAACACAGTTGGGCAGGTCCCAGTGGCATGACTAGATTTGCTTCCAGCAATGTTGGTTGATGAGGAAGAGCGTGTAACATAGGTCTTCATATTCACAGCATTTTCTTTTCGCCTGTTTGTTGCACCTGCTGTGCCAAATTTACTCTTTGACATCTTGACTAAATCTATTCTCTACAAATTTCCCTTGAGGAGTAGGAGCAGTGTTATTGCTTTGTAGTACACATTTCAGTTTGCTGATAAACGGGAAGGTTCAATGCTCTGGGTAAGTACAGCTGAGGTTAATGTTGAAACAGTTTTGTCTTCTGTCTCTTAAAAAAAAAAAACACCCACCCAATCCTATCCCATCCTTAAATCTGAAAAGTTTGCTTGCATTTCTTATTAAGAAGGAAGTAAATTGTGTTTCTCAGTCTTTGTTGCTGTTGTTGTATTGGGAATAAAAGCTCTCATGAGTCGTTTCACTGGATATGCTATTAATAAGAATGAGGTTTTAACAGAACCAGTTCCCCCAAGAAGAGCTTCTGTCATTGTTTCACTACAGAGCCCCGTGGATGCTCTTAAGGCCAAGCAGAGAGTGAGCGGGCAACTGAATTGTCATCTTCGTTTAGCACAGCATCAGCCCATCTGAAACACAGGACAAGAAGGAACAAGCAGCAGGCAGTTTGTCCTGAATTGGGATATATGCAATTGTTTGTATGCATCCTCCATTCTCCAGGAATTTCTATAACTCAAATTAATTCCCTTGTTTGGAGTACAAAGGGAATTCTTATCTTTACCCTTTGGCAATCAAAGGAATTTCCATGGGTTGGGTTGGTTTGCTTTTGATCCATGTGGGAATAGATCAAAGAAGAAATTTGACTTACCTCTTTGCATTGGTAAATAAAAATGAATTTTTTAGGTTTTTTTTTTTTGCAAACTAGTATTCACATTTGAAGGTCCAAAAACCTACAGTTCTAGTGAGGTTGTTGAAATTATTGGTGGTAAAAATCCCTAAAACCCAACATGCTGTTGTTCCTGGGTTCCTTGTATATTCCAGACTTGCAAAACAGTCTGTCCTCTTTTTTAAGTAAAATAGGTTCAGGAATTTCTTGTCTGCTATCTGGTTTGCCCCACAACCTACTGAAGCAGCTTAGATTTTTTTTTTTTAAATAGCCCTCAGAATCAGCATTTTTATTTTTTTATTTTTTAAAACCTTTTCCAAACCTTGCCTTGGCTTCCATAGGACATTGAAATTCTTGTTGAAAAGCATTGAGTGAGGGATGCTCCCAGGTCTCTTTTGCAGAGGGCATTGTGGGATGGGGGAAAGGGGTGGACTGGTGGGGAGAGCCATTTAAGGTAAGCCTCCCACTCTTCCAAGTTCATTCCAGCTGCAGCTTGTTTTCGGCTGTAAAAGGCTGGATGTGAATCTGGGAGAGTTTTCTCTGTAGTGGAGCCAATGACAGAAGCTGTTCTTTAGAATTTCCAGGATGGCTGTATTCTGCGATCAGAATGAGACAGTCAAGCTGGGCAGAAGCCAAAACGCCAAGATGGAAGGTAAGGTGATGTTTATTTGTGGGAATGTTTATGACAGCCAGGCTAGCTTAGGGCAGCTGCTACCATTAATAGTTTTCATGAATAATTTCAGGAATAGTTTTCAGGGATAATTTTCTACGCTTCGGCTAGCTTGGGGTTACTGTTATGTTTTTAAATGGAAACAATATGCTGATTGTTCTCGTCATGATTTTAACCAGAACAATGTTTTTAAGATTGCATATATTGTTTCTTTTTCCCTTTTGATCTTTCTGCCACTACTTTCTTTACATCTATAACAAAAAACAACAACAACACCCTAAGCCACCTTGTTGTTCTTCCCTGGAAATCTCTTACTTTCTAGTTAGTACGGTAGAAGAGAGTTCCTGCTGATGTTGCAAATATTATCCCTATTTCTTCCTGTATCAAGTGGGTTTGTGAGAAAATGTTGGCAGCCCTTGTCAGCATGTCGGGTCATAGGTTATGAAAGTAGAGCACCGAAAGATTATTCACGCTGCCAGTGACTTGATTTCAGTTGATGGATTGAATCCTGCACCAGAAGCCAACAATCTTGTTGCTAAATAGCATCGACCATACAAAATAGCCAGTTGTGTTTCGGATGGAGAGAAAGTAAAATCCTAGCAATGGAGGAACAAGCTGGCGTAGTGTGACCTTGGAATCTGAGCGTGTGCTGTGATCAGAGATTTGCTTGAGGTCCTTTTTTATTTTTTTGCTCGTTCTGTCCTTTTTTGGACCGCTTTGGGCACATGATGGACGTCCGGCTGTTGACATGTGCGCATGAAAACTCGGGGGAGGAATCCTACCGAGTGAGTTCTCAGTTGGAAATTCAGAATCAGCCACCTTGGGACTTGTTCGTGGTCCTTGCCTTCACTTTTTAACTTGATCCTGAGCTTCTGCTCCTTCCTTGACAAGCCTGGGCTTGCACCCATTGTTGTCCAGAACACTGATTTGCAAAGCCAGTTGTAGCCGTGGGGACTTCCTAAAGACTTCAGAAATCCACCCCAAGCATCTCCATCCTTTCGCATTTTTGTGGTGGGCAACCGTACTTCTTGCCTTTGATTAAAGAACCTTAAGCTCCAGAATGTGTAGATGTCTTTATTGTTGGAAATGCCCAGCTGAAAAATCTTCCGTCTAGCAAAGCCGTGTTAAACCA
The DNA here is from genome assembly GCF_049901715.1 of Pseudonaja textilis. Classification (NCBI taxonomy): domain Eukaryota; kingdom Metazoa; phylum Chordata; class Lepidosauria; order Squamata; family Elapidae; genus Pseudonaja; species Pseudonaja textilis. The sequence continues at coordinate 88,600,925 of NC_141993.1, forward strand.
AAAGGGGGAAACACATCTGGCCATGGAGATCATTAGCCGCCAATGTTTCCCTCTTCCATGGACTTGTGAACAAACACTGGTCCTGCTTTTTCTTGTAATATTTAATTTTTTTGTGTCTTTGCAAAATGTGAGCTCGATTTTGTGTTGGAAGCTTGAGTTGGATTCAGGCCTTGTGTAATCTTTTGTTGTGCATGCCGATTGTACGTTCTGCCACCGTACCTTTCTTTTCTTTTGTACAGTGTTTGTGACATGCTACTACTCACTTTTCATAAGATACTACTGGTTTGTTTGCAAATAAAAAATTTCCTGCTTCCCATTTATTAGTACTTAATATTGCTCATGAATCTGAGTTGTAATGGACCACACTGTCCTTTTGGCCAATGAAAATGAAATAGACAATTTGTGGCCTGGGAGCTGTTTTTCTCTTTTTGCAGGTGGTGTTTTGAAATTGTGATTCCTGAGGTAAAATTGTTTTTGTCTTTAAAAGGAGGGAGGATGGGGGGTAGTGAGGGTTGAGGGCTGGTGGGTTTTTTTATTTTTTTAAATTGGTATCTCCTAATATGATTTTTTTCTTTTTCTGCTTGTCCTTTTCTTTACTTTTAAACTGCTGATGTTTAATTTTCAGGAATGTTTTGCAAAATGTCCTTCTCACACTCTTCCCCAGTTCAACTGTAGGTACATTTGTTCCTTTTTCTCAAATAAGCACGTTTGAAAGAAAGAATAATAAAGGTGTTATGTTTGTAATATGCTCAGTTTTTGCAAGAAAGTACATGTTATAAAATTGACAGCGATGATGAATTGTTTCAGCTAACTTTCAGGTTTATGTTAAGTTAGACAATGTGTGAAGGAGCAGCAATGGGGCAGCGTAAAGAATTGGGAGATTTCAAATTATTGCGCATTGCCTGATATGTTTGATTCCCTTTTGGAGATTCAGTAGGCTGTTAATACCTGCAGTTATTACCTCTCGGAAGTCTTTCGATTAATGATAAAAATTCCAATCTGAAATCAAATAGCTCCTTTTTTCTAACTTAACATAAAAAAAATAAATTTTGAATGGTACCTCTAACATGCTAGGATGTTCATGCAGTATTGCCTTTCTCCCTGTAGGCGTTTATGGTGAAACATCTTCTTGAATATACTCAGCAAACGGAACCCAACCTACAATACAGCCTGTTGTTAATTTTGGGCCTCTTAATAACAGAAGTAATTCGTTCCTGGTCTTTGGCGTTAACATGGGCTTTAAACTATCGCACTGGGGTCAGGCTGCGTGGAGCTATCCTTACAATGGCTTTCAAGAAAATACTCAGACTGAAAAATATCAAGGAGAAATCTTTGGGCGAGGTAAGTTAAAATGGTGCTGGGTGTAGGAGAAGGACAGGCTGAACTGGAAGGCTGGGTTAAAGGTGTCATCAGTTTGAAGTCATTGTATTGCCACCAAAGACTTAAATTCAGCCCCCTGTGAATTCCATTGACCCTTATCTAGTGCCAATTTAGTTTTGGTCATTAGTTGACTTGGCTCTTCTATTAAAAGTACCAATAATAGACTCTTCTGTGCTTTGAACCCAATGAATGCTCCAGGTTATTGGCACCTGACAGTGGGTCTCATTTTATCAGTGGTTAAATTGATATCCTGCCTTTCCATTGCATATTAGCACTGAATAGGCCATATATGAATAAAATAGCACAAAGGTAGTTCTTGACCTACAACAGCTTGTTCAGTAACTGTTCAAAGTTACAATGGTGCTGAAAAAAAGTGGCTTGTGGTCATTTTTCACACTTACAACCATTGTAAAATCCTCATGGCCACATGATCAAAATTGGAATGCTTGGCAACTGGCTCCTATTTATGATGGTTACAGAGTCCTGGGGTCATGCAGTCACCTTTTGCAAACTTCTGACAAGCAAAGTCAAGAGGGAAGCCACTTAACATCTGTGTCCCTAACATGATTCATGACAAGAAAGTTTGTAAAATGGGGCAAAATTCACTTGACAGCTGTCTCGCTTAGTAACAGCAATTTTGGGCTCAGTTGTGGTTATAAGTTGAGGACTACTTGTACACTACTTTTCTTTCCTGTATCTGTTCAATCTAAACAATAGAGAAGACATGGTTGTTTTCTGTCCTGTGCCCTTGATAATTTCTGATTTGCACTGTGTACATTTCAGCTCATAAATATATGCTCCAATGATGGCCAGAGAATGTTCGAAGCTGCAGCTGTGGGTAGCTTGTTGGCTGGAGGTCCTATCGTTGCCATTCTTGGCATGGTTTACAACGTTGTAATTCTTGGACCAACAGGCTTCCTAGGTTCGGCTGTTTTCATCCTCTTCTATCCTGCAATGGTGAGTAGAAAACTATCCGTTTAAAAGCCAAATCACTGATGAGTATTGAAACAGAGACCAATATATTGTGAATATATGAAATATTTGAAACTTCCCTAACCAGGATGCTGGCTGAGGAATTCTGGGAGTTGAAGTCCATACAAAAATTATGAAAATGTGAATGAGAAACTCTGTTCTAAGCTATTAGCTAATTCATTCAGTAGATGATGCTTTTGATCTCTATTGTATGTATATTGGCTGAAAGAGTCTGCACCTTTTGTTATGATGATATTATCTTTCTTACGATTCCAGATGTTTGCATCCCGCTTTACAGCTTATTTCAGAAGGAAATGTGTGGCTGTAACTGATGAACGGGTCCAGAAAATGAATGAAGTGCTTAACTACATTAAATTCATCAAAATGTATGCTTGGGTGAAAGCCTTTTCACAGACTGTTCAAAGTGAGTTTTTTTTTTTTTTAATTTCTTCACTGTCTCATCCACTTGTCTTCCTTTTGCTTCCTCTTTGAACAGTGAAATGACATGTAAACGTTGCTGGTGCTGCTGCAGATACTGGGTATGCACAAGGGACATTTGTTTGTCTGAAAGTTGAGTCATGGAAACTGGACTTAATTTCTGGCTGGTTTGAGATGTTTTGCTGGCCATCCAAGCAGCTTCTCCAGTCTCAACAAGTTGGTTAGGGGTATCTGAGTAGGCAAAGAATTGTTGGAATGTGCCAACTCCTAAAATTCTTAGGAATGTTCTTTCACCAGCTTCATGATTTCTCCCCCAAAGTGCATGGCAATATGTCAATGAAGATTCTCAGTCATCCAGGTAGAATTGTCTAAAAGTTGGCAACCGGACTTACAGGTAGCCCTTGACTTACGATCACAATTGAGCCCAACGTTTTTGTGACCAAACATGACAATTATTGGATTTTGCCCCATTTCATAACCTTTCTTGCCACAGTTGTTAAGTGAATCATTGCAGTTGTTAAATTAGCAACAGGGGTTGTTGAGTGAATCTGGCTTCCCCTTTGACTTTGCTTGTCAGAAGATTACAAAATGTGATCACATGACTCAGGGATTCTGCAACCGTCATAAATACGAGCCAGTTGCCTCCTTTTTTTTTTTAATCATGTGACTATGAGGATGTTGCAATGGTTGTGAAAAAGTGTGAAAAATGGTCATAATAAAGTCACTTTTTTCAGTGCCATTGCAACTTTGAACAGTCACTAAATGAACTGTTGTAAGCGAAGGAATACCAGTATTTTCTTGTGGGTTTGAAAAGTTTTGCTTCTTCTTGGATGGCGTCAAACCCACAAGAAAATAAATCCAGTTGCTATAATTCAACTTTCAGACAATTCTACCTGGATTACTGAGAATCTTCATCAAGGTTTCTTTGGCTTTTCTACTGTTATTACATTTGCATGACTAATCATAGGATAAAATTGAGCTTATATTTTTGTTGCCAGGGAGGGCCAATCTGAATGGAAATCAATTCTTTTAAAAAGTCTAAATCATGTCCCCTTTTGCATTTTCATTTTCATCTGCTGTAAGTGTGGTTCCTGCAGATGACAAAACCACAGTTAACTTGGCAATTAATTTAATCTTCTACTAATCTTTGCTTCCTCTTCCTAGAAATCAGAGAGGAAGAACGCAAAATTCTGGAGCGTGCAGGATACTTCCAGAGCATCACTGTGGGAGTGGCACCCATCGTTGTAGTGATAGCTAGTGTGGTGACCTTCTCTGTTCATATGATCCTCGGCTATGATCTCACAGCAGCCCAGGTAATTTTTAGAGGTAGATAGTGTTTACATCAGGCATGTGAAATGATAACTTTGGGGATTTGGAATCATCTGTGCCAATGTTTCTCAACTGTGGCTATTTGAAGATGTATGGACTTCAACTCCCAGAATTCTCTAGCCAGCAAGGCAGGCAGGTGAATTCTGGGAGTTGAAATCCACCTCTTTTTGTGGCCAAGGTTGAAAAACAATGAACTATGCTTTTCTCACCTGGTTTGATCCAACTTTGCATACTGTTTTCCTATGCCAGGAGTGTCAAACTGGTGGCCTATGGGCCAGATGCGTCACACGCAGGCCACCCCCACCCCAGCTCCGTGAAGGGGGAAAATGTCACGATAAGTCACATAACGGCAATGTGACGTGGTGAGATTGACACCCCTGTCTTACGCCTTGAAAAGTTGCTAGGAGACTGGGTTAGTCCTACATGAAGATTATAATTAATGACTGTAATGACTTAGGAACTAAAATGAACCTACCGGTAGTAAAAAAAGCAAAAAAACAAAGACACAAAAAAACCATCCTCCAGTATAATAGTAGCTGTGATCAGCATCTGTGGTAGTCTTTTCTGTTTCTGATTGCAGTAGGTATTAAGAAAAGCTGGTATCTTTTTGGAATGTTCCTGCAGGTCCCTCTTTTCTGTATTTTTTATTGTTCCAAGTAGACTTATCTTATGGTTTCAGTAATATCTGAAAATAACTTAGACAGAGTATCTATTTCTTCTGGAGACATACATATTGACTGAGAGGTCAGATTTTTGTGCCAAAAATGTAGTTCAGTGTGCAGTGTAATTTAATTCTTAAGCTAAAAAGGATTTGGATTGTTGGTCTTACACTGCAGTATTCATGTTTCACGAAAATCCTCCATGGGACATCTGAGTGTCATACTTACTATAATTAGGGATTAAAACAAGTCCAGCTGTGTTCTTCCTCTTATGAATAGTTTTTGGGAAGAATGAAAAACATCCGGGTCATCAGCTGAATGATACCTGCTTTCTTTTGTTCTTGTTAGCAGTTGGTAGTTGTAGTGCATTCAGAACGTGTGGTGATGCCAGCATCATGCTATGCTGGAGGTTGTTTTTCAGAAGCGGTGACTGGGAGATTGATCATGGTTGAGGAAAAGCTGAATGGAGCAAATTATAGGGATATCCTCAATGAAAACCTGTTCCTTGGCGCTCAAGACCTCAGACTGGCCTGAAGGTTCACTTTCCCTCGTGACATCCTAAGCACACAGCCAAGACAACACAGGAGTGACTTAAGGACAACTCTGTGAATATCCTAGAGTGGCCCCGCCAGATCCCTGACTTGACCCCTGTTGAACATTTATGGAGGGATGTAAAAATGGCTGTTCACTAACAGTCACCATCCAACCTGACTGAGCCTGAGAGAATTTGCAGGGAAGAATGGCAGAAAATCCCAGGCACTCTGCAGAATATTTTTTTAACCTGAAAGAATACTGTCACTGTTGCCAATTAGCTAAACATTCTTGTTAGGAATAACATAGATTACCTAACGTAGTTTGGGTAAAATAATATATATAAACTATGATAGTAAGTTTAAGTGTGTGTCACTTTAAACTGCAAAGCATGTAATTTTGGGTGCGGTGTGAAACCGCCATAAGAGGGAGCAAAAGAACCTGATTGATTGCTGACGATTGCTGGTTTACTGGACTGCGTGTTCCCTACTGCTGAGTTTTTTGAACGTCGAAGGAAGAAAGGAGTTTTGACTTCTTCATACCTCTACTGCGAGGAGATATATTACTGGACTGATATTTGTAAGTTTACTGACCTCTCTTTTTCGACACTGGACTTTGCAACTGAATAATCCCCGGACGGACTGAACTAGTGAATGATATATGGACTGTTTTGACAATGCTAAAACTCTTACTGGAATAAACTATTTAACTAGCACAGTGTATCTGTTTTACTGAATGTAAGCTACAAAAACGTTTATCTCACATATTTTGCCTGCCTGCCTGACTGCCATGCAGATTCTGCTAGGGTGTATCCCTAACAATTCTTTGATTTTACACAAGGCTTCTTATTGCTGCTACAGTCAAAAACTGCTTATTTTTGTCTGTGTTTCAGGCTTTTACAGTGGTGACAGTGTTCAATTCCATGACTTTTGCTTTGAAAGTCACTCCGTTTTCTGTGAAGTCCTTGTCTGAAGCTTCTGTTGCAGCTGATAGATTTAAAGTAAGTCATCCTTGCCTTGACGTATTTTACTACTTGGTTGGGTCCTTTTGCATATTCTAAAATACATATTAAATCTCTTGCTACCTTCATCGCTTTATTCTCACCACAAGGAGCATGAGCTAAACATCCTGAAATTCTACTTGGTGAAAGTTTGCCAAAGTGCCCATTTTGCTGCATAAGACTAACATCCCTAACGTTAGTAATTAATTGCATTCAGTGGACTACCAAGTCAAAGAGAGAATAGGATTGCAGGATTTAAATAAATTTAAAGCATGATAATGAAGCATGATACATGCATGCAGAATCTTGTAGAATGCAACCTGCAGCATGCCTTATGATAGCTTACAGTATCAAATTTCTCGGCAGTGATTTTCATTTTTTAAAAAAAAGTTTTCCATATTTGCTTGTCTATAAGGGAACTCTTGTGAGTTGCTGAAGATTTTAGCATGCATAGTTCATTGAGATGGAAAGCTAGTCTGGCTGTTGGGCTTCATCACAATTACGTTTAAAGTGCATTTCAGAACATAACCTGGCAAATATTGAGAACAGCCCCACTAAGATGCGTTCTTCAATTTTCATTCCCCCCCACCCCTTGGTTTCTGAATGTTTGCAGTTCCGCTCTTACTGTGCTTAAACTAGCTAATGTCCAACTTTTTTTCACCATAGAACTATGTTATCAGCAGAAGTTTCTACCTGAGATTGTATGAAGGCATTGTATATATGCTTTGAACTGTAAATTGCTTTTAGGTCTGTCATTTGAATATCCAGGAATTCCATCAAGCAAGCAAATCTTTAGGCCGGTGGAATAATTTTATTATTCTTGGCGAGAACACTATCATTTTGAAATATGCAGGATGCTAAATCTTAGTTAAAAGAAGGTAGGGAAAGAGGAACCCTTCAGAGAAAACCAGTAATGTTATCTCTTAAGACAGAGGCTTATAGTTTGCTTATCCATGGATCATTTCAGTGCCAGTCCCATAATTATTCTGGGGTGGGGATGGGAGTCATTAAAGAAATAAGTTTCTTTGGAAATACTTGTTGTTTAACTAACTCAAACTGTGTTTTGGTTTTTCTGTGTAAACTGTTGAATAAATACTGCAGAATATTTTTGAAAGACGGATGCAGTGGAAAACGTGACATAGAGGCTCTGGCTTTTAACAATGCTGTTTGGTCATCAGTGATAACACACAGTCACATTCCAAAAGTGCCTGGTTTTTGTACAACAGAGAATTAAGCTTTTTTTTTTTTTTTGAACCTGGGTTGAGCTGGTGCTCTCACCCATTTAAGCTGGTGGTGTTTCTGGCGAACAAAATTTCTCACCTGCCAAATGAGTCTTAAGTCTCTCTGTCTGAGGAACACTGCATTTGTGGGTCAACCAGGTCCTTCTGAAGGATCTGGCGTTAGTTTTCACTAATGAGCTACCTTTTGCTCTTCAGCTTCCTCGCACTGTATAGCCTGATGTGTTTTGCTGCGTGAGTGTGCCGTAGACTTGTCCCCCCCTCAGTCTTGACCAGGTGTCTCATCTTTGCACCTCTCTCACAACTCCTATCAGAGTTTGTTTCTAATGGAAGAGGTTCATATGGTAAAGAAAAAACCAGCCAGTCCTCACGCAGCCATACAGATGACAAATGCCACCTTAGCCTGGGAATCCTCCCATGCTAGTGTCCAGAGCTCACCCAAGATGACCCCTAAAATGAAAAAGGGCAAGACGGCCATGAGCACCAAAGACAAGAGGAAACTGCAGCAACACGAGGGACGGCAGACCATGTTCACGGAGCAGAAAGGCCATCTTTTGGTGGATAGCGACCCCCCGAGCCCCGAGGAGGAGACCCAGCGTATCCAGCTTGCAAATGTCCGGCTGCAGAAGGTACTTTACAACGTCGACCTGGAAATTGAGAAGGTGAGGAAGTAATTCTCTCCTTTCCCATCTCTCTCTCCCTCCCTCCTTCCCTCCCTCTCTCTCTAGTTAGGAAGTGGCATGGTGCTAATTCCCCCTCCCCCAAAGGGCTGCTTTTTCAACAAAGAAGAGATTGCAGCCCCGGTCCCCACAATAAGATGTACTCTTATTGTGCCTTTTCCATTTTTTATTTTATTGTTCTGATACTTTACCTCTGTTTTATTTGCACTTCTTTTCATTTCTTCCTTTTTATTGTTCTAAGCCCTGGGCTGTCAAACTCACGCCACACGTTGGCCACACCCACGCCCGGTTTAGCGAAGAGGAAAAAAAGTCGCAATACATCACATGACGACACTGTGATGACATGAGTTTGACACCCCTGTTCTAAGCTGTCTACACTAGCCCCACGGTGGGATAGGCAGCAGGTAAATAATTTTTTATTAAACCCAAATAAATAGAGTAACAGAATTGGAAGGAATCTTGGTGGTCTTCAGTGCAACCCCTGCTCAAGCAGGAAACCTTATACCATTTCATGAAGCTTCCATAACTTTGGAGACAAGTCATTCCACTGATTAATTGCTCTAACGGTTAGGAAATTCCTCCTTAGTTCTAGGTTGCTTCTCTCCTTGATGAGTTTCCATACATAGCTTCTTTTCCTGCCTTCAGGTGCTTTGCAGAATAGGTTGACTCCCTCTTTTTGTGACAGCCCCTCAAATATTGGAAGATTGCTATCAATACTCCTTCTTTTTATTAAACTAGACATACCCAAATCCTCAAGTTCTTCATATGTTTTAGCCTCCAGCCTCCTAACTGTCTTTGTTGCTCTTCACTGCACTCTTTTTAGAATCTCAACTTCTTTTTTATGTCATGGTGATCAAAACTGTATGTAAATAAAATAAATAAATAAACTTAGGAATCAATCTTGATTGATTGTTGAGCAAGTTAGGAAAATGCCTCAACAGTCTTTAATTATCAGGGCTAATTTAGCTGTACTGCATTTCCCTACTGCATGTAAAATGGTTTAATACAAGGGATCAATGCCATATTTATTTATTTATTTTGCTAGATGCTAGATTTATGAACTGTAAGAAAAATGCTAGACATTTCCTATCCTTTGGGGATGGGTAGGAAATCAAAGCAATGAAACAAATAGTTAAGTATTACTTTATAACCATTTGGCTTCCTTTTTTATGTGAACCAAATAGATTCCTTCCTTCTCTATAAAGGTCTTTGGAATATCAAGTTGGCTATGAAATTTTAAAATCTCTCATTCACATTACAAATGTATTTGTATATACAGGTAGTCCTAGACTTCCAACCACGACTGGGGCCAGAATTTCCTTTGTTAATCAAGGCAGTTATTGAGGTGTGCTAGATTTTACAACCTTTTTTGTCAGAGTTGTTAAGTGAATCACTGCAGTTAAGTGAATTGAGGTTATTAAATGAACCCGGCTTCCCCCATTCATTTTGTATGTCGGCAGCCAGGCTGAATAGGTCATAAATGTCAAACACATGATTGTGTGATCCTCCGCTTGATGTAAATACATGCTGGTTACCAAGGGCTCACATTTTGGTCACGTGATCATTGGGATGCTGCGATGCTTATCATTGCAAGGACGGGTTGTAAGTCACATTTTTCAGGGCTGTTGTAACTTTGAACAGTTGCTAAACGCATTTGGTTGTAAATTGAGGACTACCTATATCCAAATTATGTGTTTTGTGTTGAGGGGAGCAGTTTTGCTTTCCTTTTCTGGTTCTGCTTGTATTTGTTTTTGTTGCTGTGTTCCTCTTTTATTTTTAGTGCATTTTTGACTGCTATATGTTTACAGAGAGTAACAAGTCATTTGATACGCACTGCAGTGCATTAAGCACGTTATGTTCACTTGGACTTGTCAACTGTCTTGCTTAGCAACAGAAATTTCAGGCTCAATTGTGATTGTAAGTCGAGAACTTCCTGTATTATGGCCTAAACTAACCAGAGTCAACTATTTGCCAGCTGAAGGAAAGACTGACAGATACACATAAGCCTAGGTTATCTAGGGACAAGTTTGCCCTTTGTGTTACAAAATTATTTTCATCACAATGAAATATTTATCTTCTGGAAAGTTGGGCACACAGCAGATATGCTGGAGCAACAATTTTATTTCAGATTAGTTCTGATAATATTTGGCAGCTGCATTTTCATATATTTATGCAAAGATGTCTGTTCTACATGACTTCAAACAACTTGAGTCACGAGTTTGATAAAGGAAAAGTTCAAATTGATTCCTTTCAGTGGTATCTTTGGCAGTCAGCTTGCTTGAGGGCAGAGGACTGAGGAAATCTCCACAGGGTTTTGCTATCCATTTAGTGCAGGTTTTCTTTCAAGGAGACATTGGCTGCTGGTCATCTAAGCAAAAAAAAATCTTTATATGCTCAGGGCTGCAGGAAATAATATCATCATCCACTAATATTACATACAGTAATTGGATTTTGTTTAATGTTTATTAAATAATTGGGTGGTAAATAGCATTACTTTCTTGTGTGCTTCATCATGCACTAATTTTTCTTCCCCTTTTGCTGATCCAATCTAGGGGAAACTTGTTGGGATATGTGGCAGCGTGGGGAGTGGGAAAACCTCACTCATTTCAGCCATTTTGGGACAGGTGAGATACCACTACTCTTTTAAAAAACTATTTTTGTAAGTTGTTGGTTCTTCTTTCTTTCTTTTGTTGTCCTTTGACTGTGAAAAAAACGTTACACTCATTAACCATCTTTTCTGGATTGAATCTTCCTGTCCAGTGGAATCAGAAAGAGAGGATACGACCAGAGTGTTTTTGGGTCCCTTGGGAGTTGATAGAAAATTACATTAAAAAAAAATCTATTTTGGATTTGTTGTTACCCTTTTGTTGGAAACAATATTAAGGTTGACAGCAAATCAGTTTGCTTTCTTTCCAGTGCTATTTGGCAGGCATAACTGATTGTATTCCGTTGTGAAATTCTCTCTTCTTCCAAGACTTGATAGCACAGAGAAGTTACATTTCCTTTAAATTGTAAAAACCAGACTGCAAAGGTATTTCCAGCAGTTTTCAGCTTCCAGTAGCAATATGATTTAAAGTTCTACTGGCTTAGTGTGCACCATTACACCAGGCATATGGTGACCAGCCTGCGTACTCTAGAGAGGCTTTATTTATGAAGAACATTTATATGGCTTCCCAACTCCCTCAAGGTGACTCCAGGTCTTCTGCAGAAATAAAAACTCCAGAGCAAAGTCTAAGAAAGTCTCATTCCCACTGGTGACAACAGTAAAATCAACCACTTGACTGGCTCCCCGTCACCGTGAGGTCCAAAATTATGTCTTCGGGACCTTTTGAAAGAGTATCAAGTTGGAGGCCAGGCTTCTCTCCACAGGGATGATGTTCCACAAGGAGGGAGCCATCATGGAGAAGACCCTTCTTCATGATCCCACTAGGTGGACCTGCTTAAGAGAAGGGACCCACAACATACCGTGGCCCTTCTCTCTGGTGTGTTGAGTGTCAAGATTCCGGCAGTTACCCCAATTAAATCATGAGTCTCGAGCCAAACTTCCAAAACTTCAAAAGGTCAACTTATAAAATATTTCTATGGTCTTTTTAGAGTTGCCATTAAGTAGATGTAACTGGTCCTTCAAAGAACCTGGTCCCAAGCCATGACTTCTTGCTTTCTTGCATGTCACTCATACAAGTGTGGGAGTATCAATCTATGGCCCAGGTGGCCCATCCCATTGCCTATCCCTCATCTTGATTGGAGAGGCCTCTGTCCAGGCAGAGGAGGTACCTAATAGCAATAAGACTTATATACCGCTTTATAGTGCTCTACAGACCTCTCAAAACGGTTTACAGAGTCAGCCTCTTGTCCCCAATAATCTGGGTACTCATTTTACTGACCTCGGAAGGATGGAAGGCTGAGTCAACCTTGAGCCTGGTGGGATTGGATCTGCCAAATGGCAGTGGGAGTAGCTTGCAGTACTGCACTCTAACCACTGTGCCACCGAGGCTCCATATTAATAACTAATAACACCATACCCAGGGAAGTGGACGTCTCCTTGGCCTATGTTGCACCTCAATCTTAGAGCATCTCCGATCTTGCTCTTTGGGCTGAGACAGGGCTTCACCAGTTAATTCTTTGAAAGAAGGCCAAGCGCAGGGAGCCAATACGTAGGCTTTATTTGTGATGACCTTCTTCAATGGAACAATCTATCCCCAGATATCTAATCCCCCAAAGTTTTATTGGGCTTACAAAAATCTGTAAAAATGAGGCAAGAATGTCTTTTGGGACGTGGTAGTTTGGCCTGTCTCCAGAAGTGGGAGGTGGGAGAGGGAAAGAAGAGTCTGAGAGGGAGGGGCAGGAATTTATAAGACTTTGAATTGCTTAAATTGCTTTTATCAAATTTTAGTAATAATTTGTTTCTGGAACTCTGCACTTTGATATGGTCCAAGGGCTAATCAATAAAATTAATGAACGAGTTAATGTAACACAAGACTTTGAGGGGTCCTTGGTGCTCTCTGAGCTTGGTTGTTTTCTTGCAGATGTTTCTAGCACTTCATTACTAGTTTGGTAATGAAACATTCACAAGAAAACAACCAAGCTCAGAGAGCACCAAGGAGCCCTCATTTCAATCCTGAGCTACAAATATTCTCCTTTATTGATGAGACTTGGAGGCAGTATCCTTGACAGGCCTGTGGCTGCTTTTTCAGATGACATTGTTGGAAGGCAGCATTGCCGTGGATGGGAACTTTGCTTATGTGGCCCAACAGGCCTGGATTCTCAACGCCACGCTTAGAGACAACATCCTTTTTGGGAAGGAGTTTGAAGAAGAAAGGTCGGTCTGATGGAGTTTTGTGCACTTTCTCTCACAATGCAGGTGGGGAAAGGCTGAGGGGTTGAGGCTCGTCCTGAGTCAGCCTTGCAGCTGTTCTGGATGGATAGTTTACACCTGGTAACAAGACTGTGATTTTCTGACTGCACTTCCCTTACTGTGGGCTTTTTCATTGGTTGCACTGAAATAAAACATTGGTCCAGGACTTTTGTAACACAAAGCCATGATTTAGTATTAAATATATGAGACTTGGGGGTGTGATTGCTCAGTGGTTAAAAACGCTGAACTTGTCTGCTGGAAAGCTGACAGCCTGGGTTCGAGCCCCGAGCCCGCAGGACGAGGGTGAGCTTCTGTTCCTTGCTCCAGCTCCTGCCCACCTAGCAATTTGAAAGCACGCAAGTGTGAGTAACACACACAACAGCATTCCATGCACCTTGGCGTATAATCATGCTGGCCACATGATCATGGAAGTGTCTTCAGACAACACTGGCTCCCTCGATTAAGAAACAGGGATGAGCACTGCCCTTTAGAGTTGGACAAAACTGGCAGGGGTACCCTTTACCTTTACATGAGACTTGGTGAGCTTGAACTGAGCACTGGAGCCATGTATCTTCCGTTCTTCCCAACTGGGAGAAAGTCTTTCAACCCCGATTTTCCTTAATTCTTGGCTTCTTATTTCACTGCATCACAGGAATTGTGGTTTTAGCCAAATTACAACTGCTTACTAAGCCAGAACCTCTTCACAAAATGGAAGGTGCTTTTCAAACATTATTTTTGGGCACAGATAAGAACTTGGTAGGAATCACTGATAAATCAATGAGAAATAATAATAATAATAATAATAATAATAATAATAATAATAATAATAATAATAGTAATAATAATAGTAATAATAATAGTAATAATAATAGTAATAGTAATAGTAATAATAATAGTAATAATAAATCAAATCTAAACTTGGCAAGAATTTTCCTCCCCAGCCAGGGAGGAAGGATGAAATACATGCTATACAAAATTATAATACAGCATTATGTAAGAGCCACCCTGATAACTACATCATTGACAATGCAACTAATGTTACAAGTCAGTTTTGAGAATCACTGTCTTTGTTGCCCGTTATGGTGCTCGCCAGTCACATAACTATTTCAAAGCAATTAGCTGATTGGCCTAACAGTCACAATTCAACCTGGGGCAAAACCAGATAAATTTCTAAATGTCCCATATGTATCCGAGATAGATTTTCTAAATCTCTCTTTAAACAGACCTTGGGAAAACGCTATAGGGGAGGACTTAGGCCCATTTAACTTGGAAGTGGTCTGTTCACTGCTTTTTTAAAAGATGTATATCCATCTATACACACACACACGTGTATATATATATATATATATATTTAGGTACAATATGGTGCTGAATGATTGCTGTCTCCGACCTGATCTGGCTATCCTACCACATGGGGATCTGACAGAGGTAAGAATCTTGCTTGAACACATCAGCCCACCAATTCCAGGAGACCCATCTGTAGAGGGAAAATATATGACATGCTTAGAGGTTGATAAACAGCTTTGCTTGTTAACTTCATTACACCTTAACTACTCAATATGTAATCAGACTCTAAAAATATGAGACCCGTTTACCTTGCTATGTTTTTAATGGGTTCATGGGTTAATGTGGGGCAGGAAAGACCAGGAAGACACATGAAGGTCCAATTGGATTAATTTGTAGCTAGTCATCCTGTGTGCTGAAATCTTCTCAACTAATGGTGAGCACCTCTGCCGATAAGAGTCAAGGGATTTCAAGAGAAGCTAGACTTAATTCGTTTGTGGCTATATGGGGATTCTAGGCTCTTTTAACTCAACCCCAGGTTCTGCCACTCTTTCTCTTACAGTTATTTCACACACAAAAATAATTAGGGCATGTCCTGTTGCACTTTGAGGAGAGGAATCTCAAAATTAGGTGCTTTGCCAACTGCTGTGAGAGAGAGATGTCTAGTTTCCAAATTTGTAAATAAATTGTTTCTCTTGATACAAAAAGGTAGGTACCTTAAGTGAGGCGTGAGTTTGGTAAGGTATTTATTGCTAAGGAGAGATTATTTTCGTGGAAAGAGCAGGTCCTCTTGTGTTGTGTCAAGTTAAATTCAATTGATGGAAATATGCTTTTTGAATGGCAGCACCTAAATTGTACAATTTCCTCTCAATGAAACAAGGGCCAACTCTATCTTTGGAGGTTTTAGGTAATAAAAAACATTCCTGCTTTAAATGTGTTTGAAATCTTTATTTTATTCCTTTCTGCTTTTTTAGAAGTGTGGTTTCCATTTCATTTGCTAATTTCTTGGAGTCAGAAAGTAGTTGAAGAGACTTTCTAATAATCAATCAAATACAACTGAAAGTTGCCTTGAATGTACTTCCTGCTTTTCATTTCAGTTGAATTGTAAAATTATGTAACTGCATTGAAATGAGTAAATAATTATCGTTGCTGTTTTTTAAACAGACATCTGCTGTTTCTGTCAATTATGTTTTAGGTTTCTGGGTTTTCAAATATATTTGTCTCAAAAATTCCTTAAACATGCCTTCTTTAAGTAAATAACAGGATGCATACATTAAGTAGGTTACAGTACTAGATAAAAATTTGATTCCGTAGGAACTGAGCTTTGAATCTTTGCTATCAAATTCAGTAAAGGGTTTCCAATCAATTAGAGCTATTTGAATTCTGTTGACTTATTGGAATCCTGCTTTGAGTTTTGGAGAAATGAGAGAATTGATAAGCAAGGAATAAAGAAGGTGTGGCGGGCAAACAAATATTTGAACAAGGCATGTTTTATTTAGATTGGTGACCGGGGCGCAAATTTGAGTGGGGGTCAGCGCCAGCGGATCAGCCTTGCCCGTGCCCTGTACAGCGACAAGAGCATTTTCATCCTCGATGACCCTTTGAGTGCCTTGGATGCCCATGTTGGAAACCACATTTTCAACAGTGCAATCCGGAAGCACCTGAAGTCCAGAACAGTTCTTTTCATCACACACCAGCTGCAGGTAAGCTGAGAGTGTTACCTCGCTCTGTTCCGCTCAGGATTTTATTGGCTAAATAAATGTGGGAAATTGTAACTTCTGCTGTCCAGAGCAGTGGTGGGATTCAACCGGTGTTACTACCGGTTCGGTGATTACGTTTTGTGCGCACGTGCACACTATGTGTGCATGCGCGTCAGATGCCCTGCGGGCACATGTGTAAAAAAACCTTTAGCTGTACTGCCCAGGCAGCTGAAAAGCGCTGCGTGCAGGTGCACAATATTTGAAAAGCCTCTTTTTTCCTGCTTTTTCAACCTCAGCTGTGCTGCGTAAAGGCCAAACAGCAGCAAACACAGAACTGGTTTGGTATCTGCTGCTCTTCAGAGTTACTGGCTCTATAGAGCCAGTAAGAACCAGTAGCATCCCACCCCTGGTCCAGAGTCTCTTAATTTAATCAACCTAATTGGGTTACAGCCTCACAGAAGAAATAAAAATAAAGAGGGTTTTAGCCTGGGTGTATTTGAGAGTCAACAGCAGCCAAGAGCGAGAAGGAAAAGTAAGCAATTTGTTTACTGATATATAAAAGTGTATATTCTGCATTTTCAGTGCATACAGGTAGACCTCGACTTACAGCTGTTCATTTAGTGATCATTTGAAGTTATGACACTGATAAAAATGACTTACGATTGATTTTTATACTTATGACTGTTGCAGCATCCCCATGGTCATGTGATCAAAATTTGAATCTTGGCAACTGGCATGTATTTAACACAGTTGCAGTGTCCCGGGGTCATAAGATCATCATTTGTAATTTTCCCAGCTGGTGTCTGACAAGCAAATTCAGTGAGGGAAGCTAGATTTGCTTAATCACCAATGATTCACTTAACAACTGTGGCAAGAAAGGTCGTAAAATGCGGCTATACTCACTTAATGACTGTCTTGCTTAGTGGCAATTCTGGGCTCAATTGTGGTGAAGTCTACCTGTATGGACTGTTTATATCCCAATTATTATGGGGCAGAGAGCATTTTTTCCATGTGAAGGGAGGCTACAGGAGCTTCCATGTTTAGAAAAATCTGACGTCTTATTTAACGAGCCTGAGATTCTCTGCTAAAGAGGCAAGGAGCTGGCCCGAGGTAAATTGATGCAAACATTGCTTCTGCACATAATCAAATTGTCTTATTAATCTCATCTGCTTTTCAGGGTTGTCACAGTGACTAGTATAAAGAAAAATGAAAATGGATAGGATTTAGGAAGGGGAAATCTCATGGCTCGTGAGACTTGCACGGTGAATGGGTGACAATCCTGAAGGAATGAACAAATGAATAGAAACATAGAAAACTGACAGCAGAGAGAGACCTAGTGGTCCCTTGAGTCTGCCCTTTGAGGAGTTTTGTTTTGTTTTTCACACCTAGAACTGTTGCAGTATTTCCCATGGTCACGTGTTCAAAACCTGCCAGATATGTTTGTGATAGCTGCACTGTCCTGATGTCGTGTAAATCATTTGGAATCTTATCACCAACTTTTATTTATGCCTTTTTAAAGTACTGTTTTTTTAATTTTTCAATATCTTGGCCGAGTGATCATTCCACCTCACCATGAGTGTTCCTCTTCTTTTTAATCAGTATCTTGTGGATTGCGATGAGGTGGTTTTCATGAAAGAAGGTTGCATCACTGAGAGGGGAAGCCATGAAGACTTGATGAATCTGAACGGTGACTATGCAGCCATTTTCAATAGTTTGCAGCTGGGAGAAACGCCACACATTGAGGTATTTATTTGGTGCTACGGTTTTTGCCCTAAGGAAAAATAAAGTCATATGTAAATGATCCTAAAGACAACTTATTATTTGTTACAAGCCATTCATGTAATAGCAAAATTATTGTGTTAGCTTGTAATATGTCTTCTGAATCACCCAAGGTTTCCACACACTTGGACAATCTGCCAAGATGAAGGCTGGGTAAACCTCTGACTTCTGAAATTACCAGGCAGATTCCTGATATTAACCTCTATAAAGGAGAATATTTGTAGCTCAGAGTTGACATGAGGTGCTCTCTGAGCGTGGTTGTTTTCTTGTAGATGTTCCAGGTGTTTCATTACCCAAACTAGGTAACATCATCAGACTGGTATTACCTAGTTTGGGCAATGATATTAACTTCTTTGTTTTAGTCCTTTACATGGTTCTTGCTGTCGTGCACCTCAAAGAACAAATTTACAGTAAACTTCTATTCAAATAAAATATAACACGATCCATGTTTCTACTTGGTGGCTGACAGAAAGAGAGGGAAGTTTCTATTGAAATCAGTCTTTAAAATGGTAGTTAGAATAACAGAATAACAGAGTTGGAAGGGACCATGGAGGTCTTATAGTCCAACCCCCTGCTCAAGCAGGAGACCCTATCATTTCAGAGAAATCGTTGTCTAATCCAAGCATACAGGTCCTAGCTTATGGGACAGTGTTGGCTAACCTTTTTGTGTGCCGAAAATTGCGTGTGCGCTCGCATGCCAGCATCCAGAAGGCAGTGTGCATGTGCGCAATACCTCCCATGCCCCTTTATCTGCACTGTGCATGTGTGTGCCTCCCAGCTGATTTTCAGCCCATTTTGAGGCTTTTTTTGGCCTCCCTGAGGCTCGAGGGAAGCCTCCGCAGCCTTAGGAGGTCGAAAACAGGCCTTCCGGAAATACTGGATGTGCTCATTTTCAACCCCCGGAGGGCCTCAGGAGCCCGGGGGAGCCTGTTTTCGCCCTCCCAGGGGCTCGAGGGAAGCCTCTGCAGCCTTTGGAAGCCAAAAAAACCGGGCCCGTTTTGTCACTTCCGGGAGGGTGAAAACAGCCTCCCCCCCGGGCCCCAGAGGCCCTCTGGAGGCTGAAAATGGGCACTTCTGGTGCAGGTAAGTTTGGCTGGGGCTCGCGTGCCTGCACCTGTATGCCACCTGTGGCATTTGTGCCATAGGTTCGCCATCATGGATATAGGACATCCCTTTATGGACTTTAACCAGGCTCTTTTTCTCTCCTAGGGAATGTGCTTATGATATTTCCCTTGCGTAGTTGAGGTAGGCTGAATCTGAGTTACCTCCTCTCTCTTTCGTAGGTTAACTTAAAGAAGACTGCAAACAGTTCATTGAAAAGACTCCCGGAGAAAGGCACCAAAACGGGATCTGTGAAGAAAGAGAAAGTAGTTAAGAAGGAAGAAGGTACAGCTTGTCATCCAAAAACACAAATGTCACACTACCCAACTTGTGTGCATGCAAGTGTTCTGTTAACAATGCCGTAGGTTCCAGATGATCTTAGTGGGTCTCAGCTCAAGATTCGGTCTTACCCTTCCTTTAGCCACAAAGACTAGCGCTGACTTTGAAACAGCGTGCTTCTTTGTCTTCAAGACGAGCAAAGTGATCTAAGCAAGAGTTTAGGATAATTTACGTCATGGGTTGGAAAATTTAACCAGAGTTTAATTCTAGCCTATTTGGTTGGTTACATTTGAATGCCATCTGTATATATACAATATTCTCAGGGAACTTTGTATGATACAGCTAGTCCTCAACGTACAACAGTTTAATTGGTGATCATTCGAAGTTTTAACGGTACTGAAAAAAGTGATATGATTGTTTATCTGTCCTTATTTACCTGTGAACAAGTAGACCTCAACTTACTGCCATTTGTTTAGTGAGAATTCAAAGCTACGACGGTACTGAAAAAAGCATGACATGACTGGTTTTTTCACACTTACAATTGTTGCAGCATCCCCATGGTCACATGATCAAAATTCAGGCACCTGGCAACTGGCATTGATAGTTATGATGGTTGCACTGTCCCAAGGTCATACGATCACTTTTTGGGACTTTCCCAGCTGGCTTCCAACAAGCAAAGTCTGTGAGAGAAGCCAGATTTTGGTTAGTGGTCACATGATTCACCTAACAACTGCAGTGATTGCTTAATGGCTGTGGCAATAAAGGGTTGTAAAATGGGTCAAAGGTCTCTTAGCAACTGGCTTGCTTAGCAGTGGAACTTTTGGGCTCAGATTTGGTCATAAATTGAGGACTACCTGTATCTAGTATAGATCGGATTTGTTGAATTCTCTCTGTTTAACCTCCTCCTCTGCCCATCCCTGTGCTTTAGTTCAGCTCATGCAGATGGAAGAGAAAGGCAAAGGTTCTGTCCCCTGGTCGGTTTATTGGGTCTACATCCAAGCAGCTGGAGGTCCAGTCGCTTTCCTGACCATCATGATACTCTTCATATTGAACGTGGGCAGTACAGCCTTCAGCAACTGGTGGCTGAGCTACTGGATCAAAGAAGGCAGTGGGGTAAGAGCAACTGGTATCTTCGAATTCCTTCTTTCCTTCCTTTCTTTGATTCCTATAGCCGCCCACCTCAATAAATGACTCCAGGCGGCTTACAACTCAAAACCTATACATTGGGGCCTCAGTACTTGACAGTTTCAAAACTCATTGAATTTGGTGCTCAAAGCATTTTGATGTGAAAATGTCCTGGTTGGTTTGGTGCTTGATGCGCTGCAAAAGGAAGCGGGGGACAGCCACAGAGGGCAGATAGGAAGTCGGCCATGCTGGGAAGGCCGCTGACATAGGAAAAGGGACAGATAGGAAGTCCTTCTTGGTGGAAACAGAGGGTCACATGGGAAGTCACATGGTTTGGTACTCATTCTGCCTTCTGGAACCAATTACAGATAAGTATCAAAGTACCACTATATTACTATTAAAAACTCGTTCTTGTTTTGGTTGTTTATTTGAAAACCCAGAACACTACTTTGATGTTGGGGAATGAAACTGTGGTGAGCGACAGTATGAAGGATAACCCTCATATGCGTTACTATGCTGGCATTTATGCACTCTCCATGGGAGTCATGCTGCTTCTGAAGGCTGTTCGTGGCATTGCCTTTGTCAAGGTAGGTATTTGTTTAAGGAGGAGAGAACAACACAGTCTCAGGCTGCATTAACAGAGGGATAGAATCAAGATCACGTGAAGTGTTAGTACCACTTTTTAATGCTGGCTGGGCATGGCTTGTATGTAAATATTATAAATATTTATATAAATACTGAATTTTTTATTTAAAAAAAGAGCAACTTTTACCCAAAATCAGGCAAAGCAGGCAGGCAGATTGAGTTGCTCACAGAATCATTCAGTGATCTATCTATTTGCCATCGGCTAGGTCAGTCTCTCAAATCTGCTTGCCGTGAGTCTGCACTGAATTTGCTTGCAAACAAACCTTCAGTCCTAAGGGAGGTTTGGCTGTGCTGAGCTGAAGATCTAAAGACTAGTAGAAAGCAAGAAATCCAATCATTTTCTCCTTCCTAGCTAGCCTAAATCTCCCGGCACAGCAGAACAGATGATGGTCGGAAGAAGAAAAAATAGCAGTTTAGCAGACAAGTTTTCCAGATAAGGAGTGAGTGGGTGGGGAGGGTTCACGCGGGCCATGTGGGCGGCATGGCCTTGTGTTTCTGCACAGCTTAGATTAATTGCTTTGTGAGGGTGCTCTGGGGGTGAGATTTCTCTGCGGCCCACCAGTTGGCGACTGCTGCTCCAAAAAACTTGAAGGCAATAGATGGACACCAATCCAGGAGAGAAGCAACTTAGAACTAAGGAGAAATTTACAGACAGAACAATTGATTAGTGGAACAACTTGTCTCCAGAAGTGGTGGCTGCTCCAACACTGGAGGTTTTAAAGAAGAAATTGGACAATCATTTGTCTGCAATGGTATAGGGGCATTTCTAAGGCAGGACTAAAAGACCTCCAAGGTCCCTTCCAATTCTGTTAACAAAATAATTCTTATCTCTGGCTCCCATCCTGTTATTCTGGACAGTAGATTCTTTCCATGAAAGCAACTGCCTTCATTTCCTGATTTTTCCTTCCATGACTTGTTGTCATCTCACAAATATGGTGGAAGACGTTTGTAGTGTAGTAGTCCTTCCTGAGGTCTGCAGTCCCTTCTAGTCGTTCGTGAATTTTCTTTTAAAACTCCTGAGTGCCTGGTTGCAACAGTCCTCTTCTATGGTCACTACAGGGGACATTGCGGGCCTCATCCAGGCTGCACGATGAACTCTTCCGGCGGATTCTTCGTAGTCCAATGAAGTTTTTCGACACCACACCTGTGGGGCGGATTCTCAATAGGTTCTCCAAAGATATGGATGAAGGTAATAAACTCTCATTTAGTAACCTGTTGCTAATACAAGCAGTCCTTGACTTAGAAGCTATTCTGACCAAGGCTTCCTGAGACAACAAACACATATAAAATCCAAAACTCTTTTATTTTATTTCAATGGCTGTGAATTATCGTCATTCACAGCCCGGAATGAGTCTTAACCGGTTATAATTAGTCCCAGGGACATCTGCCAAAATTCTTCCTAAGACGTCTGATAACACACCTTATTTTCTTGAAGTGCTGCCAACGACTAAAGTCTAAATTAGTCTTTCCAAAACCAAACAAAACAAATTTACCACAGAGCTTTCAGAATCCAAACCGGTCAGTACGAACGAAGTTGCTTCCTGCAAAAGTTCCTGTCCCTTTGCGCCTCCTTCATGTCTTATGGGAGGGCCAATCACTTCCAAGCCTTACACCTGAGGCACCCCTTTTGTCTTAGCTGCTCTTACCTTCTGGTAGCTCTGCACACACAGGCAATGGGAACAGGCTCCCCTCGTTCCTCTGCCTTGCTGCTGCCAGATTTTGGAGGCTCCGGAGTCAGCACGTAACTCCCAGATAGCCCTGGCCCCATCTCTGTATCGGGTACAGGACCCTTGTCCGAGACCTCCCCAGACTCCTGGACTGGTCCCTGTTCTTCCACACTGTCTGATTCTGCTGCTGTCTGCGCAGGCTGTCGGCGAACCACAACAGAAGCATTCATTTAATGACTTCAAAGTTACAATAGCATTGAAAAAAGTGACTTACGACTTAATGACCAGTTTTCACCCTTATGACCGTCGTGGCATCCCCACGGTCAGATGATCAAACTTCGGGTGCTTGACAACCATCATGTATTTACGATGGTTGCAGGATCCTGGGGTTATCATCTGCAACTTTCTTAGGGAGTTTCTGACAAGCAAAGCCAGATTCCCTTAATGGCTGCATGATTCAGTGATTGGCTCAACAATGTCAAAAAAGGTCATAGAATGGAACACGGCTCATTTAACATTTCTGAACAGACAAACTGATGACAGCAGAGTAGGAGAGCCCTGAGTGACTCTTACCTGTGCTGGCCTTACCTGAATCTCTCCTGGGCTGGACAGGAGAGACTATAACAAGATGGTGTCCTCTTCCACCAGCCCCGTGTTGTGTATATATATAGGATATTACTGTTATATTTTTATCCCACTTTTATATACATAACTAAAGGTGGGAAACATACCTAATAATCCTTTCCCCCCCCACAACAACAACCCTATGATGTGGGTTAAGCTGAGAGAGAGGGAGAGTGGCTTTCATTTCTAAGGCAGGACTAGAACTCAAGGTTTCCTAGTGATTGGTCCAAAGTTACCTAACCAGCTTTCATGGCTAAGGTGGGACTAGAACTCACACTCTCCTGGGGATTGCCCCAAAGTTACCCAGTGGGCGACTTTCAGGCCTAGGGGGGGACCTAGAATTCAAACTCTCCTGGTTTCTAGGCCAGCGCCTTCGCTTAACCTGGCTCTCTCTTATCATTTGCGTTGGTGAGAATTTCAGTCTATCCTAATCCGCTGAGTCTGTCCGTCTCTTCCAGTTGACGTCCGCCTGCCTTTTCAAGCTGAAATGTTCATACAGAACGTCATCCTGGTGTTCTTCTGCGTGGGAGTGATCTCTGGTGTCTTTCCATGGTTCCTAATGGCAGTGGGGCCCCTCGTGGTTCTTTTCACCATTCTGCATGTTGTGTCTAGGTAAGAGCAGCAATTGTTCTGGGTCATTTTAAGACATTGTTAGCCTTGAGAGTCTTCCATGCCTGGTGTTGGAACCAACTTCATTGGTTTCCAGCTGCCTCCAAGCCCAATTCGGGCAGCATAAATCATCAAAGGGCTAGTTATTCTCATATTTTTGTTAAACCTCTTACTTCCAGTTGGTTGTGTTTTTTTGTATGCAGAGTCTTCATTCGGGAGTTGAAACGCCTGGACAACATTACGCAGTCTCCGTTTCTTTCTCACATCACTTCAAGCATTCAAGGTCTCTCTACCATCCATGCCTACAATAAAAGAGAGGAATTCCTATACAAGTTAGTGCTCTGTTTCTTCTCTGACATTCAGTCTGAGCTGCTACAAAACAGATAAAGCCGGGATTTTTAAAGGTTGGGTTTATTGCACAAATGGCTGAATTCACTCGGAATGCAAGTTCGTGTATCACCTCGATCTAGAAATAATAAGCTACAATTTGGGTTTAATATTTCAGATGAATCGGTTCATAAGCTGCTACCTGAATTTGCTAGCAGTCACATGAATCATAGTTTGTGAAATTTCTCCTCCAATTCAGGTAAAAAAATGAAATACAGGTTGTCCTTGACTTACGACTACAATTGAGCCCAAAACTTCCATTGCTAAGCGAGAGAGTTCTTAAGTGAGTTTGGTCCCATTTATGACCTTTCTTGCCACAGTTGTTAAGTGAATCACTGCAGTTAAGTTAGTGATATGGTTGTTGAGTGACTCTGGCTTTCACCATTGACTTTGCTTGTCAGAAGGTTCCCCAAAGGGGATAACATAACCCCGAGACACTGCAGCAGTCATAAAAATACATGCTGGTTGCCAAGCATATAAGTATCTAAGTATAGTACATAAAATTATCTACTGCAATGTCCTACCTGTCAATGAATACTTCAGCTTCAACCACAACAATACAAGAGCACACAATAGATACAAACTCAAGATAACTACACCAAACTTGATTGCAGGAAATACGATTTTAGCAACAGAATGGTCAATGTCTGGAATACTCTACCTGACTCTGTGGTCTCTTCCCCAAACACTTTAACCTTAGACTGACTACTATTGACCTCACCCCTTTCCTAAGAGGTCTGTAGGGGATGTGCATAAGTGCACCAACATGCCTACCGTCCCTGTCCTATTGTTTCTTTTTTTATTCTTATCCATTTCATGTATTCATAACCATGCTTATACCTATTATCTAATACTTGCTCGACAAATAAATACAATAAAAATAAAAATAAATAAAAGCGTCTGAATTTTGATCACATAACCTTGGGGAATGCTGCAACAATCAGTCAGCGTGAAAAATGGTCGTAGATCACTGTTCGGTATTGCTGTAGTCACTAAACAAATGGTTGTAAATTGAAGATGATCACCTGTATTTTAATTGTGAATATATTCTGTTTGTTCTAGATACCAACAACTGCTGGATGACAACCAGGCTCCCGTCTACTTGTTCAGCTGTGCGATGCGCTGGCTGGCTGTCAGGCTGGATATTGTCAGCATTGCCCTCATTACCATCACTGGCTTAATGATCGTCTTAATGCACGGCCAGATCCCGCCGGCTTACGCTGGGCTCGCCATCTCATATGCTGTTCAGGTGAATGCATCTCTTGTATGTCAAAACGAAGTTGCATTTTGGAACTCCCTTTTGGAAGAACAGTACAGCCAGGCCCAATCAAAAGCACACGGTTGACTTGATTTTATATTACAGTAGTCCTTGACTTATGACCCAGTCACTTAGCAACCAGTCAAAGTTACAGTGGAACTACCTAGGGGGTACTTATGACCTGGATTCAAAGTTCTGACCGTCAGAGCCCCCCCACAAACACACACCGGCAGTCGTAGGACTGCACCGGGCACTTGGCAGATGGGCTGCATTTGCAACTGTTTGCCGTGTCTTGTGATCATGTGACCATGTTTTACAACTGTTTGGTTGAAAAATTCCAATTTTCAGCAAAAAAGATGGGTTCTTTTAGCAACCATCACCAAAAAAAGGTCATAAAATCTTTACAACTGTCACAACATACCATAATGGGCAGGCTTCATTGTGATTGTAACTTGAGGACTATCTACAGAGGCTAACAAGCAGTATCCTACAACACTGAAAACATGTAGTGATGGCACTGTGGAATATTTTTGACCATCCTCTATTAAAATGGCTTCTTTGGAAGAGAAAGTGCCCTGTGGATAAGAAAAAACTGGTGCTTACAAATGGAGGGATAAGGGGCGGTTGAGGAAGGCAGTAGGCTGAATAAAATTGATCATGGTGGTGCTTATTTTTCCCACACATTGGCAACTTAATGGAACTTCATCACAAGGAATGGAACTCCTTTCCTCCCTATTGTGGTATAGTTCATGAGAAAGTCTCACTTAACCACCCTCACCCGGTGGCATTAAATTGTTCCACAGAGAATCACTCGGAGGTTTCACAGCTAGTAAATTGGTTAATGTATCATGGTGCTATAAGTAACAGTGATTTGTTTCCTTCTCAGTTAACGGGATTGTTCCAGTTTACAGTCAGGTTGGCGTCAGAGACAGAGGCTCGCTTTACGTCTGTGGAGAGAATTGACCACTACATCAAGGTATTTAAGCGTTCTATCCACTGCCCAATATTTTCCCTGGTGCCCTGCCTCTGGAAAGATGGCCCCTGCTCCTGCTGCTAAACTCAATGATTTCTGCAGTATATTCTTAAACCATCCAATAACAGACATCTCCAGGCAGTCTCAAAGGTGCTTTTCCAAAAGGCAACAGGACTGTCTTAATTCTTTCTCTGAAAGCATTTCGCTTCTCATCCAAGAAGCTTCTTCAGTTCTAACTTCTCCGAGCAGTGAACAAATTAAAGATAGAATCAAAAAGACAGTGAGCACCACCAACAGTGATAATGGTGTAAAAATCCAAAACATTCCTGAAATGCCTAAAAGAATTACGCCTCTGGAACCAGAAAAAAATATAATCTTAGCACAAGACTAACATCTCACAGATGATACAATGATTAATGAGATAAATGGGAATTGATACCTCCTATAAGAGAAAGATAGTTTTGGTTATTATGTGTGATGTCCACTGTGCTGAAAAAAGTAGAGGTCTGCCTGAGAAATTATCAGTGGTAGGCTCCTGATAACATGCTGGTTCCTCCAGCAAGGGGATTGTTGGGCTGTTGCTCTAGGACAGTGGTGGCTAACCTTTTTGGGCTCCTGTGCCAATAATTGTGCCTGCGCTAGCGCGCGCACTCATATGCCAACATCCAGAAGGCAATGCGCGCCCTCCTGCTCCCTGCACATGTATGCACAATCCCTCCTGCCTGCGCCCCCCCTTACCTGCACTGTACCTCACAGCTGATTTTTGGCCAATTTGAGGCCTTTTTCGGCCTCTCAGAGGCTTGAAAAAAAGCCTCTGCAGGCTTTGCAGGATGAATAATAGGCCCGTTTCTTCACTTCTGGTATTACAGGAAGTGACAAAACGAACCTATTATTTGGCCTGCAAAGCTTGCAGAGACTTTTTTCAAGTCTCTGGGAGGCTGAAAAAGGCCTCAAACCAGCTGAAAATCAGCTGAGGCATGTGCAGCAAGGTAAGTTTGCCTGCGGCTTGTGTGCCAACACAAATGGCTCTGCATGCCACCTGTGCCATGAGTGCCATTGGTTCGCCATCACAGCTCTAGGGCAACCCCACATCTCCCCTTCAGCGTTCCATAAATAGCTGCCTAACTTGTGAACCTTAGATCCTGATGATGCTTCCTGGTGTTGATTGTACAAGACTTCTACTTTTATTTAATCTATTAAGAAGGTAATGCCTGACTCAACAACAGTAGCTGCGAAAGGAATCTGGATGTCCCTAGTGGACAGTCACTTAAATATGAGCCAGCAGTGTGGGGCAGCTGCCCAAAAGGCCAACACAATCCTAGGCTGCATTAACAGCGAGATAGAATCAAGATCACGTGAAGTATTCATACCATTTTATAATGCCTTGGTAAGAGCACACTTGGAATAATGCCTCCAGTGTTGGTCACCACCAGATAAAAAAGATGTTGAGATTCTAGAAAGAATGCAGAGAAGAGTAACAAAGATGATTAGGGGACTGAAGGCTGAAAGATATGGAGAACTTTTGCAGGAATTGGGCATGTCTAGCTCAATGAAAAGGATTAGGGGGTGACATGATAGCATCGTTCCAATCTCTAAGGGACTGCCATAAAGAAGAGGGGGTGGGGTCCACCTATTCTCCAAAGCACCTGAGGGCAGGACAAGAAGCAACGGATGGAAACTAATCAAGGAGAGAAGCAACCTGGAATTAAGAAGAAATTTCCTGACAGTTAGAACAATTAACCAGTAGAACGACTTGCCTCCAGAAGTTGAGGGTGCTTCAACACTGGAAGTTTTAAAGAAGAGATTGCATAACCATTTGTCTAAAATTGTATAGGGTTTGCTGTTGGTTGGACTAGGAGTCCTCCAAGTTCCCTTCCAACTCTTATTCTGTTAATTGTTCCTAGAATGCTGCCCGTAGTTGACATCTTTTCTCTTTTCATTTCTCTGTGATTCCAAGACACTTTCCCTGGAGGCCCCAGCTCGCATCAAGAATAAGGCTCCCCTTCCAGACTGGCCCCATCAAGGAGAAATTCGCTTTGAAAATGCAGAAATGCGTTATCGTGAGAACCTGCCGCTTGTCCTCAAAAAAGTATGCTTCACCATCAAGCCCAAGGAGAAGATCGGAATTGTGGGGAGGACTGGCTCAGGTAAGGCTGCGGTGCTCTAGCTGCCTGCTTAGATGTTTTGAAAGCTCACTGGTGCCACCTTGTGAGGATTAGAAGTAAAAAAAAAAACCTAATTTCCGAAGAGGGAAAAATTCGCATTAGCAAGGGTACATGTCTGTTCAGGCAATGCACAAATGTTACTTAAGATTTCTCACACAAAACATTCCTTGGTTTGGTAGTCTTGATGTCACATGGCATTATCTGGTGAGCAAATGGCTCTTCAGTGTGAATAGAGATAGTCCTTGAGTTGTGACTGAAAGTTAGGACAGGCTTTCGCAAGGGTACTTACAATCTAGTTCTGAACTTCTGACGGCTGCCCCTCATTGCCATCACGTGACCACTTTTAGGCACTCAACTGGTCCACATTTATGATTATATGCAGTGCCCATGGTCACGTGGCCATGTTTTACAGTGTTTTTGCCAAAAACCGGCATTTACTTCCGGTTTTTGGCAAACCTGGCCCTCAACAAACAACTTGTTCGCTTAACGACTGTGGTATTTGCTTAACGATTACTACAAAATCGGTCTTTTAAAAAAGGCGAATGAGGTTCTAGAAGGCAGCTTTTTCAATACAGGTAGTCCTCAACTCACAACAGTCCATTTAGTGACTGTTTAAAGTCACAACGGCACTGGAAAAAGTGACACGACCATTTTTCAGTTACAGTCTTTGTAGCATCCCCCCCATGATCACGTGATAAAAATTCAGATGCTTGGCATCCGGCTCATACTTATGACTGCTGCTGTGTCCCAGGATCACGTGATCCCTCTCTTTTGTGACCTGAGCAGCAAAGTCAAAATACGGAAGTCAGATTCACTCAACAGGTTTTTTCTTTTTTTAAAAAAAAAAAACCCTGTGATTGTAGGATAAATAAGGAGAGTCTTGTATTCTGTGGGCAACATGGCATTACTCCTTACACCACCACGGCTGTGTGTATAGACTCCAGACTTCTGCATAGTCGTGGATCCTGGATGTGTGCGTGTTTTTCCCTCTTCTTCTTTCCCTTTGCATTATTTTTGTGGATATTGCCTACTCCATTGTAAAGTGCTTGTTTTAAACTCTGGACTGTCTTGGATGTACTGGCCATAAAATAATATTAAAGAGTAGAACATAGAATCCAAAGGGCTGGAAGGCACCTCAGAAGTTTTCTACTGTACTTCTCTGCTAAAGGCAGAAGACCTTTATACCATCTCAGACAAATGGTAGTCCAGTTTATTTTTGAAAACCTCCAGGAGGCAAGCTCTTCCATTTATTAATTGTTCTCACTGCCAGAAAATTCCTCCTTATTTCTAGCTTGGATCTGTCTTTAACAAGGTTCTACCTTCTTTTTTTAAAACAGCTGCTAAAAAGAGTTGCTGTGATAGTGTATAGCAGGGATGGGGAATGATGGCCCTTTTATGAGTTGTGGACTTCAACTCCCAGAATGGTGGCTCAGGAACTCATAAAAGGACCATTGTTCTCCACCCGTGGTGTATCGACTAAACTTCCACGTTCCTCAACATGACGGCTAACTACGATCTTCCTTGCTTTTTCCAGGAAAATCCTCTTTAGGAATGGCTCTCTTTCGCTTGGTGGAGCTGTCAGGGGGCTGCATTAAAATTGACGGAGTGAAAATCAGTGACATTGGCTTGGCAGATCTTCGGAGCAAACTTTCCATAATCCCCCAGGAGCCAGTCCTCTTCAGTGGCACTGTGAGGTTGGTATAACAAAAACTAAGAGAGAGAGGGAGGGAGGGAGGGAGGGAGAGGTGGGGAGGAAGGAAGAGAAAAGAGAAGAGATTTCCTCTTATTAGTCATTATGAAAATGAGCTTACTGAGAAATATAATTCTGAAACCAGAATGGATTCACTTTATTGACCATTAGTTTGTTCTTGTTTACAAACTATAGTGGCTGGGTTCATGTAAGTTGATAACCATGTTTCACAACCTTGTCAACTTTTAAGATGTGTGAACTTCAACTCCCAGAATTCCCTCGCCAATGTGTACTCAGTGTGTGCAATTCTAATCAAAGTAACTTCATAATTCAACTAACCATTCTGCTCTTGCTTCTCCTCCTCCTCCTCCCTTTTGCTTCCTTTTGCTACTCCATATAAGATAGAATTGTCCTTGAAGAGTGGATTATATTCTGAGGGAAATGGGTAGTGACTTGCTGTTATATTTTGGCTTCTTTAGATCCAACTTGGATCCTTTCACACAGTACAGCGAAGAGCAAATCTGGGAGGCTTTGGAAAGGACTCACATGAAAGACTGTGTAAGTACAAGGATTGATAGTTAAATTCCTTTCTGTTCTGGCACTGCACTTTTTTAACTACAAAATCTTGCCAACGTTTTACTGCTGGGCTATTCACGGAATACAGGTAGTCCTTGACTTATGAGGATTCATTTAGCAACTACTTAAAGTTATAATGGAGCTGAAAAAACTGGCTTATGACCGGTCCTTGTACTTATGACCTTCACAGCATCCCCATGGTAATGTGATCGGGATTTGGGTGTTTGGCACCTGGGAGGTAGTTATGGTTGGGCCCCTAGATCACCTGGTTGCAATTTGCAATTTTCTCAGCCAGTTTCTAATTAAATAAATGGAAGGAGCAAGATTTGCTTAATGATCACAGCAAAAAGCTTGTAAAATTAGGCAGGACTCTTTTATTGACTGAATCACTCAGCTGTGGAAGTCCTAGTCCTGCTTGTGGTCGTACATTGAGGACCATCTTGTACTTTCCACAGGCTGGAAGAAGAGGAGAGGGGACAGAAACAAGAGTCCGCATATAGACATTTCTGTAATGGCTGCTCTGGGTGGCTTATTGTTGTTAACTCTTGTTGACTATCTTCCTACAGGTAGTCCTCAACTTACCACAGCTCATTTAGTGACTGTTCAAAGTTACAACATGACCATTTTTCACACTTAAGATTCCCTTAACAACTGTGTTACTAACTTAACAATTGCAGGGATTCAGTTAACTGTGGTGAGAAAGGTTGTAAAATGGGGCAACAGTCACTTAACATCTGCCTTGTTTAGCAACTGTCATTTTGGGCTCAATTGTGGTTGTAAGTCAAGGACTACCTGTATTTCTAAGTAATAAACACTTCTTTTAAAAAGGCCTGGATTACAAATCCTCAGTGCTGAAACCATTATCAGAATTGCCTTCACTGCTAGTGACAGACCAAGTCAAACATTGTGTCCACTGTTGCCTGAATGGGCTGATGTAACCTACTTTGGAGAGCTCTACAAATCAGTGTAAAATGCTTGCTTTATTTGGGGTATCTCTTTTCTGTATGCTGTTCCCCCCACTGGTGGAAAATACTTTCTCTCTCGGAAGTTCATTTTGTCATTGGCGCCAGTTCGTAACTGGTAGATTTTGAAAAGACGATGCAGCATCTGGAAGCGTTTAGAGCAGGGACTCCCCAACCTTGGCAACTTTTAAGGCTTGTGGACTTCAACTCCCAGAATTCCTCAGCCAGTCATGTTGGCTGGGGAATTGTGGGAGTTGAAGTCCACAAGTCTTAAAGCTGCCAAGTTTGGAGACCTTGGTTTAGAACAGGGTTGGGGGAATGATGCTGGCTCAGGAATTCTGGGAGTTGAAGTCCACAAGTCTTAAAGGGGCCATCGTTCCCCACCTCTGCTTAAGAACCACGTATTTGACCTTATTCTGTTGCTTTCTTCTCACTTAAGATTTCTCAGCTGCCCATGAAACTTGAATCCGAAGTGATGGAAAATGGGGAAAATTTCTCCGTTGGGGAGAGGCAGTTGCTTTGCATTGCTAGAGCCCTGTTGCGTCGTTGTAAGGTGAGTGATGAATTGAGGAATTGGTTAATTATTGCAATCAGGTTTGAAACCAAGAATCCAGGTCTGTTTTCTTGTATTCCAGGAAGATTGATTCAGGACAACTGAGCACAACTAAGCTTTCATTAGATAAATGAGAGGAACTGTGTTCCATTATGTCCCCCTCAGCCCCGTTTGCATACTTTTTAGGCCTTTCATTTCATGTTCTACTATCTTTTAGTCATAGTGGAAGAAGCCCAGGGAAAGGGTTGATGGCTACATTTTTAATGAGGCTCATGCTGTGTTCCACAGATCTTAATCCTGGATGAAGCGACAGCTGCTATGGATACCGAGACCGATTTACTGATCCAAGAGACGATCAGAGAAGCCTTTGCAGACTGCACCATGCTGACGATCGCTCATCGTCTCCATACGGTTCTGGGCTCTGACCGGATTATGGTACTGATGCAAGGACAGGTGAGTGAGCTGCGAACTTCTTTTTCTTCTGCAAGTTACCATGGAACCGGGAGCCAGGAGCCAATCAATGGGTGGCAAAACTCTGCAGCTCTCACGAAATTTCTTGCAAGATAATTTGCTTCAATTCATAGTTGGCAATGAAGCAGTCTTCCTTGTGATGCAAACAAGATCTTAGCCAGGATGTTTCTAAAATGGTAAGTTTCCCTAGAATCATTTGGTTGCTCCAATATTAAAAAGATGTTGAGACTCTAGAAAGAGTGCAGAGAAGACCGACAAAGATGATTAGGGGACTGGAGGCTAAAAATGTGAAGAATGGTTGCAGGAATTGTGTATGTCTAGTTTAACGAAGAGAAGGACTAAGGGTGACATGATATCAGTCTTCCAATATTTGAGGGGCTGCCACAAAGAAGTGGGGGGAATACACCTATTCTTAGAAGCACCTGAAGGAAGAACAAGAAGCAACAGATGGAAATTAATCAAGGAGAAATCCAACCTGGAAATTTCCGGACAGTGAGAACAATTAATCAGAGGAAAGGCTTGCCTCCAGAACTTCCAGCTCCATCAATCACTGGAAATTTTTAAGAAGAGATTGGACAACCAGTTGACTGAAATGGTGGAGGATCTCCTGCTTCAGCAGGGGGTTGGATGAGAAGGCCTGCAAGGTCCCGACTCTGTTATTCTGTTACTCCAAGTGATGAATTGTTCTGTCAGGAAGTTTCTCCTGTAATTCCAGGTTGCTTCTTCCCCCCTTGATTAGTTTCCATCTGTTGCTTCTTGTCCTGCCTTCAGGTGCTTTGGGGAAAGTAAGTTGAGGCCCCTCTTTTCTTCTTTGTGGCAGCCCCTTAGATATGGGAAGACTGCTATCGTGTCACCCTTAAAGGAACTCTAATCCTTAATCTAAAATAAAGGAATTGGAGATCTTTGGGTCTCTTTTTCAACGGTGATGCTACACGTAGTCCTCAACTTAAAACAGTTCATTTAGTGACTGTTACAACAGCACTGAAAAATTGACTTATGACCAGTTTTCACACTCACAACCATTAACCCCATGGGCCCATGATCAGAATGTGACATACAAGAGAAGCTTGGCAGCCGACTCTTATTTACAACAGTTGCAGTGTTCCAGGGTCATGTGATTCACTTTTGTGACCTTCTGATAAGCAAAGCCAGTAGCCAGATTCACAGTTGTGGCGAGATAGGTCGTAAAACGGGGCAAAACTCACTTGACAGATATCTCACTTACCGACATAATTTTGGGGCTCAATTGTGGCCGTAAAGCCGAGGGCTACCTGTGTTTACTCCATTTCATGCACTTCCTCTTCCATTTGTTTCAGGTGGTGGAATTTGACACTCCAGCTGCTCTTCTGTCCAATGACAATTCCCGCTTCTATGCCATGTTTGCTGCTGCAGAAAACAAGGTTGCTGTAAAGGGCTAAAATTCAGGGCAAAGTCACTTTAATATGGAGCGTAATCCTTCTCTGCCTGTGGCAGGGATGTTCCTCCTTCCATTTTCATGTCTTTCAAGCAGGTTGTCTTTTCACCTTTTAATATATTTTTTTTTAAGGATCGTGAGTCAGGACTGAGTTCTTTTTTTTTTTTTAGAAAAAAAAAGCACTATAAGGAAGATTCTTCATAGTTTTTATTATGGTATTTATTTCGTATTCTTCTTACTAATTTTTTTTGCTATTAAATGCACTCTACAAGATGGCTCAGGGAGCCACGTTATAAATGTATCCAGAGGCCTATATTGAAGCTTTATACATGTAGCTATATCTATACAGAATTCTGTACATAGCCTATATTTACAGTGGAAATGTAAGCTGTTTATTTTATATTAAAATGAGCGCTGTGGTTAATACCAGTGCATATTCTTTTCTATCCTTTTTTTTTTTTTGTACCGTTTTAGTGGGGGTTGGGAGCCTGGCTTGGGCCAGGCAGCACTGGACTCTCCCTGGTGCTGTTTTCTCCCCCCACACCCCAACTTCTGGGCGGAAATGAAAGTTTTGTGTAACTCTCCCTCCCTCTCCCATTTTCCTCATTCCTACCTACGGCATGTGGGTCCCGGCAAGACAGCAGTCAAGATCCTTGACAATTATTAGACAGGAGCCACAATTTCTCATGGTACTGTACCCTGGAGGGGTTTAACATTCCCCTCCCTTGGGGCGATTTCATTAGCAAATACTTAACTCTAGCGGGAAGTGAAGGGCCATCACAAAACTCAGGTACCTTTGAACCCAGTGCATTCACCTGGGTGCACACAATGACACTGTCAGTTGGCTGGCGGCTATTTCATCCAATGCAGTCAAAGCCCCTTCCATTTTGCTAAGCAAAAAGCACCTCTCCAAAGCATACAGCGGGGATCTCCAAAGTGGGCAACTTTTCAGACTTGTGGACTTTCAACTCCCAGAATTCCTCAGTCAGCCATATTGGCTGGAGAATCCTGGGTGTTAAACTCCCCAAAGTTTTTGCAGATCTTTTCCCCTGGCATACAGCGTTATTCCCAAGCTGTAGCAGCTAAATCTTTTTTTTAGACTGGACCCTGCTACTTCCTACGGCGTTTCTCTGCTGGGATGCAGACTTTTGAGATATTGGCATTTATTTTGGAAAGTTCTCCAGACACTTTTGATATTTTTAAAATCGTTCTTCATTCACCCAACTGTATGTGCACAAAATTTTACTCTTGCATATTCGTTACATCCTCAGCATCTTGCAGCTTTTAGCAGGCACCTGATCAGGTTTTGACACTGGTGTAGGAAATTTCATTTTCTAATTGTAAAGAGGCCTACCTCAGGTTGCTGGTCCTGTGTTGTATGTTACCATGGTTACTGTACACCATCTGTGTTCTATGGGACCAGTAGCCCACACGGGCATGGTCAGTCTTGTAATAGCTGTTTCGATCGGTCAGCACTGCATGTTTGTTGGTTTGTTTTTGTCCAGCTGGACATTTTATAGCCTTAGCATGTTTGCAAATTGTCTTGTCGAGACGGACATCTGCAAAAGTGAATAAAAATTATTTTGGTTTTTGTAAAGACGTGTGTGCCCTTTCATTGTGGAGCAGTGTTGAGTTTTCTCCCACGAAGCAGCTGGGATGAGCTGTGTACTGTTGCTCTTTAATCAGCCATAATTTAGGAATCCATGACTGAATCCAGTTCATCTTAATAGGTTATATTGTTTTACTTAGCACGCTGTGTTGCAGTTTCCTAAAGAAGTTTCATGCTTATCGCTTTGCATGAAAATTGAACCTGCCTTCACGGTACATTCAATAATCCATAGGGCTTTTAGATTTATTATTTGTGTTTTTTTAAAGAGTGATTTTAAAAACAAAAAAAGAATAAAGTGCAAAAATAAAAATGAATACATTATCAAAAAGGAAAAAACAACCCAGGTTTCTAAGTCCTTAGTTAACTTAGTAGACTTAGTTTACTAAGGGGTGTGCATAAGTGCATCATCGTGCCTACCGTCCCTGTCCTATTGTCCCCATTTATTCGTACCTATTTTCTGGATTCTTACTCATGTTTATACTTATATCTATTATCTTGTAAGCGATCGGCAAATCAAATAAATTAGTTAAATGACCCATGGTTTAAGATGGATGTTTAAATCCATTTGAAACACCAGTTCAGGGGTCTTCAAACTTGACAGCTTTAAAGACTTGTGGACTTCCAACTCCCAGAATTCCTCCTCTGGTCATGTTAGCTCAGGAATTCTGGGAGTTGAAGTCCACAAGTCTTAAACTTGCCAAGTTTGAAGAGCCTTGATCTAATTAACATTTTTCCCCATTGTTTCAAGTTAAAATCTTGCTTACATGTAGATTAAACCCATCCTTCTGTATCCTGCAATCTGGGAAAGTGATCCTCTCTGGCTTTCTTGCGATACCCATCAAGACATTTGTAACCTAAAAACCATACTTCCCTTTTTTCCACACAACTGTTTAATGCTATATAGGTAGTCCTCAACTTAGGACCATCACTGAGTCTAGAATTAAGTCGTACCAGCCTTAATAAGACCACACCTAGAATACCCGCATCCAGTTTTGGTCACCACACTACAAAAAAGATGTTGAGATATTGGGAAAAAAGTGCAAGAAGAGCAACTAAAACGATTAAAGGCCTGGAGACTAAAACATATGAAGGACGGATGCAGGATTTGGGTTTGGCCAGTCTAGAGAAAAGACATACTAGTGGGGGACATGATAGCAGTATTCCAGTATTTGAGGGGCTGCCACAAGGAAGAGGGGGCCAACTTTTTCTCCAAAGCACCTAAAAGCAGAACAAGCAGCAACGGATGGAAACTAATCAAGGACAGAACCAACTTGGAATTAAAGAGACATTTCCTAACGGTGAGAACAACTAACCAGTGGAATGGAAGTTTCCACCAGAAGTTGTGGGTGCTTCATCACTGGAAGTTTTTAAGAAGAGGCTGGACAGCCACTTCTCTGAAATGGTATAGGGTCTCCTGCTTAAACAGGGGGCTGGACTAGAAGATCTCCAAGGTCCCTTCCATTTATCTTCTATTTAGATAGGTAGGTAGGTAGGTAGGTAGGAAGGTAGATAGACAGACAGACACAGGTTGTGCTCATGTTTTCCACGTGCAAAGTTTGTTTATTTAAATTACAATGGATTAGAAAATGTACATGATGCATGGGGTTTCTTATATTATTGTTCAGTCTGATTCTTCGCAACCCCATGGACCATAGCACTCCACCCGCCCCCCCCCCATGTCCTCCACTCTCTCCCAGTTTGCCAAAATTCATGTTCATTCCGTTGATGGCACCATTTAAACATCTCATCCTCTACCGTCCTCTTCTCCTCACGCCTTCCGTCTTTCCCAAAATCAGGGTCTTTTCCTCTCTTCTTATTTGGTGGCCGCCAAACTATTTGAGCTTCAGTTTCAGGATCTGTCCTTCCAAAGACCGGTCTGATCACATGACCCTGGGGCAGGCATCTGAATTTTGATCACGTGACCATAGGGGTGCTACAATGGTCATAAGTGTGAAAAACTAGTTATAAGTCACCTTTTTCAGTGCCGTGGTAAGTTCAAAGGTCACTAAATGAACCGTTGAAAGTTGCGAGAGGTCTTCATAGATTTCAGTGTTTGGGGAATTCTGAGATCTGAAGTTTTCAAGGTTGAGAAGCACTGCAATTTGGGAGTCACTCCATCATGTTCATGACCTTTCTTTAAAACAAGTTTTTTTTTTAAGGAGAGAATGCGCAACCTGAGACGGTACAGGTAATCCTCAACTAGTGAACCACAACTGAGCCTAAAATTTATGTGGGTGAGAAGTTATAACCCCTTTTTACGACTTTTCTCACCATGTTTATTCAGTGAATCATTGCAGTTGTTACCTTAGTGACAGGGCTGTTAAGTGAATCCAATTTCCCCATTGACTTTGCTTGTCAAAAGGTTGCAAAGGGCAATCACAGGTCCCCTGGACACTGCAAGCCGTCATAAATGTGAGTCAGCTGTCAAGCATCCCAATGTAAATCACATGACCAGGGGACTGCTACAAAGATCTGTGAAAAATAGTCATTCCTTACTACTTCGGCCACTAACCGAACTGTTGTAAGTCGAGGCCTACCTGCACAGGGTCTCCTGCCTGAGGGGGTTGGACTATAAGACCTCAAAGGGCCCTTCCAACTCCTCCTGGCAAGCCAGTTGATCCCTGCTCAAAGTCTCCTTCCTCCATACCCTGCTCACACGATCCCTCCCGGGAGATCACCTGGCCGGATCCAAGGAGGGGGATCCTTCCTGCCTCTACAGCATAATGCGTTCCCGAGCGCCGGACCTTTCCCGTCTCTCTGCCGTCCCAAGGCTGAGTTCCGGCCGGGGGACGACGGGATCAATAAAGCCCCGGGCTCGGCCCAGCTCGAGGCTTCCGTCCAACGGCCGGGACAGGCAGGGCGCGCGTCCAAAGGCCGCTCCGGCCGCCTCGCGCCGCTCTCGGGCGCCGCCCAGCGCTGCCGCCGCCGCCGCCACCGCCTCCTCCTCCGCCAGCCGCACGTAGCGCGCCCCGCTCGGGGCAGGCCGGCTGGGCCTCGCCTCTTCCTGGCGCCGGCGAGCGGCTTCCCGGGCGGCCTGGGTGAGTCGTCGGCCGCCACCGGGCCTCCCGCGCCCGCCCATGGATTTCACCTAGGCCCCATGGAGGCCCCCGAGACGCCCCCGGACGTGGCCTCGGCCTCCAGCGCCTCGCTCTTCCGCCTCCGCCACCTCCGCCTCGGGCTGGACCTGCGGCCTGCGGCCCGCGCCCTTGCCGGCTGCCTGGTGCTGGAGCTGTGCGCCCGGCCGGTGCCCGGCGGCGCCCAGCAAGAGGCGGCCGAGGAAGACCGTCCGCCCCGCCGACCTCGCGTCCTGGTCTTGGACACGCACCCGGCCATGCGGGTGGCCTCGGTGGCTTTCCGGGCCTGCCCGGACGGCGAGGACGCTGCGGCTTCGTCTTCTCCAGCGCCGGCGGGAGCGGCGCGGAAGGCGAGCCGGGCCGGGGAGTCCTGCCGCCGCCGCCTCCCGCCCGCCCGTCCTCGGCCCCCGCGGGCCACCCGCACCCGCACTGCCCGCTCAGCACCGCCAGCGCACTTTCGGCCTTCGGGCAGCCGCTGCCCGAAGTAGACCGGCCGGGCCTGGGCGCCTCCCGGAGCCCCTGCGGGACGCCCCGCCGGCCGAGGTCCCCCGCCGTGGGGCGAGCCTCCTCCGGCCGGGCCTTGGGCCTGCACCCCGCTGGAGAGCGCCGAGACTGCTGCGCCGCCCTTGCCCGCCTTCCCCTCTCGGCGCCCGCCGCCCGCGCTTCTTCCGCGTGGACCCCTTCACCGACTACGGCTCGGCGCTCAGCATCTCCTTGCCGGCCTCGCTGGAGCCGCAGCGACCCTTCCAGATCATCGTCCGCTACACCACCGTGGATGCCCCCGCGGTAAGTGGGGAGCCGGGGAGGTCCGAGGGGAGCTGTTTTCAGCCGAGTATGGTGAGGACCGAGCGGGGCCTGAACGTGAATTGTGAATAGAATAGAACTGAAAGGGACCTTGGAGGTCTTCTAGTCCAGCCCCCTGCTTTAGCAGGAGACCTTATACCATTTCAGATAAAAGTGATTATCTAGACTCTTCTTAAAAATATCCACTGATGGAGCACCCATAACTTCTGGTGGCAAGCAGTTCCACTGGTTAATCGTCCTCACTGTTAGGAAGTTTCTCCTTAATTCCAGGTTGCTGCTATCATGTCACCCCTAGTTTATTTATTTTTTTAGACTACTAGCCAAGCCCAAATTCTGCAGCTGTTCTTCAACTCATTTAGTTCCCAGGCCTTTGATCACCTTAGTTGTTCTTCTCTGAACTTTCCCCAAAGTCTAAACACCTTTCAAGGGTGATAATCTCACGGGGTCCCACAGACCGTTTGAAAGGCTCCCCGAAGGCAGATCGATCAATGCTTTTAAAAGAAGGACAGGTGTGTGTGTGTGTTGTGTGTGTTCTGATAGCAACATTCCAATATTTGAGGGGCTGCCATAAAGAAGAGGAGGTCAACCTATTCTCCAAAGGACCTGAAAGGCAGGACAAGAAGCAATGGGTGGAAACTAATCAAGGAGAGAAGAAACCCAGAACTTAGGAGAAATTTCCTAACAGTGAAGACAATTAGCCAGCGGAACAACTTGCCCCCAGAGGTTGCGGTGCTCCAACATTGGAGGTTTTTAAGAACAGATTACACAACCATTTGTCTGAAATGGTGTAGGGCCGTGATGGCAAACCTATGGCACGCATGTCACACGGAGCATGCAGAGCCATTCTTGCCGGCACATGAGCCGCAAGCAAACTTATCACACTGCGCATGCGTGTGCCTCACAGCTGATTTTCGGCTGGTTTGAGGCCCTTTTCGGCCTTCCAGAGGCTACACTTCCTGTAATACCAGAAGTGACGAAATGGGCGTGTTATTCGACCTGCAAAGCCTGCAGAGGCTTTTTCCAAGCCTCTGGGAGGCCGAAAAAGGCCTCAAAAATCAGCTGTGAGGCTCAGTGCAGGTAAGGGGGTGGTGTGGGGTGTGTGGGAGGGATTGCGCGTGTATGTGCAAGGGGCATGGGGGGGGGCATGCATAGCCTTCTGGGTGCTGGCATGTGAGCACGTGAGCACCAGCGCGCACACAATTTTTGGCACAGGAGCCCAAAAAGGTTAGTTACCACTGGTATAAGGGGCTCCTGCTTAAAAAGAGGATTAAACTAGAGGACCTCCAATGTCCCTTCCAACTCGGTTATTCTGATACTCTGTTAAGGACTAGGGGAGGCATGGATAGCAGTGTTCCAATATTTGAGGGGCTACCACAAAGATGATGGGATCGATCTATTTTCCAGTGCACCTGAAGGCAGGACACACAGCAATGGATGGAAAGTAATCTAGAAGAGAACCAATCTAGGACTAAGACAGTTAGAACAATTAAATCAATGGGGCATTTTCCCTTTAAAAGTTGTGGGTGCTTCATCGCTTGGGGGTTTTCAAGAAGAGTTTGGACAGCCATTTATATGGATTAGAAGACCATCAAGGCCCCTTCCAACTCTGTTAATTCTGTTATAATTCTCTCCATTTTCATATCTATTGCAGTAAACATCAATAGAAGCAATCCATGGAAACCAATGCTGTTAGGCAGTGGTGGCTAACCTTTTGGGGCTCCTGTGCCAAAAATTGTGTGCGTACCAGCACGCACGTACTCGCATGCCAGCACCCAGAATGCAACGTGTGCCCTTCCCCAAGCCCCCTGTGCATGGTCACGCAACCCCCTCCCTCTTCCTGCCATCCCCTTACCTGCACTGCACCTCACAGCTGATTTTTCGGCTTGTTTGAAGCCTTTTCTGACCTCCCAAAGGCTTAGAAAAAGCTTCTGCAAGGCTTTTCAGGATGAATTATAGGCCCATTTTGTCACTTCCGGTATTACAGGAAGTGATGAAACGGGCCAATAATTTGTCCTGAAAAGCCTTGCAGAGGCTTTTTCCAAGCCTCTGGGAGGCCGAAAAAGGCATCAAACTAACCGGAAAAAAAAACAGCTGTGACGCACGCACATGTGCAGTGAGTTAAGTTTGCCTGTGGCTCGCATGTCAGCGCAAATGGCTCTGTGTGCCACTTGTGGCACGCGTGCCATAGGTTCGCCATCACGGTTCTTAGGGGTCCTCTCTCAGTTTTAAGAATGTAAAATGGCCCAAAGCTTTGCTGTTTTCACTCATCTTGGGCAACTTCTATGGAGGAATATTGTACCCCAGACCCTCCCGTCAAGCTCTGCTTGGTGTTGTCCAGGAAGGGATTCCCACGATTTAGCAGCACAGCTCTACCCATTGTAAAAAGCCACGCAAGCCTCAAGGATAGAATCTTGGCTAGTCTACTGGATAGCCAACATTAGCAGATGTCCCATTAAGAGGATACCAGCTTGGTTAATGAGCAGCCTAAGGACAACTCCTGCAGGAAATAATTAAATGAGTAATTAACTCCTTTTTTACAATCCTGTAATCCCTTAATTCGGGGCAGCTGGATGGGGCTGAGCATTTACTGACCAGATGCCCTTTCTGACACCTATCCAGAGCTCGCAGCAGATATTTTCTCTTTGCACGCACTGCTATTGCCTCAACCTTCTGAGTGGGAGGCAAGTGTCTTCACCACTAGGTCACCCAGGTGCTGTAATTAAGTGATTAAAAAGTTAAAAAAAAAAAAAAACCCTCAGAAGGGCAGATCCAGTGGAACACTAGGTCTTTTTCTGCCGTCACTTTTCTAGCTTTTTCTGTTTTCTAAATAGAAATTATCATCCCCTCCCCCAAGAAAGTTCTGGGAACTAATACAAACAGGGATACCCCAAAAATTGTGAACGAAAAATCTTTCCTTCCCTGCAAGTTAATCACTTTCTTTTTTAAAAAAATAAAAACAGGAAGCAAAAAGATATAAAAGAGGATAGTAAGATTTTAGGGAGGCCTAACAAATTCTTTGCAACCGGTTGAAAATTTGGGGCAGATAACTTGAAAGGGCTTTAGGAGGGAAAAGAGGTTAGGAAGATGCAGACAATCATATGGGGATTAGAGATCAGGTTTTAGGATTTATTTGGAAAAATCAGGTAGTTTAGAGGTCGCGTGTTTGTTTGAGTAATCATTGATGACACACATCATTCCCAAGCAGTGAGATTTTTGTTCTACAAAAATACCTTGGCTCCCTAAAATTGGTCTCTCTACAGCAAGAGTCCCCAAACTTGGCAACTTTTAAGACTTGTGGACTTCAACTTCTGAAGAACAGCTGAGGAATTCTGGAAGTTGAAGTTGAAGTCCATAAATCTTAAAAGTTGCCCTGTTTGGAAAGTTCTGCTCTAATGTATATCTAAAGTTTGGAAAATAGCCAATATGATATCTCAACGGAACACTAAAATTATTGACTTAATGTGACTTCAGGTATAAATTAGTGGAAGCATTCATAAATATAAAAGAGATCAAAAAACAAAAAAGGACGCACTTAGCCGAAGAAGACTTAATCATAGATTCTGCAAAGCCACGAGCCTTCCTTGGTAATCTTTTTTTTTTTTAAAGCTTCTCGGTGTTCTTCCAGAGTAGCCAGGATGACTTAGCCAAATTGACTTGGATTTTCAAAAAGTTCTTTATGAATTCTCTCACCCTCAGAAAACCTGGTTACCAAGAGAGAAAAGGGTAAACTTCCTTTGTATAAAGATCAGAAAACAGACAGTAGGAGGGTAAAAAAAATTATTTGGCCTACACCCAGGGATGTCAAAACAAAATTGCAATGTAAATCGGACAGAATGGAAGACTGGGCTGAGAGGAGCAAGGTGTACGGGTGGTCCTCGGTTTATGACCACAAATGAGTCCAAAATTTCTGTTGCACAGACATTCAGTGAGTTTTGCCTCATTGTGTGATCTTTCTTGCCACATTTGTTATCTGAATCACTGCAGTTAATGTAGCAATATGGTTGTTAGAAGGTTGCAAAAGGGGCCATGGCAACCGTCATAAGTATGAGCCAGTTGCCATGTGTCTGAATTTTAATCACATGACCATGGGGACGCTGCAGGAGTTGTAAAGTGTGAAA
Source organism: Pseudonaja textilis (assembly GCF_049901715.1). Taxonomy (NCBI): domain Eukaryota; kingdom Metazoa; phylum Chordata; class Lepidosauria; order Squamata; family Elapidae; genus Pseudonaja; species Pseudonaja textilis. The sequence goes on from NC_141993.1 coordinate 88,644,874, forward strand.
AATGATCATAAGTCCCTCTTTTAATGCCATTGTAACTTATAACGGTCACTAAATGAATAATTGTAAGTTGAGAATTACCTGTATTTCAGCAGGGAGAAATGTATTCAGGAAAGAACAAAAATTCTTCTCTACATACTGCTATCTTTTTTCCGCCCAGAGAATTTCACTATAGTTTAACTAGCTCAATACCTGTGCTTCGCTATGAAACTATGTGGTCAGCCTTAGTTTTTGGGGAGGAAAATAAGGGGGAAAAAATTCTGCCTCTGCCTATCAGTATTCATCTGGCTAGCATCCTGTCAGTGTGTGAGAGAGTTGAGGGCTCTTTGGAAACCGAAACAGTATTTGTTATATGAACAAGAAGAAGACAGCAAGGAGCCTGGGCATGGCTTAGTTCAACGGTTCTGTACTAAAGCTGCTTGCTGCTGTGAAACTAAAACAAACCGAAACTCCTCTGCTTGTGTTTTGCATTTGGAACAGATTTCTTTTCAGGTGTGGAGGAGGAGTAGAACTCCTTAGCATCAGTGTGTGTTAATAATAATATACTTTCGTCAGTTGTTCCATCTGTTGTTCTGAGGATCAGATGTTCTGCCAATACCAAAAGAATTTATCTGAAGAAATGAGAGTATTTATATCTTATCCATAAAACCATCTGGAAAAATGGGAAATTGAGAAAAAGGCCAGTCCAGACATTGCTGACAAAACAGAATCTATATATATATATAAAATTGAAATACCAGTCATGCATCATCACAAAATCTCCAGAACCATAAAGCCCACAAACTTGAAATTTGGCACATTTGTTCCTTTTGGCTTCTAGGTGCTCACTAAGAAAGGATTTTTCGAAATGATCATCAGAACATTAGTATTTCCTATATTATTATTAACACGTTCTGATGCTAAGGAGTTCTACTCCCCCCTCCCCACCTGAAAAGAAATCTGTTCCAAATGTAAAACACAAGCAGAGAGCAGTTTTACTTTCATAGCACCAAGCAGCTTTAGTACAGAACAGTTGAGCTAAGCCACGACTAGGCTCCTTGCTGTCTCCCTTCTTGCTCACACAGCAAATACGGTTTCAGTTTCCAAACAGCCCTTTACTATCTCACACACTGACAAGATGCTAGCCAGATGAATGGTGCTGGTAGGCAGAGGTAGAATTTCCCCCCCTTATTTTCCTCCCCCAAAACTAAGCCCGACCACATAGTTTCATAGCAAAGCACGGGTATTGAGCAAGTAATTTAATAAATAAGTGTGCTCATATTCGGACACTTTTTACCCAGAGGAATGGATGGCTGTGAGATGGACACTTTCCATTTGGGATGGGCTGTTATTTGGCACTCACTGTCATGTCCTCCTCTATTAGGTGATGGCATTTTATCCATCCTGCCTGAAGTAGTTTATATAGGTGCATTAAAAATAGAATTTCATTGAACAACATGCCACCATTTTAAAATACGCCAGCCTTGGCCAGCTTTTCTATTTTCTCTGTCTAGGAGATCAAAGAGGCTGGCCGGGGATGACATGTTTTAAGTTAGCAGCATATTGTTCCATGCAGTTCTATTTGTAATGCATCTATCTCAGTGTTTCTCTATGTTGTCAGCTTTCAGGTGGGTGGACTTCAATTCCCAGAATTCCCCAGCCAGCCACTGGTCTATATTATGTACTTCAGACAGGACTGATACTTTTCCAATACAAAGGATATGTTTGGAGGTTAGTTTTAGAGAAGGTCTCCAGCCCATGATAACTGGACATCGGGGGTCAAGTTGGAAGAATTAAAGGGACTTTACCTACTTTTGTGACTTTGTTGCTTTTGTGCCACGCCTCGGGGTCATCACACTTCTCCATTGACTTTGCTCGTCAGAAGGTCGCAAAAAAGGGAAATCACATGACCCAAGAGCACTGAGACCGTCATAAATACGAGTCAGTTGCCAAGCATCCAAATGTAAAATCACGTGAGTACGGGCATGCTGCAACGGTCATGAGAGTGAAAAAAAATGGTCATAAGTCACCTTTTCTCGGTGCCATTGAACAGTCCCTAAATGAGCCGTTGCAAGTCGAGGACTACCTGTATCCCTTCCTGTGAAAGGAGGTCGCCCAATGGGTCAGGGTGCCTTTTGTTGTACGTATGTGGGATGAGCCGTGGGAAAGGTGGTCTGTAACCCTGGAAGACCCGTTGCACACTTTCATCAACCAGAGCTAAGTTGCTTTCAGTGATCTCAGCAGAAATGAAGATTTTGTGTATGGTTGCCTTCCCCAAATCGCTGTCCCCAGGTGGACTAAAATTCCCATTGTCCCCAGCCAGCCAGCCCTCCTTGACCTAAAACCCCCGTCTTCAGTAAATAGCACTGCTGTCTGGCTGGGATGATATTAGAACAGGGCAGAATCTAATAGACTAACTTCAGAACTGAAAAATAAGGGGGGAATCAGAATATGATGATACTTGGAATAAGTTTTATCAAAAGTTGCGAAAAAGAGGGAAAGGTCAGAACAAAAATAGCCAGGGTGAATAGATCTGGAATGAAAATACTGTATCGCTAATATGAATGTTAATGGTTTAGTAATATTTTTGTATGTATGGCAGAGTAATGCCAAAATGGTTGCACTTTGTTTGATACTTGTAGTTGTCAACGGTAAAGATATATTAAAAGCAAAACAAAACACAACGCTCGTAGACCAGATGTGGTTGGATCTGACCCGTGAGGCCATCCTGGGAAATGTAAGGGGCCGGCCCGCATCGCTTTGGCCCGGTCTACCCAGTGCGACGAGGAAACATGCCAGCACTTTGGGGAGTGGTGTCAAGCTGGCAATGCCTACCCAGTTGGCCATGCCCCAGTGAGTGATGTCAAGCTGGCCACACCCACCCAGTTGGCCACGCCTCAGTGAGTGCTGTCAAGCTGGCCACGCCCACCCAGTCAGCCATGCCCAGTGAGTGCTGTCAAGCTGGCCACACCCACCCAGTCGGCCATGCCCAGTGAGTGCTGTCAAGCTGGCCATGCCCACCCAGTTGGCCACACACCCACCCGAGGTTCACCACAGCCCTGATGTGGCCCTCAGTGAAATTGAATTGGACCCCCATGTATTAGAAGATACAAGTACAACAGTAGTACAGGTAGTCCTTGACTTGCAATAGTTCATTTAGTGACTGTTCGAAGTTACAGCGGCAAATGAAAAAAGGGGCTTTATGATCGTTGTTCACACTTAAGAACCGTTGTAGAATTTCCGCAGTCATGGGATCAACGTTCAGACTCTGGGCAACTGACTCCTATTTATGATGGTTGTGTACCGTGGTCACGTGATCCCCTTTTGCGACCGTCTGACACACAGTGTCAGCGGCGAAGCCAGGTTCACTTAACAACCGTCTGATTAACCACGTCGCTGCAATGATTCACTAAACTGTGGCAAGAATTGTGGTAAAAATGGGGCAAAACTCAACTGTCTCACTTTGCAACAGAAACTTGGGGCTTCATGGTGACCGTAAGTCGAAGACTATCCATTTTGTCTATTTGTTGTTGTTGTTTTTTCCCCCACTTCTCTATTTCTTCTGTCAGATCTGGTGGCTGGATCCTGAGCTCACCTACGGCAACTCCAAGCCATTCGTTTTCACCCAAGGCCATTCGGTGTGCAACCGCTCCTTCTTCCCTTGCTTTGACACGCCGGCTGTGAAATGCACTTACTCCGCAGTTGTCAAGGTAAGGCATTTCCTTCACCCCAGAATGTCAGAAGAACTTGATCAGACCTGAAGCTCACGCTCGCCTAACTGCCAGAATTGTCAGAGTATATTCATTAACCGGCAGAGACATGGTTAACAAAGTAAGCATGGCAAGAGACCAGCCAATAGGAGCTGACAGCCTGGCTGCGGTTTGGCTCCGTGTGCTTTGCTGAGAATTGAAAGTCTTGCTTGCTTACAAAAACTGGTATCAGCTCTGAGCTGCTGCTGCTTGTGTTTTTGCTTATGTTACGTTGAAAGAATCTGCTAATGGTATTGTAAACTTGACCCATCTTATTACGTTTATAAAGAAGTTAACGATCCTGCTGAGTCAGTCATTTGTGTGTTTTCTGGATTTGAATTTAATGCTGCAAACTCTTAACAAGAATTCAGATTTCGAATTCTGATTGTGATTCCAGAAGCTCTTACAACCAGTAGCCAGGTTCCCCCCTGCCCCCATGAAAATCTTAATCCCCTTTCTGAATCCTCTCCCTCATTGGTCACTGCTTCCTCCCAAGGCTTTTACGTGTGACTTAGCAAAGCAAGCTGTGGAAAAAAAAAAAACCAGCCGTTGGGTACATGGCAGGGGCTACCAAAGGCCACGCTAGGGAGCATCCTCACACATGCTTTCAGATCAATGGCTGTTTTGTGATTAATCACTGCTCGCTCCGGGGCAGCCATTCTGTGAATAGGCCAGCTTGTTCCTTCCAGTAAACTGCCTCAGACTGTCAATTGCCACCATTGAAAGACTCTGTGTTAGGGATACACCCTAGCAGAATCTGCACGGCAGGCAGGCAGGCAGGCAAGCAAAATATGTGAGATAAACGTTTTTGTAGCTTACACTCAGTAAAACAGATACACTGTGCTAGTTAAATAGTTTATTCCAGTAAGAGTTTTAGCATAGTCAAAACAGTTCATATATCATTCACTAATTCAGTCCGTCCAGGGATTATTCAGTTGCAAAGTCCAGTGTCGAAAAAGAGAGGTCAGTAAACTTACAAATATCAGTCCAGTAATATATCTCCTCGCGGTAGAGATATGAAGAAGTCAAACCTCCTTTCTTCCTCCAGTAGCAGGGAACACGCACTTAGCACACCATCAATCCAGGCAAACCAGCAATCGTCAGCAATTCAGCAGGTTCTCTTGCTCCCTCTTATGGCAGTTTCATAACCGCACCCAAAATTACGTGCTTTGCAGTTTAAAGTGACACACACTTAAACTTACTATCATAGTTTATATATATTATTTTACCCAAACTACGTTAGGTAACCTTGTTATTCCTAACACTCTGATCGCAGGGAAGCTGTGGGTTATGTTTTAGGATTGCGCATGGGGTTTGAGCATCGTGAGCAAGGCACAACTGATGGAGAAGCGAGCTTTCTTCAGGACAGAATCTAGGTTGCTAGGACATGCGGTCCAGCTCAAGCTTTTGGAGAAGAGAGGATGGATATTCCTCACACTTTGCTTCAGGCGTGGGGAATCGTGGGTCCTTTATGACTTATGGACTTCAAATTCAACATAGGCGGCTCAGGAATTCTGGGAGTTGAAGTTCACAAGTCATAAAGGTTTCTCCATAGTTCCCCACCTCTGCTTTAGTTGGTCCCTAGATCAAGAGTAGGGGTGGCATGATAGCGGTGTTCCAATATTTGAGGGGCTACCACAAAGAAGAGGAGGAGGAGGATTTCAACCTATTCTCCAAAGCAGTTGAAGGCAGGACAAGAAGCAACGGGTGAAAACTAATCAAGGAGAGAAGCAACTTAGAACTAAGGAGAAATTTCCTGACAGTTAGAACAATTAACCAGTGGAATAACTTGCCTCAAGAAGTTGTGGGTGCTTCATTAATGGAAGTTTTTAAGAAGAGACTGGATGACTATTTGTCTGGAATGGTATAGGGCAGTGTTGGCAAACCTTTCCGGTACTGAGTGGGAGCACGCACGCATGCACATGGGAGCACAAGAAACCAGAAGAGCAGCTCCTGGGTGTTCTGACCCACGCCCTTCCCAACAAATCAAACACAAGCCAAAAGGAACAGAAACCTTTTAATGCTTCTGCAAAATAATTAGCTGTGATAAGCACAAGCCTTGCCAAACTGTGCGAGACTTGCCAAAAGATAACAGACAAGAAATAATGTACAATACAAGAAGCTTCAAATTTAAACTCAGGATACCGGAATGTTCGCGAGGCTGGAGTTTCAAAACGTCTTTGCCTTCTGCAAACTACGTTCCTTTCACAGCTGGCTTTTATCTTCTTGAAGGAGGGGCCATTACCTTGCAGCCTTACTCCCGAGTCGCCCGTGCTGTTGTAACTGTTCTTTCCTACTAGCAATCCTGCGCGCACGCACACTTGGCACAGGCTCCTCGGGAACCTCCTCCTCGCTGCTGCCAGCCCCCACAATCTCTGAAGGCAGCAGTCCAGTCCCTAACGGTCCTGGCCCCTCATCGGACTCCTCGCTCTCCTCAGCCTTCCGCACCTGCTGCTGGCTAATCGCAACACTGGTGTGCGCGCGGGGATGGCAACCAGAAGAGCAGCTCTCTAGCGCTCATGAAGCTGAGCTTCTGGTTTCCAGGTCTTCCAGTTTCTGGCGTGCATGCGTGGGTGAAGACCAGCTTGCCAGCACACATATGCACCGGGGAGCTGCTCTTCCAGTTTCCGGTGCTCCTGCATGCGTGAAGACCAGCTGGCAGGCATGCATGCGTGTGCCAGAAACCGGAAGAGCAACAGGTGACGGCTGGCGTGCCCGGAGAGATGTTTCTGTGTGCCACTTCAAGCACGTGTGCCATAGGTTCACCATCACTGGTATAGCGTGTCCTTTAGCCATGGGGTGAACTAGAGCAGTGGTCACCAACTGGTGGGCTGTGGCCCACTGGTGGGCTGTGAGAAAATTTTGGTGGGCCGCAGAGAAATCTCACCCTCAGAGCACCCCCACAAAGCAATTAATCCAGGCTGCGCAGAAACACAAGGCTGTATCGCCCACATGGTCCGCGGGAACCCTACCCGCCCACTCACTCCTTACTGGGCAAACTTGTCTGCTAAGTTGCTATTTTTCCTTTTACCGACCATCAGCTGTTCTGCTGTGCCGGGAGATTTAGATTAGTAGGAAGCAGGAAATGGTTGGATTTCTTGCTTTCTAGCTAGTCTTTAGTTCTTCAGCTCAGCACAGCCGAACCTCCCTTAGGACTGAAGGTTTGCGTGCAAGCAAATCCAGTGCAGGCTCACGGCAAGCAAATTTGAGAGACTGAGCTAGCCGATGGCAGATAGATCACTGAATGATTCTGTGAGCAACTCAATCTGCCTGCCTGCTTTGCCTGATTTTGGGTAAAATTTGCTCTTTTTTTAATAAAAAATGCAATATTTACATGCATGGTGTGCTGTGAGTTAATTTTGTGAGTTTGCTTGCAAGCAAATTTTATGTGACAGACTGAGCTAACCAATGGCAGATGGATAGACCTCTGAATAAATCTGTGATTCCGTGAGCAACTCAATCTGCCTGCCTGCTTTGCCTGATTTGGGGTAAAAGTTGTTCTTTTTTATAAAAAAAATCAATATTTATATAAATATTTATAATATTTACATACAAGCCATGCCCAGTCAGTCACATGACCACCAAGCCACACCCACAAATTAGGCCACGCCCACAGAACCGGTTAGTGGTCCCTGGGATCTAAAATGATGAGTTTGGTGGTCCCCGAGGTCCAAAAGGTTGACGACCTCTAAACTAGAGGACCTCCAAGAACCCTTTCAACTCTTATTATTCTGTTTTACTTTTTCACAGGCCCCTGCAGGTATGCAGGTGTTAATGAGTGCCACCCAAAGTACCTATGAGGAAGAAGATGGCATATACCAGTTCTACATGGAGTACCCCATTCCTGCTTACCTGGTGGCTCTGGTGGCCGGGGATCTTGTTGCTGCGGAGGTTGGTCCTAGGTAAGTTACCCTGCTCTGATTTAGGCAGGGATGATGGAAGGCAGGAATATTGCTAAGCTGTATCTTAACCACTGTGCTTGCTGAAGAGTCTGGGAATTGCAGTTCAACAATTTGTGGCAAGCCATACAGGGAGTCCTTGAGTTATGACTGCAATTCAGACCAGAAGTGCTATCGCTAAAGAATGCAGTTATAAACTACAGCTGTCAGGATTCCGGCAGTTTCTCCCAATTAAATCCTGAGTCTTGAGCCAAACTTCCAAAACTTCAAAAGGATTTATTGGGAGGTAACATGCCGGCACTGCCTAGGTGTAGCCGACTCTGAGACACATCATTCCTTGTCATCCTTGACCCTAGTTTTCCCCCACCCCCTGGGTGTATCATAATTCATATTCTTCAATGGGACACATCCATAGCCCAGAGTCATCAATCATGCTTTCTAGTTAGAATTTCACGTGTCAGAAACTTTGGTCATCTAGTTACTATCTTTGAAAACATTTATAGAATGCAGTTTCGGTTTGCAAGCTGCCGCACTGCTCCCCGCTACCTTTCTGTTGGCAACTCTAAAAAGACCAGAGGAATATTTTATGAGTTGACCACAGGTAGTCCTCAACTTACGACCACAATTGAGCCCAAAATTGATGTTCGTAAGTGAGATATTTGTTAAGTGAGTTTTGGCCCCATTTTACAACTTTTCTTGCCACGTTTGTTCAGTTAATCACTGCAGTTGTTAAGCTAGTAATACAATTGTTGGTCAATGGATCTGGCTTCCCCATTGGCTTTGCTTGTCAGAAGGTCGTAAAAAGGGTCATTGCAACCGTCATAAATGTGAGTCAGTTGTCCAGCATCACTAAATCACGTGACTGTGGGGTTTCTGCAACAGTCGTAAGTGTGAAAATGGTCGTAAGTCACTCTTTTTCAGTGCCGTTGTAACTTTGAACAATCGCTAAGTGAACTGTTATAAGTTGAGGACTACTTATATTGGAATTGTGAACCTTCTTTAAAGTGTGCAATTAAAGTGTTACTTTGCACCTCCATAGCAGGACTGCCAAATTTGTGCTAAGCCCCAGTGTGAATTCTGTGAGAGGGATCTTGGAGTCTTAGTGGACAACCAGCTAAATATGAGCCAGCAGTGTGCAGAGGCAGCCAAAAAAGCCAATGCAATCCTAAATTGTATTAACAGGGGGATACAATCAAAATCAAGGGAGGTACTGATACCACTCTATAAAGCCTTAGTAAGGCCACACTTAGAGTACTGCATCCAGTTTTGGTCCCCGCACTGTTAAAAAAGATGTTGAGACTCTAGAAAAAGTGCAGAGAAGAGCAACCAGGGTGATGAGGGGACTGGAGGCTAAAACATGCGACAAATGGTTGCAGGAACTGGGCCTGGCTAGTCTAGGGAAGAGAAGGACCAGGGGAGACAAGATAGCAGTCTTCCAATAGTTGAGGGGCTGCCACAGAGAGGAGGAAGGGGGTCAAGCTATTTTCTAAAGCACCTGAAGGCCAGACAAGGAACAATGGATGGAAACTGAACAAGGAGAAATTCAACAAGGAGAAACTTTCTGACAGGGAGAATAATCAACTAACAGAACAGAAGTTGCCCTCGGAAGTTGTGGGTGTGCCATCACTTGAGACTTTCAAGAAGAGATTGGACTCCCATCTGTCAGAAATGGTTTAGGGTCTCCCGCTTGGGTGGGGGGTTGGACTAGATGACCTACAAGGTCCTTTCCAACTCTGATTATCTGTTATCTGTTGTTTTTCTGCCTTCTTTGCAAACAGGAGCAAAGTCTGGGCCGAGCCATGCCTTTTGTCCACAGCCATCGGCAAACTCTCAGGTCGGGTGGAGCATTGGCTCAGCGCTGCAGAGACCCTCTACGGGCCCTACATATGGGGCAGGTAAGCTCATTATAGCATGCATAGGTCTCCGCTGGGACGAGAGGAAAGAAATGCATGTTGGGGTGCCAATTCTGTTCCTTCTGTATTCACGTGCAACTCGCAACGCAGGCTGAAAAAGGCAGAGCTTATCTTGTGATGTGACATTGCACGTTTTGCTCTCTTGATATCATCGTGGTGAGAAATAGAGGCTGAAGACAAGAATGGTTCCTTTTTATACTTATACACAGAGTATTCATGCATGCCTAAGAATATAGATAACTAGCTCTGTACCCGTGCTGCGCTACAAAACTATGTGGTTGGGCTTAGTTTTTTTGGAGGAAAATGGGAGGGGGGGAGTTCTGCCTCTGCCTACCAGCATCCATCGGTATTCATCTGGCTAGTGTCCTGTCAGTGTGTGAGAAAGTGGAGGGCTGTTTGGAAACTGAAACAGTATTTGCTGTGTGAGCAAGAAGGGAGACAGCAAGGAGCCTGGGCATGGCTTAGCTCAACTGGTCTGTACTAAAGCTGCTTGGTGCTATGAAAGTAAAACTGCTTCTGCTTGTGTTTTGCATTTGGAACAGATTTCTTTTCAGGTGGGGAGGGGGAGTAGAACTCCTTAGCATCAGAGCATGTTCATAATAATATACGAAATACTAATGCTCTGATTGTCATTTCAAAAAATCCTTTCCTAGTGATCCCCTAGAAGCCAAGAGGAACATAGTTGCCAAATTTCAAGTTTGTAGGCTTTACAATTCTGGAGAATTTTGTGGTGATTTATGAGTGGCATTTCACTTTGATATATATAGATAACAATTATTATTTTTTTGCAGAAATGTTTTCCGTATGTAGTAGAGCGTGCATAATACTTAAAAAAAATCCCACTAAGTTAATGGCATCTGGCCCCATGACTTCCTGGCAAGTAGAAGGGGAAGAAATGGAAGCAGTGACAGGTTTTATTATTTTGGGGGGCTCCAAGATCACTGCCAACGGTGATAGCAGCCATGAAATTAAAAGACCCTTGCTCCTTGTTTTTTCTTTGAAGACGTTTTGCTTCTCATCCAAGAACCTTCTTCAGCTTTAATTGAATGGTGAGGAATGGAAGGATTTATACTCCTTGCAGATAGCTGGTCATTTGTATCCTTTCACAGAGTCATTGAGGCCACATGGAGGTTTGCCTGTGTCCCGAGAGTCACCTGAATAGTGCAAATGGGTGTGGAGCCTCACTGGCGTCAATCTACAACACAATCCTTTCAGCAATTCCAAGAAGGCTCCACATCCATTTGCACCACTCAGGTGGCCCTGAGGACACAGACGAACCTCCAAGTGGCCTCAATGACCTTCTAAAAAAGATGCAAATGACCAGCTGTCTGCAAAGAGTGTAAATCTTTCCATTCCCCACCATCTCTTCAGAGCTGAAGAAGCTTCTTGGATGCAAAGCGAAACATCTTCAAAGAAAAACCAGAAAGTCCAGTTGCCTCTGGAAAAAGCACCTTTGGGACAATATTTCACATTTAGCTGCAAAATGGGACCAGGTTATCTGAGGGAACGTCTCTTGCCGGTCACATCTACCCAACCCATCAGAGCAGGGAATGTTCCGGGTCCCATCCCTGAGGGAGATACACCTGGTGGGGCCTTGAAGAAGGGCCTTCTCTGTGGTGGCTCCCTCTCTATGGAACATCATTCCCTCAGAAATTAAAATGGCCGCCACTCTAACACTCTGATTCTGTGCCATGGGGAACCCAGAGCGGGATGGAGCCCATCAAATGGCTCGTGTGATTTGCTGTTGTTGGGACGGAGGGTGGGAGTTGGGGGTGATTTAAAAAACTATATATATTTTCCAGATTTGTTCTATTGTACTTTATTAATTTGACTCTTTTTGTTAGTTTTTATTGTTTTTTGTTTTTTATTTTAAATGTGGTTTTACATTGTGTAAACCACCTCGAATAGGCAGCAATATAAATTCAATAAATAAATAAATAAATAAATAAATAAATAAATAAATAAATAAAATCAGTTTCTTCCTTTCATCTTAATTTACTGGGTTAGGATTACTAACAGGGTATAGAGGAGAGACAGGATATACCTTGGATCACAAGAGATTCTTGATAGGCAGCCGTTGCTCTCCAGTGACATTAACCCCCAACCCTGGATTTATAAACCTTTTTTCTTTTATATCAATTTTTAATTAATGTGAGTAGTCCTCAACTTTTTAACTATTCGCATTGTGACCGAAGTTACAATGGCATTGAAAAAAAGGGACATACGACCGTTTTTCACAGTTTTGACTGTTGTACCATCCCCATTGTCACGTGGTCAAAATTCAGATGCTTGGCCACTGACTCATATTTATGACGGTTACAGAGTCCTGCTGGGGTCGTGTGATCACCCTTTGCGACCTTCTGAAAAGCAAAGTCCAATTGGGGAAGCCGGATTCACTTAACGGCCACCTTACTAATTTAACAACTGCAGTGATTTGTTTAACAAGTGAGGCAATTTGTGAGGGAATTTTATTCATGCCTACCTTTTTTTCGCCTGTCTGTCTTGTCTTCCTGCTTTGAGAATGATGGCTTCAAGGTTTGCAGGTTGATCCGAGTTGATTTCCTTCTCTTGCTTCCAGGTACGACATCGTTTTCCTCCCTCCCTCGTTCCCCATCGTCGCCATGGAGAACCCATGTTTGACCTTCGTCATCTCCTCCATCTTGGAGAGCGATGAGTTCCTCATCATCGACATCATCCACGAAGTAGCCCACAGCTGGTTTGGCAACGCCGTCACCAATGCCACCTGGGAAGAGATGTGGTTGAGCGAAGGGCTGGCCACTTACGCTCAGCGCCGAATCACGACGGAGACTTACGGTAAGTTCCGTCTCAAGCTGGGCATTGCGCCTTTAAACTGAGGGGGTTGCCAAGGCCAGCTTGGATCTTTCTAGAGCGGGGCGTCAAGCTCAATTTCATTGAGGGACACATCAGGGTCGTGTTGGACTTCGGCTGTGGCCAGGGTGGGCGTGGCCAGCTGGACGTCACTTGTGTCGGGGACACCTGTGGTGGCCAAATGCTAAGGCAGGACTTCCCTGAGACCCTCCCTCCACTCTCATAATCTACTCCCTCCCTCCTTCCTTTCTTCCTACTCTTCCTTCCCTCCCTCTCTCCCTCTCTCCTTCCTCCCTCCCTCCATTCCTTCCCTCCCTCCCTCCTTCCTTCCTTCCCACTCTCCCTTCCTTCCTTCCCTCTCTCCCTCCTCCCTCCATTCCTTCCCTCTCTCCCTCCTTCCTTCCTTCCCACTCTCCCTTCCTTCCCTCCCTTTCTCCCTCCTTCCTCCCTCCCTCCATTCCTTCCCTCTCTCCCTCCTTCCTTCCCACTCTCCCTTCCTTCTCTCCCTCCTTCCTCCCTCCATTCCTTTCCTCTCTCCCTCCTTCCTTCCCTCTCTCCCTCCTTCCTTCCCACTCTCCCTTCCTTCCCTCCCTCTCTCCCTCCTCCCTCCCTCCCTCCCTCCCTCCTTTCTTCCTACTCTTCCTTCCCTCCCTCTCTCCCTCCTTCCCTCCCTCTCTCCCTCCTTCCCTCCCTCCATTTCTTCCTTCCTTCCTTCACTTCCTACCCTCCCTTCCTTTTCTTTTTCCTCTTCATTCTCCTTTCTTCTCCCTTCCCCTCCTTCCTTATTTTTCCTTCCTTGCTCTCTTCCCATCTTTTCTTCTTTCTCTTCCCTCTTTCCCTTTCTCCTTTCCGTCCCTTCTTGCATGCTCAAATGCAACGGGGGAAACATTTCTCCTTCTGTTTTCTTTTTAGTTTGTTTTGCTAGCCCTCTGCCCAGTGAAAATGGAGCCCCCTCCCTGCGAGCTCAGTTTTCTCTGGCAGAGGCCCCGTGGGCCAGTCCTTCACCCTTTCCAGATCTAAGCATCCGGCCCATGGGGCTTGAGTTTGACACTCCAGTTCTGGAATCTCTGCGTTCTTTTTTATATCGCAAAACTGGATGCAATATTCCAGGTCCGTTTGTTTTTTTTGCCAAGGCATTGACAAAGCCACACAGGTAGTCCTCGGCTTATGACCACAATTGACCACCAACGTGTCTGTTGTTGAGACATTTGTTAAGCGAGTTTTGCCCCATTTTACTACCTTTCTTGCCTCCGTTGTTAAGTGAATCGCTGCAGTTGCTAAGTTAGTAGCAATAGCCCTTAGACTTATATACCGCTTCACAGTGCTTTCCAGCCCTCTAAGCGGTTCACAGAGTCAGCCTCTTGCCCCCAACAATCTGGGCCCTCATTTTACCCACCTCGGAAGGAGGGAAGGCTAAATCAACTATGAGCCAGTGAGAATCGAACTGCCAAATTGCAGGCAGCCGGCAGTCAGCAGAAGTAGCCCGCAGTACTGCACTCTAACCACTGTGCCACCGCGGCTCCGGTTTCATTTCCTGGAGCTTGTTGTTAAGTGAATCAGGCTTCCGCAATTGACTTTGCTTGTCCGAAGGTCGCAAAAGCGGATCGTATGGAACACTGCAACCATCATAAATAGGAACCAGTTGCCAAGCACCTGAATTTTGATCACATGACTATAGGGATATACTTAAAAACTGTGTTAAATACTTAACCAGTGAAGTGATTCACTTCACACCTATGTGAAGAAAGGTTGTGAAATGGCGTAAAACTCACTTAACTATCTCGCTTAGCAACAGAAATTGCTCTATTGTGATTGTAAGTTGAGGACCACCTGTACTATTCCATATAGTTTCTCCCCAATTATTTGTGTAAGGACCATTTTCTATATTATTTATGTTGTATTTTTGTTATGGATAGCACCAGCAGGAGCAAAATCAATTTCGGTGTGTGTGTGTATGTATGTGTATATATATATATATATATGTACTGTACAATGTGTCATGCCCCTGTTGGAGACTGACTCCGAAGGAGTGGAGGAACAGCCAACAGGGAGTGGAAGTGTGGCTCCGGAGGTTGTGGAGGAGGCTGGGGAAGGGCACAGGCCGGGAGGAGAGGATAAGGGAGAGACGTAAATGGTGTGGTCTACGGGGGAGGAAAGGGCCTTGATCCTCTTCATGGGCTGTAGCGGTGAGAACTGGTTAAAAGGATGGACATGCGTATGGAAACAAAGTGTGGAAACAAAGTGTGGAAATATCTCTAGTCTGTCGTTCCTCTCTGAGTTTGGCGTCCTTCACAGTGTATGTTCCGATATCTGTGGATGTCTTCAAGCCCTTATCCTGCCTGGTTCCCTTAATTGCTTCAGTGTGGTTTGTGTTGTTTCTATTCTTTATAATTTATAGGCATTTTTGTTTAAACTGCATTTCCTCCTTTTTGTAACTGCTTGTGGGGGAGTTTTTTGTCTCCAGTCAAGGATCCTTGGAGCTCTGAAGCAAAGTGAAGGAATAAAAGGGGCTTCACCTGTTTTTGTGACTGTTTATTTTGTATCCCACCCTGGGTCATCACACAATGACCATAAAGGTGGTTGTTGTTGTTATTAAGACAAATTAAATCATTCCTTGCCTTGAATCTTTAAAATGTGACAAACCCTATTGAAGTTCTTCACTGTAAGACTTCTGGAGTTGAAGTCCACAAGTCTTAAAGTTGCCATCACTTGAGACTTTCATGAAGAGATTGGACTGCCATTTGTCAGAAATGGTGTAGTGTCTCTCACTTGGGTGGGAGGTTGGACTAGATGACCCTACAAGGTCCCTTCCAACTCTGATTACCTGTTATTACAACTCCTAGAATTTCCCAGCCAGCTGAGGACTTCTGGGAGTTGAAATCCACAAGTCTTAAAATTGCCAAATTCGTAGACCCCTGATCTCTAGGTAGGACAGTGTTCCTCCACCGTGGCAACTTGAAGATTGGTGGACTTCAACTCCCAGCATTCCCCAGCCAGCTCTGCCTAATTCTGGGAATTGAAGTCCACACACCTTCAAGCTGCCAAGGTTGAGAAGCCCTACTCTAGAGCATAAGATTCCCTGTGGCAATGATTAGTCGAGCTGCCATGATGTCGCAGTGGGATGGGGCAGCCCACCAAAGGCTGAGCTGCTCAGATCCAGCAGGTTGGGTGGTTCAAGGGGTTGAGGCCATGGAGCTTGGATCACAGAAGGATCCAGAACACGGATCAAATAAAAGCAGGACTCTACTTATGGAGAGAAAACCATATAGAGGGTGTCAACTCATACAATATTTCTATGGTCTTGTTAGAGTTGCCAACAGAAAGATAGGGGGGAACAGTGCAGCGGCTTGCCAAACTGAAACTGTATTCCATAAATGTTTTTTCGAAGATAGTAACTAGGTGATGGAAGTTTCTGCTGCACAAAATTCTAACTCGAGAGCACGATTGATGACTCTGGGCTATGGACGTGTCCCATTGGAGAATATGAATTACAATACACCCAGGGGGTGGAGGGAAAACCAGGGTCAAGCGTGACCATGAATGATGTGTCTCAGGGTCGGCTACATCCAGACAGTGCCGTCATGTTGACTCCCAATAAATCCTTTGGAAGTTTTGGAAGTTTGGCTCGAAACTCATGATTTAAATGGGGGTAACTGTTGGAATCCTGACAGAGGGGTAACCTCAGAAGACAGAGTCATCAGAAGACAGAGTCTTCTGCACTTTCACATAATCTGGAGAAATTATAACTTTCAGATTAAAATCCATTCGGGTTCTTTTTGGGGGGGTGGCGTGGACAGGTGCTGCTTTTACGTGCCTGGAAACAGCTTTCCGCCTTGATGCCCTTCACCGACAGATGAAGCTCCTTGGGGAGGACAATCCTGTCAGCAAACTTCAGGTTAAACTTGAACCAGGTAACAAAGAGGGCTGGGTCTTGTCTTTTATAAAATGAAGATCAGGAGGCTGTGAGTTCGATCCTAGGTAGCGGCAGATATTTCTCTCTCTGGGCACAATGAGTAATTATCGGCTGCGAACTCCTCATTGGCGACAGGAAGGACATCTGGCCAGTAAACACTCAGCTCCACCCAGATTTGAGGGATTACAGGGTCATTAAAAGACAAAGCTTGTGGGATAAACATGGATTGGCTGGGTTCATAAAACCCTCTAAAGCAGGGGTCCCCAACCTCCAGGCACAAACGCACCTCATATATTTGGGGGAGTGGCAAATGGAGGCACGTGTGCCTGCCTCTTGCACAAATGGAGCTGTGCGCTCACAGTTGTCCTCTCTCGCCCCTGCCGCCGCTGGTCTGCAAAGCTGGAAAAGTCGGGGACCCCTGCAAAGCCCCAATTCTTACTTTGGAAGCTGGTTCTTCAGCTCTTCGATCCTCAGCTTTGCATTTGTAGAGCAACACGCACAGTGATGGTTCTAAAAAGTCCATTCCAAAGAAAGTTATATTACGAAGACGAAGAAAACAATGTCTCCGCCCCCCCCATAAAAAATGTTTACAGGTAGTCTTTGACTTACAGCCATTCGTTTAGTGACCATCTGAAAAAAGTGACCTATGACCATTTTTCACACTTAAAAATGTTGCAGCACCCCCATGGTGACGAGATCCAAATTCAGACACTTTGGAAATGACTCACATTTATGACGGTTGCAGTGTCCCATCATATCCTTTTCCAACCTTCTGACAAGCAAAGTCAACAGGGAAACCAAATTCACCTAAACAACCATGTTACTAACAACTGTAGTGATTCGCTTAACAATTGTGGCAAGGAACGTCATAAGATGGGGGCAAAACTCACTTAACAACTGCCTTCCTTAGCAATGGATATTTTTGGCTCAGTTATGGTTATAAGTTGAGGACTACCTGTATTGCCATTTTTTTTTTTTTATCGCTGTTACCTAAAGTTCTTTTTCTCTTCCTTTTTTTGTCCAGGTGTGAATCCCAGCAACCTGATGAACCTCTTCACCTACGAGAAAGGGTTCTGCTTTGTTTACTATCTGTCTCAGCTGTGCGGAGACCCAACACATTTTGATGCCTTTCTCCGAGTTAGTAACCTGGTTTGATTGCACCTTCGACTTTGCCAGTGAATCTCAGTGGAATCCAGTCATTTTCAGTTGAATCCTTCATAAAAACATGACTCCATCTAAAAAACAAGGGTGGAGTTTAGATCTCAGTCCTTTATTTGAAAGTTGGCTCCTTAGAGGTAGTCCTCGACTTACAGCAACAATAGAGCCCAAAATTTCTGTTGCTAAACAAGACAGTTGTTAATTGAATTCTGCTCCATTTTACAATCTTTCTTGCCACCGTTGTTAGGTTAGTAATTGTTCTGACCCAACCGGGTTCCCAAAGAGCAAATACAGCTCCCACCTTTTAAGGTTTAATAACCAATTATGTTCCTTTACAGATAAAAGGCTGCTTTCCACTAATTAGCTCCGACAAGAAAGAGCCTTGCCAAGTTGTTTGTCAATGATGCCAAAAGCCCAGAGATAAGAATTTTCAAGATTCTCCAAACACGAACTAAGAAGTCCACAAGTTGAGCTTCAGAGCTTCTTTGCTGTCTGCAAAGAACCCTTTTCCAAACCTGGCTTTTGTCCTCTTGAGGGAGGGGACATTACCTTGCAGCCTTACTCCTGAGTCGCCTATGCTGCTGTAATTGTTCTTTCCTCCGAGCAATCCTTCATGCACGTGCACTTGGCACAGGCTTCTCGGGAACCTCCTCATCGCTGCTGCCATCCCCCACAATCTCTGAAGGCAGCAGTCCACTCCCTGATGGTCCTGGCCCCTCATCAGAGTCCTCACTCTCCTCAGCCATCTGCACCTGCTGCTGGCTAACCGCAACAGTGACACGGTTTTAAGTGAATCTGGCTTCCCCATTTACTTTGTAGCATGCCAGAAACCGGGCACACGAAACCACATCCCCTCTGCAGAAAAACCCCTCTCCACGGAACTGGTCCCTGGTGCCTGAAAGGTTTGGGGGGAATAGAATAGAATAGAACAGAACAGGAATGATTTTATTGGCCAAGTATGATTGGACACACAAGGAATTTGTCTTTAATGCATATGCTCTCACTGTACATAAAAGATATATCCGTCAAGAGTCAAGAATCATAAGGTACACCACTTAATGATAGTCATAGGGTACAATAAGCAATCGGATCATACTAGGAAACAGTTAATATAAATCGTAAGGATACAAGCGACAAAGTTACAGTCATACAGCCACAAGTGGGAGGGGATGGGTGATAAGGAGTGATGAGAAGATTAATAGTAATGCAGACTTAGTAAATAGTTGAACAGTGTTGAGGGAATTATTTGTTTAGCAGAGTGATGGCATTCAGGGGAAAACTCCTTGCGTCTAGTTGTTCTGGTGAGCAGTGCTCTATAGCGTCATTTTGAGGGAAGGAGTTGAAACCGTTTATGTCTGGGATGTGAGGGGTCTGTAAATATTTTCACAGCCCTCTTTTTGACTCGTGCAGTATATCCCTACACACGTTTTGCTAAAAGCTCTGGAGCATTATTGATTTTATTTCAGAATTCAGTCTCAGTCTCCTAAATTACTGTGCTGTCATAAAGGACTGGAGCCCTCTAATTTAAAGAAAAATATTGTATATGAACGACCTCTAGAAATTTTCCATCAGTGGGGATTTATGTGTCAGACCATTAGAAATGCAGCACATTTCTTTATTTCTTTGATTTATTTAAATCTTGATCATTTTCTGCTCTTCCCCTTAGAGAATCTCCTTCAATTGTAATATTTTACTTCGTTCTCTAGTGCGTTCGTCTTCATCTCTGTTGGTTTTCTGGCCATTTCCACTCCGGGCCCCTCCAGTTTCCTCTCGCTCAGCCTAGCCTGTTTCCGTTAATTTTGTAACCCATGTTTACGCTGGCTCTCTTTCAGACTTATATCGAGAAGTACAAGTTCACAAGTGTTGTAGCCCAAGATCTGCTGGATTCCTTCTTGGCATTTTTTCCAGACCTGAAAGAACAATGCATCGATTGCAAAACAGGTAGGGAAGAGGACCTTGAACGTAACACACACACACACACACACACATACACACACATACACACACACACAGAGTCTTAGGAGTGCTGCCCAGATGAAGGAGACCAACTACAGGTAGTCCTCAGATTATGAGCCCCAAATTTCTGTTGTTAAGCGAGACAGTTGTTAAATGGGTTTTGCCCCATTGTACGACCTTTCACGCCACAGTTGTGAAGTGAATCATTGCAGTTGTTAAGTGAACAACCCGTTTGTTCAGTGAATCTAGCCTTCCCCATTGTCAGAAGATTGCAAAAAGTGATCACATGACCCTGGGACACTGCAACCATAGTCATAAATAGGAGCAAGTTCCTAGGCATCTGAATGTTGGCCACGTGATCATGGGTATGCTATGATTGTTAAATGAACCTGGCTTCCCCCATTGAGTTCGTTCGCGAGAAGGACGCAAAAGGCGATCACACGACCTTGGAACACAGCGACGCCATAAGTAGGAACCAGTTGCCAAGCATCTGAATTTTGATCACATGACCATGGGTATACTGTAAAGGTCGTAACCGAAAACCAGTCATATAAGTCACTTTTTTCAGTGCCGTTGTAACTTTGAACGGTCACTAAATGAACTGTTGTAAGTCGAGGACACCCTGCACACAGGCTTGACATATACCTAACTAGCCAAGCTGCAAAACGCTAAGCCCACATCAGCACGTTGACTGCGTTCTACAAATGTTAAGTAGATCAGGGGGTCTCCAACCTTGGCAACTTTTTAAGACTTTGTGGGCTTCAACTCCCAGAATTCTGGGAGTTGAAGCCCACAAAGTCTTAAAAAGTTGCCAAGGTTGGAGACCCCTGAACTAGATGATCTGTGGGGAGAAAGCTTTCTGTTTGAGCCTGACTGAGAGATCGCAGTCAGTCTGCACACCTGGGGCGCGTTTCCAAGTTGATCCTTGTCGCCAAATCTGTTGCAGGGCTAGAGTTTGACCGCTGGCTCAATGCCACAGGGCCTCCTTTAGTTGAACCAGACTTATCTCAGGGATCCATCTTGACCCAGCCGGTGGAGACGCTATTCCATCTCTGGACCACAGAACCTCTGGACGCAGGAGCGGCTGCGAACAGCGTCAACATCGCCGAGTGGCAAACATTCCAAACGGTGCTTTTCCTGGATAGGTTACTGGATGGGTCGCCCTTGCCACACGGTGAGTTTAATTACCAAGTAGGGCAGTGGTGACAAACCTTTTTCGGCTCCCGTGCCAATAATTGCGTGCACGCTTGTGAGCTCAAGGTTGCGTGCCAGTACCTAGAAGGCAATGCATGTTGGGGGCCCCCATAGCCCCTGCACATGTGCATGCAATCTCCCTGCTGTGTGCTGCGCGTCTGTGCACGATTCCCCCTACCATGTGCCATGCATCTGCACATGTGTGTGCAATCAGCGCATGCCGTTCATCTGCATGCACACGATTTCCCCACCACGTGCCTGCACACATGATCACGCGCCATGCATCTGTGCATGCATGCGTGATCACCCCATGTGCCATCCATATGTGCATGCACACGCAACCCCCCCACGCGCATGACCCCCCCCACGTGCACTGCGTATCTGCATTTGCATGTGTTTTCCGTGCCTCCCCTTGCGCATGCGCACCAGATACCCAACAATCAGCTGTCGGGCTTTGGTGGCGCACGAGCATGTGCAGTGAGGCTCTTCCGGCCAAGCTCTCGCGTGCCGGAAGAAGTGGCTCAGCGTGCTACAGTTTTGCCAACACGGTAGTAGGGTAATGAAACATCTGCAAGAAAACAACCAAGCTCAGAGAGCACCAAGGACCCCACAATTTCAACTCTTGAGCTACATAAATTTTCTTTTTATAAGTTATTTCTGGCTGTCCAGTGAGGTTAGTCGCAGGGTCGTCAGAAAGTGTTATTTCACTGAGCAGGTGCCTGTCCTCTGGAATGAGATCCATATTGTTTCCACCTTAATGACTTTCCAGAAATTTTTAATCGGCACACGCACACGTGCACCATCCAGAGTCGTTGAAGAATTGGATGGCCTCCAAATTGAATTAAAAGCAAACGAGATAAATGTTGTCTTCCCCAGAGGTGGTAACGAAGTTGTCCGAATGCTACTCGGCCCAGCTGGAAAACATGAATGCCGAGATTCGTATCCGTTGGCTGCAGATCATTGTCCGCAACGATTACTATCCTGACATTCACAAAGTCCGTCGCTTCTTGGAAAACCAGGTACCAGTTGCTGGGTTGAAAAGCTTGGTGCTGCTCAGGGTGTGAGATTTAGGGCGGGAAACCAGTTGATGCACAAAGATACAGGAAGCTCTGATGTAGGAATAGATGTTTGTCAGGAAATTGCGAAGCCGGGGTCCAAATGGAGTTAGAGACACTGACAACAACCAATGTTATATAAATAAATATATCACGTGTGTGTGTGTGTGTGTGTGTGTAGATGATAGATAGATAGATAGATAGATAGATAGATAGATAGATAGATAGATAGATAGATAGATTAGATAGATGATAGATTAGATAGATGATAGATGATAGATAAAGAGGATAGAGAGATAGAGATAGATAGAGATGATAGAGTTAGATAGATATAGAGAGATAGATAGATAGATAGATAGATGATAGATGATAGATTAGATAGATAAATGATAGATATAGATGATAGATAGATAAAGAGGATAGATAGAGATAGAGATGATAGAGTTAGATAGAGATAGATAGATAGATAGATAGATAGATAGATAGATAGATAGATAGATAGATAGATAGATAGATAGGCAGGCAGGCAGGCAGGCAGGCAGGCAGGCAGACTGACTGACTGACTGACTGACTGACTGACTGACTAGATGGACATTTTACAGACAGACAGACATATGGAGGTATAGATATAAGCACCAGAGGGCAGGGCAAGAAGCAACAGATGGAAACTAATCAAGGAGAGAAGTAACCTGGAATTAAGGAGAAACTTCCTAACAGAACAATTAACCAGTGGAACAGCTTGCCACCACAAGTTGTGGGTGCTCTTATCATTGGAGATTTTTAAGAAGAGACTGGACTTGTCTGAAATGGTATAGGATCTCCTGCTTGAGCAGGGGATTGGACTAGAAGGCCTCCAAGGTCCCTTCCAGCTCTATTCTGATTGATTTTTTACAGTAAATAAGATAGGCAAACAGGAACATCGTCAGGTAAATCAGCATAGCACGGGCATCATGAGGTAAATCGCAGAGAGCGCACACACAGGGAAAAAGGCGGGAAATAAGGAAACTTCCCCTTCACTCTCACAGCAGCCAATCACAGCTCAGATTCCCTCATGCAGTGGCCCGCTCTCTTTAGCCAATTAGCTATAAGTGTGTGTTCTTACTCACGGTCCAATCCTTCACTGCTCCAGCTATTAAATATCTTAATAATTGTTTGGTACTTGTTAGCCAAGGTAGTGGAATGGAAGGACCATGTGCAAATACATGTGGTCCTCGACTTAGAACCATAATTGAGCCCAAAAGTTTATGGCAATTCTCAGTCATCCGGGTCATGGTTGTCTCAAAGGTACTTTTTTTTCCAAGAGGCAACCGGTCGTTCTGTTTTGTTTTGTTTTAAAGACATTTCACTTCTCATCCAAGAAGCTTCTTCAGCTCTGACTAGAGGATGGGAAAGGGAAGGATTTATATTCCTTGCAGAAAAGCTGGTCACTTGCATCCTTTTAGAGAATCACTGAGGCCACTTGGAGGTTTGTCTGTGTCCCCAGGGTCACCTGAATGGTGCAAATGGTTCCTCTAGTCTGCAATTTTTTCCTCTGGAAATCCATTCCTACTCCCACACTATTCAAAGGGTGTCCATCCCAAATTGTAGAGATTCTTAGTCATCCAGGTCATGATTGTCCCAAAGGTGCTTTTTTTTTTTTTTTTTCAAGAGGCAACTGGACTTTCTGGTTGTTGTTTTTTTTGAGGACGTTTTACTTCTCATCCAAGAAGCTTCTTCAGCTCTGACAGGATGATGGGGAATGGAACGATTTATACTCTTTGCAGAAAAGCTGGTCATTTGCATCCTTTTAAAGGGTAGTTGAGGCCACTTGGAGGTTTATCTGTGTCCTCAGGGTCACCTGAGTAGTGCAAATTGGTGTGGAGCCTTCTTGGAACTGCTGAAAGAACTGTGTTGTAGATTGGAGACAGATGATGTGGTATTCCTCCCCCTCTGTTTACTAGATTCAGCAGTCCATTTGCATTTAAAAGACAAAAACCAGTCTTTTGAAGACAGCAAAGTCCACCTTTTGGACAGAGAGATTTGACAGAGGGGTCAAAGAGGCCATGTATGTCAAAATTGAACAGCCCTCTATCAACAGAAGGGCAGGGATACGAACGACAGCCATGCAACCGACATAAATACATACCAGTTGCCAAGCACCTGAATGTCGATGATAGGACCATGGAGATGATCCAACAGTCCTAGTACCGCTTCGGTGCCATTGTGACTTCAAGTGGTCACTGAATGAGCCGTTGTAGGTTAAGGACTGACTTGTATGTTTCCCTGTTTTTCCTCGGGGTGTTGTTGTCCACTAGGTGGCAGCAGAGAGGTTTCAGGTTTCAGGTATGCCAGCTTTATTACCTTATGACAGAAAAGATAGATAAAATTCTTTATTGGTCAAGTGTGATTGGACACACACGGAATTTGTCTTGGTGCAAATGCTCTCAGTGTACATAAAAGAAAAGATACATTCGTCAAGAGTCAAGAATCATAAGGTACAACACTTAATAATAGCCATAGGATACCAATAAGGAGCTTTGGTTGGGAGAATCAGCAGGAATTTTAGGATAAATGTAGCCTTTGACTACTGGTCGCTAGTCCCAGGTTTCTGTTACTACAGCAACCAGATTCGATACGCGTCTCTTGGGATGACCCGGGGCTCCTTCTGCTTGTATTACAGATGTCCCGCATGTACACGATCCCCTTGTACGAGGATCTCTGTACCAGCACCCTCAAATCCTTCGCCCTAGATGTTTTTTTACAGACCCAGACCCAGCTCCACCCGAACCTGCGGAAAACCATTCATCAGATCCTGACCCAGGGCTTGAACCCACCACTTCTCGCCACGGAGACGGCAGCCGTGGTGGCGGACCCTCCGGGCACCGAGCTGGAGGACAGAGGAGGCGCGCACGGCGCCGTTTCACTCAGGGACGTCAACGTGTCTGCTTAGCTGACGCTGGACCTTGGAAAGCTGGAAGGGCCAGCCAGAACGCCAAGCTGGGACTGCGCTCTCTTGCCCTTGGTGGCACTGCTGGGGTGGGGTGGGGGTGGGGGGTGGGGATTTTTCCTTTTTAAAATCCCTCCCCGCGTGTACATCGTGCCTTCAGGTGCCTGAGCCCCTAGGCACAGCGAGATATCAGGGATACATCTTTTTCTAACTCTTAAGCAGCGACTGGGAGCAAGTGACTGTTTAGCCTCATTGCATCATGAATGTGAACATCAGATTTCCTTTTGTGTGTCTGCCAACAAAAGCGCGTTACCAGCACTCGCTTTCCAAGCCTTGGAAGGAGGCAGAATCCTCCCTGGTCCCAGGCTGCAGAACAAAAAACTGATCAGGATCATGGTAAACGTGGAAGTCGGGATTGGTCCCGCTGTACGCTGCTGCACTTGTGGCCCGGAGCCCTAACGAATGAAACGTTTCTTCCAAGCGGTCTCTCGATTTCAGGAAAACGGTGGAAAATGGGTCAGAGGTTAAAAAGAGATTTGGGTGTGATTCACAGGCCGAAGGTGTCGGCGCACAGCAGGCTTTATAGAGATGGGGAGGAGTGGGTGGAGAAGCCAACCCTTGGGGGTGGGGGGGTGTTAACGTGGGTGTTAACACTGCTTTGCTTTCCTCGGAGACCAGCAAGCCCCAACGGTTAACGGTATAGTAGGCACAGACTGCCCAGCCGGGACGGGAAGGCCTTCAAAGATTGGGCCACAGGTATGTCTGTGGCCAGTCACCAAATGCAACCGTGCAATGTCGTTATTTCCTTTCCACAACAGGTAAAATAGGGGTGTTAAAATCTTTTTTGCAACAAAACAAAAAACCCAACAACACAAAACGCCTGTCCTGAGGCTGCTGTAAACCCACTGACTTCTGTCTTCACATGCTTTTGGGTTTGTCCCTTTTCCCTGCATACCTGAGCTCACACAACCCCTTTCACGTGTTTTACCAAAGCAACTCTGGGATTTCTTTCTGTGTGTACCTCCCTTGTTCAAGAGGAATATTTATTCTGTGTCCCAGAAAAGATGGGCAGATACCACTCTGTGTCCAGCTCTGGCAGAGAGGGCTGCTTGTCCTCTGCCTCCTACTTTGTGAAAACTGGTTCACAAAGGTGCTTAAATTGTCTGTTTCCATGTCCTCGGCTCCGTTTCCCTTGAAATATCTGAAGTAACTTTTCACCTGGAGCGATTTTGGGGCTTCGGACAAAAGGAGGACAAGCAATAACGAAGTCGGGCTCCAAAGTTGCTTGAGTTGGGTTGTGATCATTTGGCGTAGCAGCTCCGGGATTCCTCCGTTACTTGGAAACGTTGCAGGGCGCTCTCGTCTTCCCCGTTTTAAGGTGTTTTGATTGGCAGCACTTTTGACACCTGCTCCAGTCTGGCTGAGACTGCAACCACTACACCCCTTTCTGCACTCCTAAGCTGTGTTATCCTGCGTTTTTATTTCTATTTTCCAGGAGAATGTATGCAACCAGGGTGGAAATTCCTTGGAGATGAACCTGGATGCCTTACAATAACATCACTTATAAATGTTGAATTAAACTAATGTTTGTGACTTTGGGAGGTTTTGTGGTTTTTCCTCCCCTTAGCCGTTGACGGTATCAACAAGGACGTTACAGGTAGTTCTTGACTTACGACCACAATTGAGGCCAAACTTTCTGCTGCTAAACAAGACAGTGAGTTTTGCCCCATTTTACGACCTTTCTTGCCACAGTGGTTAAGTGAATCACTGCAGTTGTTAAGTAACCCAGTTGTTAAGTGAATCGGGCTTCCTCATTGACTTGGCTTGTCCGCTGGGGATCACGTGTCCATCATAAGTATGAGTCAGTTGCCAAGTATTGTCTTGTGACCACGGGGATGCTGTAATGGTCGTAAATGTGAAAAATGGTAAGTCCCTTTTTTCCCCAGTGTCCTTGTAACAGTCACTAAATGAACTGTAAGTCAAGGGAAGCAAAACCTTGCTGAAACAGAGCTGCTGCAGCCATGCTTGTAGAAAGGGTGGGGGTGTTGTGTGGCAGCCATCTTGACTTTTCTGACCTGTCATGGACAACCCTGACTCCATGTTAAAAAAAACTCATTGCGTGAGGTTTTTTTTCCCCCCAACTATTGTTTCAAAGCAACATTTTTAAAAGCTTTTCTTTCACATGGCAATACAATACACAATGCACATCACTTGAGGTGTAAGTTGGGTGCAGCCCCCACTTTCTGCCCCAAAGATTTGGATCCTCTTCATGATAAAGACTCCGCCACTGTTGGAAGTAAAGCTGAACTGAAATGAGGCAATAGCAATAGCACTTAGACTTATATACTGCTTCATAGTGCTTTCCAGCCCTCTAAGCAGTTTGCGGAGTCAACCTCTTGGCCCCAACCATCCAGGTCCTCATTTTACAGACCGCAGAAGGGCGGAAGGCTGAGTCAACCTTGAGCCAGTCAAGATCGAATCGCTGGCAGTGAGCAGAGTTTGCCTGCAATACTGCATTCTAACCACTGCGCCACCATAGAAGGGGGGGAGGGCAGAAGGAGCGAAGGAAGGAAGGAACAATGCAAGGAAGAAGGGAGGCAGGAAGAAAGAAAGAAAGGAACAAGAGAAGGAGACAGGAAGGAGGGAGGGAGGCAGGAAGGAAGGGCAACAGCACTTAAGATTTATATGCTACTTCACAGTGCTTCACAGCCCTCCTTAAGCAGTTTACAGAGTCAGCCTCTTGCCCCAACCATCTGGGTCCTCATTTTACCGACCTCAGAAGGGCGGAAGGCTGAGTCAACCATGAGCTGGTCAGAATCAAACTCCTGGCAGTGAGCAGTGAATTAGCCTGCAGGAAATGGCTGGCTGGCGGGAGTAAGGGAGGAAAGGAAGGTAGAAGAGAGAGAGGAAAGAAGGAAGAGCAATACTCTTACTGCTTTGCAGTGCCTTCCAGCACTCTTAAGGGGTTTGCAAAGTTGGCATACAGGTAGCCCTCAACTTAACAACCACAGTTGAGCCCAAAATTTATGTTGCTAAATGAGAAATGTGTTAAGCCGGCTTGGAAGGCCACAAATAGTGACCCCAAGGGGTTGTAACTCTCATAAATACAAGTTGCCAAGCACCCAAATTTTGCTCGTGTGACCATTCGGACGCTGTAATAATGGGGATGAAAGGCAGCCTCACGTCACTCTCTTCTGTGTCATTGCAATTTTGAACCGTCACTAAATGAACAGTCGTAAGTCGAGGACTATACTGCATTGGGGGGAGTTCCTCGCCCTCCCTGAGGTGTGGGGGGGAGAGCGGTGGGCAGCTGGTGGGAAACGGCCACGTGCAGCCATACAACAGCGGCGACGGATATTGAGAGGCGGGCATCGCCTGCGCCTGCGCACTACGCCCGAGTAAAGTCCTGGCAAAAGCAAGCGGGAGTTCCCGCTTCCCAGCCTATCCGGTGGGGAGGCGGGCTCCCAGGGGCTGCTGGGAGACGTAGTTCTTCTCCGGGGCAAAGGATGCTGGGAACCTGGGCGGCTCCTCGCTCCCGCTGCATGCTGGGAGCGGTAGTTCGCTAGTCGCCCAAGGTGGTGCCTTGGACAGATACGCGGCCGGTGTTCGAGATCGGCGGCGGCGGCGGCATCCAAGGCTGCGCCGGTGCGAATCGCGCCGTCTCTGGGTCCGCCTGGAGAGAGAGGGGACCCCTCTGCCGCGGTTTTGGGGGGAGGTGGGCGTGGGGACGGGAAGGGAGCCGCGAGCTTTGTCTGCCTGTGAAGCCGGAGAGGAGGGAGAAGGGGTTGAAGGAGGGGTCGGGCATGGCCGGGCGGGGGGTGCTTCGAAAGAGATGCAAGCAGAGGCTTCAGAAGCCGCGGAAGATGCGCGTCCCCTAAGAGAGCCTCCTTGCCCAGGAGCAGTCTATCCTTACGGGATGGCGGGATCCAACCCTGGCGAGCGGCACAGCAGAGATGGGATGCGGACCAGAGGGGCCCTTGGCCGCGAATCAGCAGCAGGGACGCTTGCTGACCGAAGGAAATAACAAAATAACCGAGTCGGGAGGGACCCTGGAGGTCTTCTAGTCCAGCCCCCTGCTTGCTCAGGCAGGAATACCCTATAGTACCCTTTGAAACAAATGGCTGTCCAATCTCTCTTTCTTCAAAGCCTCCAGTGATGGGACAGCCCCAATTTCTGGTGGCAAGGAGTTCCAACTGCCCTCACGGTCAGGAAATTCCTCCTCAGTTCTAGGTTGCTTCTCTTCTTGATGAGTTTCCATCCATTGCTTCTTGTCCCGCCCTCAGGTGCTTTGGAGAAAAGCTTGACCTCCCCTCTTCTTCAAATATTAGAAGACTGCTATCATGTCTCCCTTGGTCCTTCTTTTCATTAAACTAGACTTACCCAATTCCAGCAACCAAATCTGGCTTCTGATTCTGCCTGTCGTGCCCTTGTCGGAATCTGATTCGGAGGGGGAGGCCGAGCAGCTAACAGGGAGTGGGAGTGTGGCTCTGGTGGATGTGGAAGAAACTGGGGAAGGGCAAAGTCCAGCTGGGCAGAGCAAGGGAGAGGTGGAGCAAGGGAGGTCAACCCCCTCTTTATCCCTGGGAGAAGGGAGCAATGTGAGTTTCATGGCTTACGGGGGAGGAAAGGGCCCTGTGTCCCTTCATTAGCTGTAGCTGGGAACACAGTGTTTAAAAGGGGAAGTTGCGCACAGCAAACTTGAGAGCAAATCGTGAATTATCTGGTATTATCAAGGCTTATCTGGGTTCCTGGTGTCTTCCCAACTGTGTGTGTTTTGCTGGCCTTTGATGTCTGCAATTCCTTCACCTGCCCTGTCCAGTTAATTGCGGCAGCGTGGTTTGTCTGGATTTTTATTTACAGTTTGTATGTACTTTGTTTTAGGACTGGATTTCCTGGGAGAGTTTTTTCTCCAGCTGAAGGTAACCTGGACATTGGGGGCAAAATTGGAGGCACTGAAGGGACTCTTCATACTTTTGTGACTGTTTTGCCTCTGTGCCACGCCCCGGTTCATCACACTGCCATGCAGGGGAGGTTTGCTGCCAGAAGGAGCAAAGGCACCTGCGGCCAGGGTGGCACAGGTCTTGATTCATAAATGGCCCCGAATTCTGCAAAACAGCCCCAGATTTTGAGTTGTGTTGATTGAGTGGAAGGGCTTCCCTCAAGAAGTTGTGGGCGCTTCATCACTGGAGACTTTTAAGAAGAGACCGGACAGCCACTTTGTGTGAAATGGTATAGGGTCTCCTGCTTGAGCAGCGGGCTGGACTAGAAGACCTCTGAGGTCCCTTCCAACTCTGCTATTCTGTTATTCTGCCTACTTCTTTTCTGTTATTCGGTTGGTGGCTCTGTCCCCAAAGTTGGGAGTCCCTGGTTGTTGGCTGCATTCCCACAATCATGGGTTGAGCCGGGTCGCTTAAAGATCTAGGAGCCACATTGACAGAACAAGCAAAGTTTGAGAATGGTGATGTTGATGATTTAATGGTCAGGCACCTGTGGCCATTCCCATCAAAGTCTTTGAGCAGCCCTACCATTTCTCCAATGAATATTTCCAGCCAAATATTTCTCTTCCTCTTCCTCCTCCTCTTCTTCTTCCTCTTCCTCCTCTTCTTCCTCTTCCTCCTCTCTTCCTCCTCCCCCTCTCCTCCTCCTTCTTCTTCTCTCTCTCTTACTCTCTCCCTCCCCCCCTCTTTCTGATTTTGATTGGTTATGAATTGTGTTTTACCCGCAGCCTCGTCTATCTGCTCCATTTGTCGATTAATCAGAATGTAGCTGGGTTGTCTGGAGAGTTTAGCAACTGCAGCGGACGAAAAGAGAGGACCAACATGGTAAGCAAATTGGCTCACCTGTATGTACCAGAAGGTGCCATTCAATCAGCGGACTCTTAAGAAACGAAAAAGCACATAGCTCCCCCCTGGAGTGGAATCTAAAATACATTTGCAATTTTAAAAGGGGATGTCAAGAACGTGGTTTACCCCCCTCTTTTAAATACAAGTAGTCCTCGACATACGACCAAAAGTGAGCCCAACCTTTCTGTTGCTAAGAGAGACAGTTGTGAAATGAGTTTTGCCCCATATTGCCAGCTTTCTCGCCACGGTTGTTAAGTGAATTGCCCCATTGATTGTGCTTGCCAGAAGATGGAAAAAGGGTGACCCCCGTGGTCCTAGGACCTTGTGACCGTCATAAATATGAACCAGTTGCCAAGCAGCCAAATGTTGGTCATGTGACCCTAGGGATGCTGCAATGGCTGTAAGTGTAAGAAACGGTTATAAATTACCTTTTTTTTTAGTGCCGTCGTCGTAACTTGGTCGCCAATCGAACTGTTGCAAGTTGAGGAATTACCTGTATTGCTAGGAAGGTTTTTTTTTTAAAGTAGACCAAATTTCTATTTTAACAAACCCCCCGGCCATATCCTTGAAGTTGCTTTGAAATGAGATGGGCCACCAATAAATTTAATAAATAAATAACATCCTACTGGGAAGTTCACATCTAGTTTGTTTCTACTCTTAAGGCAGGAACAAGGTGTCTTGAGCCTAGAATGTCAAATTTAGTACAGGGGTCCCCAAACTTGGCAACTTTAAGACTTATGGACTTCAACTCCCAGAATTCTCCAGCCAGCTGGCTGGAGAATTCTGGGAGTTGAAGTCCATAAGTCTTAAAGTTGCCAAGTTTGGAGACCTCTGATTTAGTGCAACGTTTCTCACACTTGGCCACTTTAAGATGGACGGGCTTCAATTCCCAGAATCCACCACTGTCGGTTGAGACAGACTGCTAAGTTTAAGAAACATCGATTTTTGAGGCAAGGCCCATGATCATTGATAGACCACTTTTCTGAAACTTTTATTTATTTGATTTGTCAAATCGCTTACAAGATAATAGGTATAAGTATAAACATGTGTAAGAATACAGGAAATAGGTAAGAATAAATCAGGACAATAGGACAGGGATGGGAGGCATGATTGTGCGCTTATGCACACCCCTTACTGACCTCTTAGGAATGAGGTGAAGTCAATAGTGGATAGTTTGAGATTAAAGGAGTCGGGGTTTGAGGATGTAACAACAGAGTCAGGTAGTGCATTCCAGGCATTGACCGCTCTGTTGCTGAAGTCGTACTTTCTGCAATCAAGTTTGGAGCGGTTTACATTGAGTTTGTATCTGTTGTGTGCTGTTGTATTGTTGTGGTTGAAGCTGGAGTAGTCATTGACGGATAGGACATTGTAGCAGATAATTTTGTGTACCACGCTTAAGTCCAACCGTAGGTGGCATAGTTCTAGGTTATCCAAGCCCAAAATTTCAAGCCTGGTGATGTAGGGTATTCTGTTGCGAGCAGAGGAGTGTAGTATTCTTCTCATGAAATACTCCTGGACTTGCTCAAATGTATTAATGTCCGATATACAGTGCGGATTCCCGACAGATGAGATGAATTTGAGTATTGGTCTAGCAAAAGTTTTGTATGCCCTAGTTAGCAATTCCGTATTTCCGGAGGAGAAGCTTCGTAAGATTAGATGAAATTGTGCAGATTAATTCTTTTATTTGTTGCATTAACGATATTTTTCCTTTAAGTATTAATGGGACAAAGTATGGATATTTCAAGGTTGGCGTTCAATTTGCAATTGCATCTGTAAACTTTTTCTCCTTTATTGTTTCTGTTGTTTTTGTTTTCCTCTTGGTTGATCTTCCTCTATCTGTTATAATTTTATGCTATGCTTTCTTCAGTTAAAAAAAAAAAAGCCAGCACATTTTAAATATGTTGAGAAGGAGGGGGGAAAAATGAAATATAACTGCATCAAGACTATTTTTTTATGTTGGGTTGTTCAAATATAAGCCTACTTTCTTAAAACACCATTTTAAAGCAATTTCTCTCTCCTGGCCTCCTAACATGTTTTGCAGATTTAAATCAAGCCCCCAGTTGCCTCTGAAGGGGCTGCAGGTCCTTGAAGATTTATAAAAGATGCTGGGCACCGGGGTCCTGGCAGATCCGAAAGGAGACCTCTACAAGGACCTTGCGTTTCCGGCTAGCGACGATTCTCTCTTTTTCAACTGTTCTACACCGTTGGCTCAGTTCAAAGGAGAAATTTACTGGCTGAGACCTCAGGTTTGTTTCTGAAAATCATGGTGGGTTAAATTCCTAGCACTTTCCTGTCTGGACGGCTGCCTGAAAGAAGCTGCCATATTTTAGAAAGTAGAAATGAAATGCGTGCCTGCAAAGATCTTCCCATATCCCTGAATCCTTGATTTAGGTACGCAATTGAGTCCAAGGTCCCTGTTACCAAGAGAGACAGTTGTTATGTGAATTTTGCCCCGTTTTACGACGTTTCCTCCCACAGTTATTAAGTGAATCTGGCTTTCCCATAGAAGGTCTCAAATTGGGGATCCCATGACCCCGGGATCTTGCAAGCGTCGTAAATATGAGTCAGTTGCCAAGTGTCTGAATTTTGATCATATGAACATGGAGGTGTGGCAATGATTGTAAGTGTGAAAATTGGTCATAAGCAGAGGTGGCATTCAGCCTGTTCTGACCAGTTCTGGAGAACCGGTAGCAGAAATTTTGAGTTGTTCTAGAGAACCGGCCAATACCACCTCTGACTGGCCTCGCCAACCCTATCTCTTCTCTGGGTCTTTGGTTGCCCTGCCCAGGAGAACGCAACTGGAAAGCAGGTTAGTGGGGTGGAAAGAGAATGGGGATTTTGCAGTCGCCTTCCCTTGCCATGCCCACCAAGCCACACCCACAGAACCGGTAATTCAATTTTTTGAATCCCACCACTGGCGTAAGTCATTTTTTTCAGTGCCATTGTAACTTTGAACGGTCACTGAATGGACTATTTTAAAGCGAAGGTTGCCTGTATGGCACAAAATCTTCAGGAGAAATTCTAAGTGCCTTTGATTGAACGTGGTGATAACCTTACT
The DNA here is from genome assembly GCF_049901715.1 of Pseudonaja textilis. Lineage (NCBI taxonomy): Eukaryota > Metazoa > Chordata > Lepidosauria > Squamata > Elapidae > Pseudonaja > Pseudonaja textilis. The sequence continues at coordinate 88,678,343 of NC_141993.1, forward strand.
ATTTACTAGAATTCAGTCTTCCTCGAATTTCCAGCTCAGGAAATTCCCCAACTCCCCTGTACACACACGAACAAACAACTTTCTCTGCAGCTGGAATGCTAGATCAATCTTGGTTCCCACTGTCTTGTTTTGACTGGGCTAATTTCTTGTTTAATAGTTCAACTGCATAAACATCTTCACCTCTTGGCCAGCTTTTTTATAAAAAAAAAAACAAACCACATTAGATGAGGAAAATACTCTGAGAACGCAGTCATGGGAAAAGAGTTTAATTGCTATTTCATCTATTTGTTTATAAAATGTACGGACTGCCTCATTCTAAAGAGACACTGAGTGGTATATAAAAGCAATAGTATAGAAGCTAGTGCAGTGTAATAATACAATGTTGAGGTATTCCCTGTGAGAAGAATGAGTGCACTCAGGGAAACGTAGGTGAGAGTGGTGTTGAATAACACTCAACAAGCACACAGTTACACTGAATAGTATAATGTAGGCTTTACTTCCAATAAACGGGTAAACAAAGTCCAACAAACAGTCCAAATCATACACAATTAAAGCAGTTAGTATCAGTCCAGGGATAATCCAAAAGCGAAGTCCAGTATCATACACAAAGTTCAGTAAATGAAGTTTGCTAACAGTTGCAAGACTCACAGCAATCCAAGCAGAATGACGATCATGCAAAACGCAAAAGAAAAAATGCAAGAACAAACCAGGTTTCTGGCTCCATCTTATGGCCATTGGAGGAACCTCAGCCAATCAATATTACAGCATTCTCTTAAACAACATTAAATAACTATCCTGGTTTATATATCGCCAACCCAACAGTTAGGTGATTATCATTCCTAACATACAATATCAACAAATCTATATCAGTAATAACTGTTAAGAGTTGCTGGAAATCAGGCGGCATATACATTTAAGAAGGGAGGGAGGGAGAGGGAGAGAAAGAGGGAGAAAAGGAAGGAGTGGGAAGGGAGAGAGGGAGGGAGGAAAAGAGGAAAGGAAGAAAAGGAGAGGGAGGGAGAGAGAAGGAGGGAGGAAGGGAGGGAGCGGAAAGGAAAGAGGGATGGAGGAACAAGAGGAAGGAAGGAGAGGGAGGAAGAAAAGGAAGGAGAGAGGGTGGGAGAGAAGGAAGGGAGGGAGAGGGGGTCAGAAAAGGAAGGAGAAGGAGAGAAGGAAGGGAAGGAAGGAAAAAAGGAAAAAAAACATTGCAAACATAGCGTGTTTCCTCTCTAAATTCTCTTTTTCTTCCCCCTCAGGAGATCTGCTCTTCACCTCGATTATTTTCAGACAATCAACATGAATGGCAGGTCAAGCAAGGCATGCTGGGAGATTGCTGGTTTCTCTGTGCCTGTGCCGCTTTGCAGAAAAACAAATACCTGCTAACCAAGGTAAAATCTCTCCTGCCATCTGGGCTACAGGTCCTCACGAGTACGAGATTTCTAAGTGAAACTTATAACGTTTGCATCCCTGCACCCGAAGTGTCACGGCTGAGGAATCTCCAGTTAAATGAAATTATAGCCTTGATAATAATCACATAATAACTGTATTTGCTTATCCATACTAATAAACCTATCCTAATAAACCTATCCTTATCCATCCTAATAGTCATTCTCTTAAACTTTTGAGTTTCTAACTTCTGTTTCTGTTAACTAACCATTGGTAAAATGAGTTTCATGTTAAAAAAATATTCTGTTTCTTCCTTCTCTTTTATTTCGAGTGTTGATCTATACATCTCTGTGCATTCTATTTTTTTTTAAACTCCACTTTCATCTGTAGGGATCTCTTCGTTCTTCCACTGTTGTGCAAAAACGACGTGCATTTTCAAATGCCCTTTGCCTCCGTAAGGACTAGAATCTTGGAATATTCGGAAAGGTCGGGTGGGAGGGCTTAAGCCTGGGGTCCTCAAACTACGGCCCCCACGGACCATGAGGCTGCCCTGCCCACATCACCCCACCTACCCACCCTCTGAGGGCCAAGGAGGCTGAAAACAGGCACATTTTTGGGCAGCAGAGTGGTACTGGAGGCTGGGAAGGCCAAAAGTGGGCCTGTTTTTGGCCTCTCTGGCCTCCAGAAAAAGAGAAAGAGGGAGGGAGAAAGGGAAGAAAGGAAGGAGAGAGAGAGAGAGAGAGAGAGAAAAAGACATACACACACACACAAACAGAAATCCCTCACACACATCCCAAGGCAGCCACATCCCTTCACTAACCTGCTTTCCACCCCCAGGAGCGTACCAAATTAAAGTTTAATTTGTGTGTGTGTTTTTAATGGGCTGCTAAATTGGCCACACCCACCCCGTCACATGCCCACCTAGCCACACCCACCCAGCGATACGGGCCCCCCCCAACAGTCTGAGGGAATTGGCCCCCTGTTTAAAAAGTTTGAGGAACCCTGGCTTAAGCACTTCAGTCTAGGAAACTTGACGGCTGTTTCGACCAGTTGCATTCGTACCAATGAGTGGGTTCTTCTCTTATCACAGGTGATACCTCCAGGTCAGCCCAGTTGGAAGGATGAGAAATACCGAGGATGTTTCACTTGCCGTATCTGGCAGTTTGGCCACTGGGTGGAGGTGACCATCGATGATCGGCTGCCTTGCCTGGGGGGCAAGCTCTGCTTCTCCCAGTGCCAGACGGAAGATGTGTTTTGGCTTCCCCTGCTGGAGAAAGCCTACGCCAAGTATGTGATGGGCACGGTCACTCTGGTTACAGGTGGTCCCTGACTTATGACCACAATAGAGCCCAAAATTTCTGTGGCTAGGTGAAACAGTGGTTGCGTCATGCCCTTGTTGGAATCTGATTCCGAGTGGGAGGTTGAGCAGCTGTCAGGGAGTGGGAGTGTGGCTCCAGTGGCTGTGGAAGAAACTGAGGAAGGGCACAGTCCGGCGGGGCCTTCAGAGGAAGACCCAGGGCCACCTCCTCTTCATCCTAGACCATTTAGGGAGGAACGGAGAAGGGAGCAACATGGGTTACGGGGGAGAAAAGGGCCCTGATTTCCTTGATTAGCTGCAGCTGGGAAAACAGGATTTAAAAAGATAGTTTGCGCACACACCTTGCTGGAAGCAAAGCGTGCATTATCTTTGTCAAGTCTTATCTGGTTTCTGGCGTCCTCCCAACTATGTGTGTTTCGTTATCTTTTGAAGTCTGCAATTCCTTATGCTGCCCTGTCTCATTAATTGCTGCAGCCTGGTTTGGGTTGGTTTTTCTTTATAATTTATATGTACTTTGGGTTCAGACTGAATTTCTTCCCTTTAAAAACTGTTCTTGGGTGAGTTTTGTCTCCAGCCGATGATAACTGGACATTGGGGGCCAAGTTGGAGGTATTAAAGGGATTTTATCTACTTTTGTGACTTTGTTGCTTTTGGACCACGACCCGGATTATCCCAGGTTGAGATTTACCCCATTTTACGACTTTTCTTGCCATAGTTTGTTCTCACTTACGACCATCACAGCATTCCCATGGTCCTGTGATTTATATTCAGATGCTTGGCAACTGACTCACATTTATGATGGTTGCAGTGTCCCAGATTCACACGATCCCCTTTTGTAACCTTGTGAAAAGGAATGTCAATGGGGGAAGCCCTATTCACTTAACAATCACGTTCCTAATTTAAGAACAGCATTGATTCACTTAACAAAGGGGTCAAGAAAAATTTGTAAAATGGAGCACTCACTTAACAAATTTCTCGCTTAACAACCTACATGTTGGGCTCAGTTGTGGTCGTATGTCAAGGACTAGCTGTGTGTGCTGACCCGGGGCATGGCACAAAGGCAGCACAGTCAGATAATCCATAGGAGTCCCTTTATTATCTGCAACTTTGTTCCCAATGTCCTAGTTACCTTCTGGCCTGGAGAAAAACTCTCCCAGGAACAGCTTTTGACTGCAGAAAATTCAGTCCAAAACGTCGTCAACAGAAACTGTAACTATAAGTCCAATTCAAGGCAAAATGAGATAATTAGTCTAGCAGGGCAAGAGAAGGAATTCCAGACGTGAAGGAGCGGCAATAAACTCAACACGGTTGGGAAGGCACCAGGAACACAGATAAGCAACGACAACACAGGATAAACTCACATTTGCTCCCAGCAGCTACCTCAGTCAGCATTCAGTTCTTTTTAAACTTTCATTCCCAGGTGTGGCTAATTAAAGGAATCAGGGCCCTTTCCTCCCCCGTAAGCCAGGTAACCCATGTTGCTCTCTTCTCCATTCTTCCCTGCGTGGCCTAGAATGAAGAGGGGGTGGGCCTGGGTCTTCCTCTGAACTCCCTCTCCCTTGCTCCACCTCTCCCCTGCTCTGCCCAGCCAGACTTTGCCCTCCCCCAGTTTCCTCCACAGCCAACGGAGCCACACTCCCACTCCCTGTCAGGTGTTCATCTTCCTCCTCGGATTCAGACTCCAACAGAGGCATGACACTGTGTTTGGATCTTTCTGTTTTTAGGGTTCATGGATCTTACGAGCAGCTCTGGGCAGGCCAGGTAGCCGATGCCCTCGTCGATCTGACCGGAGGCCTTGCGGAACGCTGGTCACTGAAAGACCTGAGCCAAAATCCTGAACGAGAGCGGGCCGGCAAAGTCTTGGAGAAAACGGTGTTCAGACAGTTGATGAACCTGAAGGAGAAATGTGTCATGAGCTGCTCCGTCTTCAGTTCACGGCAAGGTGGGGGAAGGGGAGAATTTTACCGAGCCACTTCGGTCTCATTGTCCTGCTGTTAGTTCTATGGAAAGTTTCATGTCAAAATATATTGTATCCCCAGAGGTGACAAACTAAAGGCCCACAAGCCAGATCCAGCCCGTGAGATGTTTAGATCTGGCCCAAATACCATGTTTCTCAGAAAATAAGCACTTGGGCTTATTTTTGAGGAGTTTTTTTCTGACCCAGGCTTCGTCAAACGTAATTAAACACAAACTTGTTTTAAAAGCAAAACCTATTTTACTGCAATGCTGGGAATTATTTTCATTCACAGCCAAAACTAATCTTAAACAGTTCCCCAAGATAAGCACACGCCTGTCAGTGCTGCAGAATGCTGCCCAAAACAGAAGTATCCAAATTAATTATAACAGTACCAGAAAAAAACCAACCAGAGTGCAGAGCTTCAAGAAGGACTCAGAATCTAATTGAACTGCTTTGCTTCCCGCAAAGCGTTCGTCATGGAGGTCTGACTTTTATCCTTTATGGGAGGGGCAATCACCTCCCAGCCTTCCTCCCGAGTCTCCTCTTCTGCTTCAGCTGCTCTCACCTTCTAGCAGCTCTGCGCATACGCGCACTGGGAACAGGCTCCCCTGGGTCCTCTGCCTCGCTGCTGCCAGACTCCAAAGGCTCCCAAGGCAGCACCCCACTCTCAGATGGTCCTGGCCCCATTCCTGCATCAGACGCAGGACCCTCGTCCAAGTCCTCTCCAGACTCCCTTTCGTCGACACTGTCCGATAATTGCTGTGGTCTGCACCGGCTGGTGGTGAACCACAACAGAGGCCTTCCTTTTTTTGAGGTACAGCAGGCCAGACTCAGTGAGCTGGATGCGCTGTGGACGCACCGTCGCCTCCATTCCGAACCTTCAGCATTCAGAATGGAGGCTTTTTCGGTGAATGGGAGGAAAATGGGGAGGGGGAATTTTCCTGCCTGCCATCCTTCCCTCAGTCTGTCCTGAGCTTGAGGAATGGATGACAGGCAGCAAAATCCCCCCTCCCCATTTTCCTCCCGCGAGCCTCCCCAAAAGAGGGGAAAAAAAACAAAGCAGCTGGCCGCGGAAGCTGGTGGCTTCGGGGAAGCGGCCCAAGAAACAGAAGCGCTGCGCCCAGTAAGAGAAGGGCAAAAGCGGTATTTGCGCTGCCCCAAGGGGCCAGTGGGCTGCAACTCCAGCCGGACGGTTGCCCTCCCCCCACCTGTACCCATGCCGCCATTCGTGCTGGCCACGCTCATCCCCCTGGACTTATTTTCGGGGTAGGGCTAATATTAGGCCCACCCACCCCTGAAAATTAGGGTGGGGTTTATTATTGAGGTGGGTTGTGTTTTTGGAGAAGCATGGTAGCAAAAAAGACCGGCCTGCAGCGCTTCTGCTAGTAAAAAATGTTTTCGGCCTGGACAGTCGCTTGCAGCACACTGCTGGCCAAAACGGGGTACAGGGGCCCACCTGTGGGCCACCCGTCGTCCATTTTGGCTGGCAGGTTAGGGTTAGGAGGTTGTCTAGGCCGAAAATGGGGTGTGCAGGGGGCTGCTTGTGGCCCGTTTTGGCTGGCAGGTTGCTGCAGGAGGCCGTTCGTCCAGAGATGGTATTCAGCCGGTTCTGACTGGTTCCAGAGAACCGGTAGTGGAAATTTTGAGTAGTTCAGAGAAACGGAAAATCCCACCTCTGACTGGCCCTGCCCCTATCTATTCTCTGCCTCCCAAGTCCCAGCTGATCGGTTGGGTCTTCTTTGGTTGCCCTGCACAGGAGAATGGAGCTGGAAAGCAGGTTAGTGGGTGGGGAGGGCATGGGGATTTTGCGGTAACCTTCCCCCAGGAGTGGAAATGGAGATTTTGCACTATCCTTCCCCAGTCACTCCCACCAAGCCACGCCCACAGAAAAAAGTGTGAATCCCACCACTGCGTTCATCCCATCTCACCTTTGCCCCCCTGGTCTGGGCCACTACAATGCTCATCTAGTCCCCCCCCCCAAGAAATCCAGTTTGACACCCCTGCCTTATACTGTCTCTAACTTCCCTTCACCATTAACAGAAATCCACAGCTGACAGACACTAGAAACAATTTAAAAGCAGCAAACCCCCATTCCTTCCCCAACCCACTAACCTGCTTTTCAGCTCTGTTCTCCTCTGTTCTCCTCTGCAGGGCAACCAAAGGAGACCCAGCCGATCAGCTGGTGGACTCGGGAGGCAGAAAATAGATGGGGCCAGTCAGAAGTGGGATTTGCCATTCTTTGAACTACTCAAAATTTCCGCTACCAGTTCTCCAGAATTGGTCAGAACCGGCTGAATACCACCTCTGCTTACGACACCCCAGCACAAATTGGGACCCACAAAATTCCCTGCACGGTGCCACCAAGCAGGTCAGATCAGGACATAGCCAGGTGCAGAGGTGACATTCAACACGTTCTGAACAGTTCTGGAGAACCAGTAGTGGAAATTTTGAATAGTTCGGAGAACCGGCAAATACCACCTCTGATTGGCCCCTCCCCCATCTAGTCTCCACCTCTCGAGTCTCAGCTGATTGGCTGGGTCTTCTTTGGTTGCCCTGCACAGGAGAACAGAGCTGGAAAGCAGGTTAGTGGGGTGCGGAGGGAATGGAGAATTTACAGTATCCTTCCCCTGCCACGCCCACCAAGCCACATCGACAGAAATGTTAGTAAAAAATTTTTTGAATCCCATCACTGGCCCAGGTCGTGTCAGTGGCTGGAGATCATCCTCCCTGAAGCCCCTCCTGCTCTTTTGAAGCCCCTCCCACCATCCTCACCTGGGCTTCCCAGGAGTTTCCGTCGCCTAATTTAAGCGCCCGGAAACTGGATGAAATGGTGGCTGCCGTGTTATCTCTTTTCTGCACTCCAGGGACAAGCCAACTGGGAGAGTTCCACGCCTTCATCGTGGTTGACATGCAGGACCTTTCCAAGGTATCCCGGAAAGAGACCATCCTTCTGCGAATCCGGAATCCCTGGGGGAGGCGCTGCTGGAAGGGCCCCTGGAGGGAAGGGTGAGTGGGCCGGCATGTCGGCTCCAGCATCTACCGTAGTGTTTCCGTCAGACCCGCCATTGCTTCAGCCTCTCAGTAAAAACGATCCTTTGCTCCATTCGTTGGGAAAGGAATAGTTTGATTAGAAGTCGAGTGTATTGCGATCAAGCAGAGCCAGAACTGAGAATCGCACGGCGAAACCCCTACGTTCCCTCCCCTAAATGCCTCCCATCACTGACTCCTCCCACCTGCCACCCCCTCATGACCAATCAGGTCCAAAACAAGATGTTTTCAGAACGGTCGCGTCCAGCGTAGGTTGGTATGCAGCTGCTTTCTTCTCCCATCCGGGTGACCTTGAGGCAGCATCTCAGGGAGATACAGCCGTTACTTTTGGTTTCCCCCGAGCGGGATCCCCTCTCACATCCCCTTTCCCCAGAGTTCGTGGCAGATTGTCTTAACGCCGTTGTGGCGAACCTATGGCACGCGTGCTGGAAGTGGCACGCCGAACCATTACTGCCAGCATGCAAGCACTCGCCCAGAAATGGTACACTGCGCACACACATGCGCCGCCCGCCCGACAGCTGATTGTGGCATCCCGTTACTTGTCCCAGCTTCTGCCAACCTAGCAGTTCGAAAGCATGTAAAAAATGCAAGGAGAAAAATAGGGATCCCTTTGGTGGGAAAGGAACAGCATTCCGCGCGCCTTTGGTGTTTAGTCATGCCGGCCACATGACCACGGAGACGTCTTTGGACAGCACTGGCTCTTCGGCTTTGAAACGGAGATGAACGCCCCCTACAGCCAGAAACGTCTAGCAGTTATGTGCGAGCCTTTACCTTACAATATTTATAGTATTGTAAGCTGCCCAAAAGCCAGTTCGTGTTTTGTAAAACCGTATTAATCCTCAACTGTGATTTCTGGTTTTCAGAGGGCCAGGATGGAATCAATTGGATCCTGTGGTGGGCGCTGAACTTTTATCCCAGCTCCAAGAAGGAGACTTTTGGGCTGAAGAAGAGGAATTCTTCATGGAATTCGATGAGGTTATCACCGGGTACCCTGTCACTGAAGAAGGACAGCTTCAGAGCCTTTACACTGGTATGTAGTGCTGGAAAAGAGCCAGCTTTTAAAAGGAAGGACCTTTTTGTGAAATACAAGTACAGAAAGTCTGTAGAGATTCTCTCAAGTCATCCAGGTCATGGTTGTCCCATAAGCAGGAGATCTGGAAGTACAGACAGTCCATTGTTCCAGGGCCCATTCAGCTCAAAGGGGGCCCATGAAGGGGAAAATCTTTCAAAAGGTGTTTTTTTTTTTACAAAATGAAATTTTTAAAAAGAAAAACAGCGGGATGGTATTTCAATGTGGACGCGCCCACTTCTCATCCTTTCGAAATCCGTCACGCCAAAAGGAAGGAGGCGCCACAGTTAGATTAGTCGGAGGATCTTCGCGCACCAGCCGTGCCAAAGGGTAACTGGCAAAGAGGAGGTTTTAAAATGCAGGAGAATAAACTGGAAGGCGAGGGAAGTGTCACTTTTCCTTCACTCGTACAGCAGTGGTTGCCAACCGGTGGGCCGGGGACCACTGGTGGTGGTCTGTGAGAAAATTTTGGTGGTCCGCAGAGAAATGTCATCCCCCCCAAAGCAATTAATCCAGGTTGCATGGGAACGCATGGCCCGCCCACTCGCTGGCTCCCACCTTTCAGCTGAGCGCAAACCTTACCTTGAGTAGAGCCATGTGAGTTGGAACTGGAAGGTAAGACCAATGGCAGGGGAGGGAAATCCGCCCTGGGGTGGACCTTGCGGACATTGGCGGGAAAGTCGGTCCCATATTCCAGAGCTGCAGTAGCCACAAGACTGGCCCTTTGGTCATCCCGGAGCAGCTCCTCCTCCAGTCCATGGTAGGCCGATACACCCGGGTGGAAGAGCAGGTGCTCCAGGATGACCAAAGGGCCAGTCCTGTGACTACTGCAACTCTGGAATATGGGACCGGCTTTCTCACCAACGTCAGCAAGCCACCGTCAGTCAAAATTTATATTATTGCTCCGCAGGATTTAAAATTATAAGTTTGGTGGTCCCTGAGGTCCAAAAAGTTGGAGACCCCCTGGACTAGAGTGAATCATTCTTCTCCCAGACGGAAAAAAAACAACCATCTACTTGTGGGCTGCGCAGACTGCAACGCCGCTTCTCCGTACTTCGCCCTGACTCCTCCCGGCTTCCCGATCTGTTTCACTGCTCTGGCAGTCGCCCCCCCTTTTTTTTAATGAGCCTCTTGGTTCGTTAGGAGTTACATCAGTGCAAGGAGTAATGCGAAATCCACAGGGTAGTTGGTGGGGGAGGGGATATGTTAATGTGTAGGTGAGGGGGCCCATATTAGTCTTGTTCCAATACTTGACAAAAAGTTTCGTTACTTGAAACGTCTTGGAATATTAAGATATTAAAAGTTTAGTTCCTCTCCAGTAGTAGCAGAGGCGTGATCGAGTATCTTTTCCTCCCTCCTTCCGACAGACAGAGTGCTGAGCCACACGCAGAAGCTGTATGGGTCCTGGGTGCGAGGGCAGTCGGCGGGGGGTTGCCGCAACAACAGCACCTTCCCCACCAACCCCAAATTCTGGCTGAGAGTCTGCGAGCAGAGTGAGCTGTGCATTGCCCTCCTGCAGAAACCCCGCAAGCACAGCACAGATTGGGCTGGCAGGATCCGCGCTTGGCCTCGCCTCCCGGAAGCCGACCCCTCCTTGGCGGATAACGTCCGAGGAAAGAATTACCATGCCGTGGGCTTGCACATATGGAAGGTAGGAAAGAGGAGATGGCCACGCGGGCAGACGAGTTCTTTCCGTTTTCCAGGAAGGTAAGATTCTAGTCCTCAAGATTGCCGAGAGAAATGAATTCAGGTGAACGCTGGGACATCTGAAGCCCTTGCAGTTTGAGCGGCAGTGGGATCCTACCTTCTCTACTACCGATTCGGTGTTCCCGGTCGCGCGCACCTAATGTGCGTGCATGTAACATGCACACGGCTTTCCCCACAGCCGCTGAGGCCCGCAGCGCCAAGTGCAGGGGCAAGCGGGAGGCCCAATCCTGCACTTTTTTCTCCTTTCTCCCCTCAGCTGATGGTCGAAGGCTTTTTTCTTTTCTTTTTTTTTACTACCAGTTCGGCCAAACCGGTCTGAACCGTTAACATACCACCACCGAGTTTGAGGATGAAAATGGAATAGGATTGTTGTGATGTTGTCCTAGCCACTTTCGCATCTGAATCACTGGGGTGCCAGAAGTTGAGAGTACAGATGGTCCTCGACTTACAACAGCTCACTTAGGGAACTTTTCGAAGTGACAACCATACTGGAAAAAAAAGATTTATGACCATTTTTCACACTTAACGACCATTGCAGCATTCCCCTTGGTCACGTGATTTAGATTCAGATGCTTGGCAACTGGTATCAGTGGTGGTATTCATTTTTTTTTTTTTTTTACTACCGGTTCTGTGGGGGTGGCTTGGTGGGGGCGGTGTGGCTTGGTGGGCGTGGCTTGGTGGTCATGGCAGGGGAGGATACTGCAAAATCCGCATTCCCTCTGCACTCCGCTAACCTGCTTTCCAGTTCTGTTCTCCTGTGCAGGGCAACCAAAGAAGAGCCAGCCAATCAGGTGGGACTCGGGAGGCAGAGAAGAGATGGGGGCGGGGCCAGCCAGAGGTGGTATTTGCCGGTTCTCCGAACTCCTCAAAATTTCTGCTACCAGTTCTCCAGAATCTGTCAGAACTGGCTGAATGCCACCTCTGAACCGGTTCATATTTATGACGGTTGGAATGTCCTGGGGTCACGTGGTCCCCTTTTGCGACCTTCTGACAAGCCAAGTCAATGGGGAAGCCAGATTCCCTTCACAACCGGGTTACTCACTTAACAAATCCAGCGATTCACTTAACAAATGTGGCGGAGCAAACTCGTAAAAATGGGGCAAAACCCCACTTAACAAGGGTCTCGCTTAGCAACATAAAATTCTGGGCTCAATTGGGGTCGTACGTCGAGGACTGCTTTTGAGGCATTTGTCAAGTGAGTTCTGCCTCCATTTTATGACTTTTCTTCCTCCAGTTGTTAAGTGAATCACAGTGGTTAAGTCAGCAGCCGGTTGCTACGTGAATCCGGCTTCCCCGTTGACTTTGCTCATCAGAAACTCGTCAAAACTGATCACCTGCCCTTGGGACACAGCAATGATCATAAGTATAAACCCCATTGCCAAACGCCTGAATTTTGATCACGTAAAACACAGGGAGGCTGCAAAGGTCGTAACTCTGAAAAACGGGCCTGCGTCATTTTTTTTTTCCAGGGGCTTTGTAACTTTGAACGGTCACTAAACGAACTGTTGTAAGACTACCTCTATTCTGTTATCTACTTCCTAGCTGCCCCCATAGAGGGCTGTTTATTCTTTTTCCTGGAGCAAAACTGAATGTGCTGGAAGTTGGACTGCTCCTTCCATTAAATGAAATATTCCTGTAGCGGATTTTTTTATGGGAAAATAAAATGGCCAAAGGACATGCCAAGAAGCACTAAAAGAACACGAGGTCGTTTGGGTCTCTCGTAAAATTCCCTGGAAGAATTTGGCTCGTGGGTTTGACTAGCCAGCCCCATGAACTCAGAACAAAGCCAGATTGTACAGTATTATATTTTGGGAGCTTTTTTTTTTCCTCACAGGAGAGGTTTTATTGTGTCACCCACTGGCTTTTCTCTAAAGATGGCATGCCGTCTTAAAGTTAAACATCCCAATAATGGCTGCCTGCAAATTGGCAGTTCGAATCTCACCAGGCTGAAGGTTGATTCAGCCTTCCGTCCTTCTGAGGTGGGTAAAATGAGGACCCAGATTGTGGGAGGCAAAATGCTGATTCTGTAGAGACGGCTGTAAAACCTCTGTGAAGCAGTATTTAAGTCTAAGCGCTATATTGCTATTTCTTCCCACTGTTGTTCAGTAAATCAGTGGATAAGTTACTAACATGGCTGCAGGGGTGGGATTCTACCAGTTCTCACCTATTCGCTAGAACCGGTTGTTAACATTCTAAGCAGTTCGGAGAACCGGTTGTTAGAAGAAATAACTGGCCTAATCCTGTAAGGAAAGCAGAAAGGAAGCATTCTGGTGTTGCTTACAGAAACTGCCTCTCCGTTAACCCTTATTACATTCTTGGCAGAACTAGACTTCCTGTCTCAGGAACTTCTCTGGAGTTTTTCCCCCTCCTTTGCTGGCACTGTGCTTGTGTGGAGTGAACATTCAAAGTTACAATGGCACTGAAAAAAGTGACTCATGACCATTTTTCACACTTATGTCTGTTGCAGCATCCCCACAGTCATGAGAGGCCAGGTGAGATGCGTGGCTCGATGTGAGTGATATTGAGTCGGCCATACCCAGCCAATAGCATGACCACCAAGCCACATCCACCTGGTCACATGACCACTAAACCACGCCCACCAACTAAGCCACACCCACAGAACCGGTTGTTTAAAAATTTGAATCCCACCCCTGCCTGGCTGTTAAGTGAATCAGGGCTTACCCCATTGACTTTGCTTGTCAGAAGGTCGCAAATGGTGATCACGTGACCCGGGGGACAATGCAATGGTCATCAACCTGAATCAGGTGCTGAAGCATCTGAATTTTGATCGTGGGATCATGTGGAGGCTGCTAACTCTGAAAAAATGACCCTGAGTCACTTTTTTGTAACTTTGAGCAGCCACTGTTAGGGATACACCCTAGCAGAATCTGCATGGCAGGCAGGCAAAATATGTGAGATAAATATTTTTGTAGCTTACACTCAGTAAAACAGATACAATGTGCTAGTTAAATAGTTTATTCCAGTAAGAGTTATAGCATAGTCAAAACAGTCCATATATCATTCACTAGTTCAGTCCGTCCGGGGATTATACAGTTGCAAAGTCCAGTGTCGAAAAAGAGAGGTCAGTAAACTTACAAATATCAGTCCAGTAATATATCTCCTCGTAGTAGAGATATGAAGAAGTCAAACCTCCTTTCTTCCTTCAGCGTTCAGCAACTCAGCAGTAGGGAAAACACGCAGTTAGCAAACCATCAATCCATCAAACCATCAATCGTCAGGAATCATCAGGTTCTCTTGCTCCCTCTTATGGTGGTTTCACACCGCACCCAAAATTACATGCTTTGCAGTTTAAAGTGACACACACTTAAACTTACAATCATAGTTTATATATATTATTTTACCCAAACTACGTTAGGTAACCTTGTTATTTCTAACAGCCACTAAATGAATTGTTGCAAGTCGAGGACTTCCTGTATTCAACCCTGTGCTGCTCTCTTGTCTTCCAGATTGAGAAGAAACAGTTCAACCTTCCCAAGACGCTCTCTGCGCCGCCAGTAGCGAGCACAGCTTGTCATTCCTACAACCGAGAGGTGCATCTCCATTGTGAACTTTCTCCTGGGTACTACCTGGTCGTTCCCAGCACTTTCCTGAATAATACGGAAGGAAATTTCCTACTCCGGGTTTTCTCCAGTGGAAGAATTTCTCTCAGGTACCTCCAGCCAGGTGGGGTGGGTGGAATTGGGAAGAGAGATGGGCTCCTACTGTGTGATGACCCGGGGTATGGCACAAAAAATAACAAAGTCACCGAAGTAGATAAATTCCCTTTAATGCCTCCAACTTGGCCCCCAATGTCCAGTTATCCTCAGCTGGAGATCAGACTCTTCCAAAAAACAGTCTACGAAGGGAAGAAATGCAACCTGAACCCAAAGTAAAGATAAATAGAAATGAAAAAAAACAACAACACAAACCATGCTGAAGTAATTAACACAACAGGCCAGGATGATAAATTGCAGGCTTCCACAAGATAACGCAGCACCCACAGTTGGGAGGACGCCAAAACCCAGATAAGCCTCGACAAAGATAATGTACGTTTTCCTTCCAACAACTTTGCCATGCGCTGTTTGCCCTTTTAAACAGTCTTCCCAGCTGCAGCCTATGAAGGGGATCAGGGCCCTTTCCTCCCCTGTAAACCAGGTTGCTCCCTTCTCTATTCCTCCCTACATGCCCTAGGATGAAGAAGGGGTGGCCTAGGTCTTCCTCTGAATGCCCAGCTGGCCTGTGCCCTTCCCCAGTTTCCTCCACAGCCACTGGAGCAACATTCCCACTCCCTGTCAGCTGTTCCACCTTTCCCTCGGAATCAGATTCCAACTGGGCATGACATACTGGTTCGGGCGAACTGGATGTTATTTTTACATCTGGTTCACCGAACCGGTAGTTGCAACGACTGCCTGGCCCCACCCACCCAGTCTGGCTGCTCCCAGGAGTCTTCATGTGGTCCGTTTTGGATCCCAGGTAAGTGCAGGTCTGCGTGGAGGTTCAGGAAGGGTGAAAAATGGACCTCTGGAGAGCCTCCGGGGCCCAGGGAAGCCATTTTCGCCCTCTCAGAGGCTCGAGAAAAGCCTCTGGAAGCCGGGGAGGTCAAAAATGCCCCCCCTCCAGTCCACCGTGCTGCAGGAGGCCGACTAGGCCATGCCCACCATGGCCACGCCCACCCAGCAAGAGGGCAGAGAACTGGTTGCTAAATTTTTTGAAGCCCACCCCTGGATGTAGGTAGACCTTTGAACCTGTAGTCCTTTACTTACGAGCGCAAAAAGGCTGTGATGACCCAAACGTGGCACAAAAGCAACAAAGTCACAAAAGTAGATAAAGTCCCTTTAATTTCTCCAACTTGGCCTCCAATGTCCAGTTATCATCGGCTGGAGAAAAAATTATCCTAAGAACAGTTTCCAAAAGGAAGAAATTTAGTCTGAACCCAAAGTACATCTAAATTATAAATTAAAAACCAACACAAACCACGCTGCAGCAATTAATGAGACAGGGCAGGATAAGGAATTGCAGAACTCAAAAGATAACGAAATGCATACAGTTGGGAGGACGCCAGAACCCAGATAAGACGTGACAAACAAAGATAATGCACGCTTTGCTTCCAGCAAGGTGCTGTGCGCAAACACCTTCTTTATCCTGTTTCCCCAGCTGCAGCTAATGAAGGGAATCAAGGCCTTTTTCTCCCCTGTAAGTCATGTTGCTCCCTTATCCATTCCTCCCTGCGTACCCTAGGATGCAGAAGGAGTGGGCCTGGGTCTTCCTGTGAATGCCCAGCTGGACTGTGCCCTTCCCCAATTTTCTCCACAGCCACCAGAGCCACATTCCCTCTCAGCTGTTCGACATCCCCCTTAGAATCAGACTCCAACAGAGGCATGACAGGGGCCCAAAATTTATGTGGTTTAAGCAAGACATTTAAGGGAATTCTGCCCTGTTTTTACCAACTTCCTTCCCACCGTTGTTAAGTGAATCACTGCAGTTATTAAATTAATGAAATGGTTGTTAAGTAAATCTAGCTTCCCAGTAGTCAGAAGACCGCAAAAGGAGATTGCGAGACCACATACCATCATAAATGTGAGTCAGTAGCCAAGCGTCTGAATTTTGATCATGTGACCACGGAGATGCTGCAATTTGTCCTAAGGATGAAAAACGGTCATAAGTCACTTTTTTCAGTCCTGTTGTCCCTTCTTAATATGGCCGCTAAATGAATGGTCATAAAACGAGGACACCCAGTATAGGAAGTCCTCGACTTACTACCCCAATTGAGACCAAATTTATGTTGCCGAGAAATTTGTTAAGTGAGATTTTGCCCCGTTTTACAACTTTTCTTGCCACTGCAGTGAACCACTGCAATAGATAAGTTAGTAACATGGTTGTTAAGTGAATCTGTCAAGATTCCGGCAGTTACCCCCAATTAAATCATGAGTCTCGAGCCAACCTTCCAAAACTTCAAAAGGATTTATTCGGAGTTAACATGCCGGCACTGCCTGGGTGTGGCTGACTCTCACCCTTGACCTTGGTTTTCCTCCCACCCCCTGGGTGTATCGTAATTCATATTCTCCAATGGGACACATCCATAGCCAAGAGTCTTCAATCATGCTCTCCGGTTAGATTTTTGCGTGGCAGAAACTTCAGTCACCTAGTTACAATCTCTGAAAAACTATGTACGGAATGCAGTTTTGATTTCCAAGCTGCCGCACTGCTCTTTCAAACCCCTTTCCCCCCTCCCTTTCTGTTGACAACTCTAAAACTGCCATATAAATGTTTTATGAGTTGACAAATCTGGCTTCCCCATGCATTTTGTTTGTCAAATGGTCGCAAAAGGGGACCACGTGACCCCAGGACAACTGCGACCATCATAAATATGAGTCAGTGTTGCCCAGTGCCTGAATTTTGACCATGTGATCATGGGAAGGCTGCAAAGGTCGTAATTAGAATAATAACTTTTATTGTCACTTTGAATGTACACCAATCGGCATACATTAAAATGAAATTTCGTTGCATCACCACCTCCCATATACACTACATAAACATGACAAAATAAATAAATATAAAATGATGCATATACTAACATATAGTGTCATACCCTTGTTAGAGTCGGACTCTGAGGGAGAGGAGGAACAGCCGACACGGAGTGGAGGTGTGACTCCGGAGGTTGTGGAGGAGGTTGGAGAAGGGCAGAGGCCTTCAGAGGCTGTCAGAGGAAGAACCAGGCCCATCCCCTCTTCATCCTAGGACTCGCAGGGAGGAACAGGGAAAGAAACAACTTGGCTTACGAGAGAGGAAACGGCCATGATCCTCCTCATTGGTTGCAGCTGGGGAGAATAGTATATAAGAGAGACGGTTAAAACCCAGGGTTGCTGGAAGCAAAGCGTGTTTTATTTTGGGCTGAAGTTATCTTGGTTGGCAACCTTCCAACAGACTGTGCCTTGTTATATCTTTGAATTTGGTAATTATCCTGGTCGGTTGTGGAAATTCCTTCATTGTAGTTTGTTTTGGTTTTCCATTTCACTTTTATCTGCTCATTGAGTTTGGATTGTATTGCTTTCTTTTGAAGACTATTTTTGAATAAGTTTAATCTCCAACTGAGAATTATTGAACAGTGGGGCCAAGTTGGAGGCATTAAAGGACATTTATTTACATTTTGCATTTTGTTACGTTTGTGTTACACTCCGGGTCATCACATATATTATATGACAAGGAGAAACAACACAGTCTAGTTCGGATGCATACATGGCAAGAAAAATGAATCTTAGCGAGTTAAACACACGGATGGCATATTTAGGGAACAAAGCGGTTACAGAATTGGGTAGTCCTGCTAGAAATACTTTGAAAAACTAAAATCGTATGACTTTTCTTGCCACGGTTGTTAAGTGAATCATTGCCGTTGTTAAATTAGTGACATGTTGTTAAGTGAATCCGGCTTCCCTATTGACTTTGCTTGTCAGAAGCAACTGTCGTAAGTGTGAATCAGTTGCCAAGCATCTGAATTTTGATCATGTGACCATGGGAATGCTGCAATGGTCGTAACTGTGAAAAACGGTCCCAAGTCAGATTTTTCAGCGCCATTGTGGTAACTGCATGGTCACTAAACAAACTGTTTGTAAGTCGAGGACCTGGGTATATTAAAAACGAATTGGATTCCCGTGCTTCGCTATGAAACTATGTGATCGGGCTTAATTTTTGGAGAGGAAAATAAGGGGGAAAAAAATTCTGCCTCTGCCTACCAGCTTCCATCAGTATTCATCTGGCTAGTGTACTGACAGTGTGTGAGAGAGTTGAGGGCTGTTTGGAAACTGAAACAGCATTTGCTGTGTGAGCAAGAAGGAGACAGCAAGGAGCCTGGGTGCGGCTTAGCTCAACTCTTCTGTACTAAAGCTTCTTGCTGTGAAATTGAAACTGAAACTCCTCTGCTTGTGTTTTGCATTTGGAAGAAATTTCTTTTCAGGTGGGGAGGGGGAGTAGAACTCCTTAGCATCAGAGCGTGTTAATAATAATAATAATAATAATATAGGAAATACTAATGCTCTGATGGTCATTTCAAAAAAACCTTTCTTAGTGAACACCTAGAAGCCAGAGGAACATATGTGCCAATTTTCAAATTTGTAGGCTTTATGGTTCTGGAGATTTTGTGATAATGCGTGAGGGGTATTTTGCTTTTATAGATAATAGATGTAATTTTTAAAAAGTTTTAAAAAATCAGGGTTGGGAGCTCGTGGCAAGAGAAGCTATAAGGTGAGTAA
Organism: Pseudonaja textilis; assembly: GCF_049901715.1. NCBI lineage: Eukaryota > Metazoa > Chordata > Lepidosauria > Squamata > Elapidae > Pseudonaja > Pseudonaja textilis. The sequence continues at coordinate 88,697,074 of NC_141993.1, forward strand.
TTTTGTTTTTTTTCTCTTCCTTCTCTCCTTTCGGCCTCCCCATCTCCCTGGTCTCTTGCAAGTGAGATCAAGCTGCCGTTGCTGGATAACACCGTCCACGAAGCGTTCCCAGGAGGCGAGTGGGAGACGGCCCAGCTGGAGGGATCGTGGAAAAAAGGCCACAACGCCGGAGGCAGCCGCAACTTCCCCTCGTTCCACATCAATCCCTGCTTCCCTTTGTCGGTTCCCGCCGGGTTTGGTCAAAGAAGCATCAAGGTGTCTCTCCGTCAGCACTGCCCAGATAACAAGTGCCGTCCCATTGGCTTTCATATCTTCCAGGTAATATTGAGGTTCTGCTGTGGCCTGTCGGCCGCCGACCCCTCCGGCAGCCAAATCAGAGGAAGAGGAGGTGTGGTAGTCTGGGATAGCATCAGGGCAACCTGAGAGCTCTGAGGGGGAAGAGGCAGTGGAGGTGACAAAGAGAGTTGTGGGGGGGTTGGAGCCTGGGCCATCTGTCAGCCTTCAGATAGACAGTCAACAGGTCTAGAGGTGGCTGAGGAGGAAGAGGAGGAACAGCTGGGTCCAGTGCCTGATGCGTAGATGCACAGAAGGCAGAGGAGAGGAGAGCAATGGAAATCTATGAGCCAGTCCTTGGGTTGGAAGAGCCTCTGCTGCTAACAAAGCCCCACCCTGGCTCTGGGAATAAAAGACAGGGGGCGGAGACGGATAGGTGTGGCAAGCAACTATTCACCTCCCTGTTGGACAGACTTGTTAGCCTGCAGCGAGAGAGAGAATTTTTGCCGGGGCTGCCGGCGCTCCTAATAAAGGAATCATGGAGGGTTTGTCGTATTTGAGGTCGCTGATTGAATTCCACCAGTGTCTCTCAACCTGGGTCGCTTGAAGGTGTCTGGGACTTCAACTCCCAGAATTCCCCAGCCAACATGGCTCTGTTCGTCATCAAGAAGCGTCAGTTGCCACACCTCCAAATTTTGATCCCATCGCCATGGAGATGCTACAATGGCCTCAAGTGTGACAAACGCCCCTAAGCCATTTCGCGCAGGACCCTCATAACTAAATGAACTGTCCAAGGATTACCTGTAATTAGGAAACCGTCCCATAATCTGAGGTTGTAAGTGGATATTTCTACTGTAGCTCCTGTTCTCCACAGCATCCTTAATTTTTATCATTGTGATGACCCGGGGTGTGTCACAAAGGCAACACAGTCACATAAGTAAGAAAAATCTCTTTAATACTTCCAACTTTGCCCCCAATGTCCAGTTACCTTCGGCTGGAAAAAAAAAACTCTCCCAAGAACAGTCTTTAAATGAAAGAAATTCAGTCCGAAAACAAAGCACATATAAACTGTAAATAAAAATCCACACAAACACGTTGCAGCAATTAACTGGACAGCGCAGGATAAGGAATTGCAGACTTCCAAAGCCAACAAAACACACACAGTTGGGAAGAGGTCAGGAACCCAGATCAGCTTCAACCATAAAAGATAACACGATTTGCTTCCCACGAGTTGCTGTGCGCAAATGCCCTTTTAAAACAATGTGTTCCCAGCTGCAGCTAATGAAAGGAATCAGGGCCCTTTCCTCCCCCGTAGCATTGCTCCTTTCTCTGTTCCTCTCTGCATGCCCTAGGATGAAGAGGCGTGGGCCTGGGTCTTCCTCCAAACTCCCTCTCCCTTGTTCTATCTCTCCTTTGCTCTGCCCAGCCAGACTTCCATAGCCACTGGAGCCACACTCCCACTCCCTGTCAGCTGCTCAGCCTCCCCCTTGGAATCAGATTCCAAAAGGTGCATGACAATATTGGGAAACCATTGACTGCACTGTGCACTTTTGTCTGTCTGTGTATTCAGACATGACAATAGATCCTGTAACCTGTGATGATTTTCAAATCAACCTGCAAGCATGGCTTCACATCCTGATTGCCAGGAGCAGCTGTCATAAATATGAGTCAGTTGCCAAGCATCTGAATGTTGGTCATGTGACCACGGGGAGGCTGCAGCAGTCTAGGACTGTGATGGCGAACCTATGGCATGTGTGCCACAGGTGGCATGCAGAGCCATTTGTGCCGGCACACAATCCTCAGGCAAACTTACCTCACTGTGCATGCGCGTGCCTCAAATCAGCTGATTTTTCGACTTGTTTGAGGCCTTTTTTGGCCTCCCAGAGGCTTGAAAAAAGCCTCTGCAAGCTTTGCAGGGTGAATAATAGGCCCATTTTGTCATTTCCTGTAATAGTGGAAGTGATGAAACGGGCCTATTATTCGGCCTGCAAAGCTTGCAGAGGCTTTTTTCAAGCCTCTGGGAGGCCGAAAAAAGCCTCAACTCAGCTGAAAAATCAGCTGTGAGGCTCAGTGCAGGTAAGGGGAGGGGATTGCGCAAGCATGCGCAGGGGGCATGGGGGGGGCGCATGCATTGCCTTCTGGGTGCTAGCACGCAAGCACACGCACAATTTTTGGCACAGGAGCCCAAAAAGGTTTGCCACCACTGGTCTCGGAGATAATATATTAAATGAAGATAGTTCTATAATTATAATGTGATTATATATTTCTATATTTTATTATATTTATAACACAATTATAATTGTTACGGGTCACAATGATACAGTTAAAAGAGCTGTTGGATATCCAAAACATGCAATGTAATTATAGGGAAGACTTTGTTATTTCTTCTTAGGTTCCCAGTGACAACAACCACGTCAAAATGGCTTCCACAGCTTTCCTGCAATTGGAACCGGTTCTCAGTTGTGTGCCTCATTGCTACTCTCAGGAAATAAGTCAGGCATGTCGGCTGCCTGCAGGAAATTACGCCATTGTCCCATCAACATATTTGCCTGACACTGAGGGCAGCTTCACGGTGATTGTAGCAAGGAAGATAGACAGGTGAGGAGAAAATACTTCATAGCCACTCTTGTCGGGTTTTTTTTCCAAGTTGCCATAAGAAAGAGTGGGAGGGAGGAATGCTGAAGAAGGCAAATGAACTCAGAAGCACATTCCAAGCTTATCTCACAAAGATTGTAGCTGAGGCAACCGGGTATTCTGGGCACGGAAATATGTTCGGTTGGACAATCTGAGTACACTCAGAGAGGTGAGGGGAAACAGGTTCATAGGTGATTGTAAATGAGTTATCTCCGAGTCGGCTTCATACAGGTCATGCTAGAATGTCACTCCTAATAAATCCTTTGAAGTTTTTTGAAGTTTGGCTCGAGGCTCGTGATTTAATTAGGGCGATCGCTGGAATCTTGACACACACACAGCCGTCCAGCCTGCTTCAATCATATGTGGCAGTCTGGAGGAGAATTTAAGCAGATTTTAATTCCAATGTTTCTAGAGCACACCAAGTGTTGTTTTAAAGCAGGGGTGTCCAACCTTGGCAACTTTAAGACTTGTGGACTTCAACTCCCAGAATTCCTCAGTCAGCTTTGCTGGCAAGTCTTAAAGTTGCCAAGGTTGGACACCCCTATTTTAAAGCCATTCTAGATCGGAGTTAGTCAGCCTTGGAATCTTTAATGTGTATGGCCTTCAACTCCCAGAATTCCCCAGCCAACATGCAGATAGGCAAAAGATCCCATTGGATTCCAAGCCTGAATAGGAGATTGGGCCTGATGACCTCACTGGGCCTTTTGAACTATCAGCTGAGGTATTTGTCATAATCTCATCTGAAAGAAAGGAAAGGGGAAAGGAACAGAAGAAGAAAGGAAAGGAAAGAGGAGGAAGGGAAAGGAAAAGAAAGAGAAAAGGAGAAAGAGAAAGAAAGAAGAAAGGAAAGGAACAGAAGAAGAAAGGAAAGGAAAAAGGGAGGAGGCAGTGGAAAGGGATGGAGGAAAAGATATAGATACAGATTAACAGAGCTGGAAGGGACTTTGTAGGTCATCTAGTCCAACCCCCGCCCAAACAGGAGACCCTGCACCATTTTTGACAAATGGCAGTCCAGTCTCTTCTTGAAAGCCTCCAGGGATGAAGCTCCCACAACTTCTGAAGGCAACTTCTGTTCCATGGGTTGATTGTTCTCACTGTCAGAAAATTTCTCCTTATTTCTAGGTTGAATCTCTCCTTGATCAGTTTCCATCCATTATTCCTTGTCCGACCTTCGGGTGCTTTGGAGAATAGCTTGACCCCCTTCTCTCTGTGGCAGCCCCTCAAATATTGGAGCACTGCTATCATGTCTCCCTAGGTCCTTCTCTTCCCTAGACTAGCCAGGCCCAGTTCTTGCAACCGTTCTTCATATGTTTTAGTCTCCAGTCCCCTAATTATCTTTGTTGCTCTTCTCTACATTCTTTCCAGAGTCTCAACATCTTTTTTATAGTGTGGTGACCAAAACTGGATGCAGTATTCTAGGTGTGGCCATACTAAGGCTTTATAGAGTGGTATTAGTACTTCACTTGATCTTGATTGTATCCCCTCTGTTAATGCAATTTAGGATTGCATTTTTGGCTGCCACTGCACACTGCTGACTCATAGTTAGCTGGTTGTCCACTAAAATGGAAAGGAGGAGATGGAGGAAAGGAAGAGATGGAGGAAAGGGAGGGAGGGAGAGAAAGAACAAAGGAGAGGGAGGGAAGGAAAAAAGAGAGGGAGAGAAGGAAAGAAAGAAAGAGAGGGAGTCGAAGGATGGATGGTTGGATGCATGCATGGGAGGAAACAAGGAACGAAAGTGGATGGAGAAAGGAAGGAAGGGTGGATGGAGGGAAGGAAGGAAGGAAGAATAGAAGGAGGGAAGGAAAAGGAAGGAAGGAGAGGGAGGGAAGGAATACAGACCACAGGCAATGACATCCTAAGAGATCATCTTTGGTGCTCCTAAAACATCGCCACTTCCTGCATTTGATTTCGGAACATGGGAGATTTTACGCAGCGTTCTGTTGTATGGTGATCCGAGGTTATTTTTCTGCTGCTAATAATGGAGAAAAAGATGGAAGCTCCGAGGAAGTTTTCCAGGGAAGCCCGTGAAAGGGGCCCTTCTGCACTTTGCTCTCTTCTAATAAGGTTGTGTTTGCTTTCCTGCAGGAAGAGCATTTGGAGCAAGGAGACTTTGGGACAAAGGCTGCAAGAGGTGAGCTCTTTCTTTGTTTGGGATTTGGCAACGTACGGTTCCACTCAGTCCATTCTGTCCCTCCAAAGAAAACAGCACAGCAATAAGTAACCCAAAAAGTCATTGACCAAGGAGAAAAACTGAAAAACAGCCAAGATCAGAGGTCTGAAGACATACTCAGTCATCCAGGTCATTCTTGTCCCAAAGGTGCTTTTTCATGACCTGGGTGACTGAGAATCTCTACAGACTTTTAGCTATACATTTTGGGATGAACACCCTTTGAACGGTGTGGAATGGATTTCCAGAGGAAAAAAATGGCAGACTACAGGAACTATTTGCACCACTCGGGTGATCCTGAGCAGTGGCCCCCAACCTTTTTTGTGCTATGGCCCGGTACCGGCATTGCAAAATGATCCGCGGCCCGGTACCGGCATCAGCACGCATGACAAGGCAAGGCGAGCCGAGTGACCAGCCAGCCAGCCGTCCCCCGCTTCTCCCCGCCACCTTCAACTCCTCCTTTGTACCTTTGTCAATGGGCTTCGCTTCGGGACGGCTTCGGGATGGTCGCTCGGCTCGCCTTGCCTTGGGTGCTGAAAGAATCCTCGCACCTTAGTTTCGTTCAAAGCCTGCCCTCCTTCGATGAAACTAAGGCGCGAGGATTCCTTCAGGACCCAAACGCCGCTTTCCAACTGGAAAAGCTCACCCAGAAGCACTTTCTCGTCAAACAAGATGGCGGCGCCCAGCAAACCGGCGGCCCGGTAGGAAATGTTCCACAGACGGGTACCGGTCCGCGGCCCAGTGGTTGGGGACCCCTGATCCTGAGGACACAGATAAACCTCCAAGTGTCCTCAGTGACTATCTAAAAAGATGCAAATGACCATTCCCCACCATCCTGTCAGAGCTGAAGAAGCTCCTTGGATGAGAAGCAAAATATCTTCAAAAGAAAAAAACAAGAAAGTCCAATTGCCTCCTGAAAAAAAACAAACACCTGTGGGACAACCATGGCCTGGATGATTGAGAATCTCTGCAGCAAGGGTGTCAAACTCACATCGTCACGTGACGTACTGGGACTTTTTTCCTCCCTTCATTAAACCAGGGGTGGAGCTGGCCAGCACGTAACTCATCCGGCCTGCAGGCCAGGAGTTTGACAGCCCTGCTCAACAGACTTTTAGCTATGCAGTTTTGGATGAACACTCTTCAAATGGTGTGGGAGTAGGAATAAGGATTTCCAGAGGAAAAATTGCAGCCTACATGAACCATTTGATCCTGAGGACACAGATAAACCTCCAAGTGGCCTCAAAGACCCTCTAAAACCGTGGTCCCCAACCTTTTTTGGACCAGGGACCAGTTTCACGATTATTCATTCTTTGCGGCCCAGTACAAAATGATCCACAGACCAGTACCGGCAAGGTGGGCGTGGCCTGCATCATGTGATACATCCATCCTGTGGGCTGCCAGTTTGACAGGCCTAAGTTAGAGGAATGCCTGTGACTTGCAGCCAGTTTTTCTAGCAGAAGTAAATTGAATGACTTCCCAGCCCCAGTTTCTCTTTCATGCTGGCTGAGGAATTCTGGGAGCTGAAGTCCACAAGTGTGAAAGTTGAGAAATGCTGATCTCAATTAAGAGATTAAAATCTACACTAAATATCCTCCTGCATTCCAATTGGATCCACTGCTAAAACCTTCAATGAGTCTTTTCTCTAATTAGCAAATACAGGTAGTCCTCAACTTACAACCATTCATTTAGTCACCTTTTGAAGTTACAATGGCACTGAAAAAAGTGACTTATAGTCAGGGGTGGGATTCAAAAATCCCAACAACCAGTTCTCTGCCTAGTTGCATGGTCAGCGTGGCCTATCGGAACTTCCAGGAGGGCAGTTTTTCACTTTCCCCAGAGTCCGGAGGCTTCCCTCGGGCCTCTGGGAGGGTGAAAACGGGCTTTCCTAGGCTCTGGAGGCCCTCCAGAAGCCAGAAACAGGCCCATTTCCGGACTTCCAGAACTTCTTGGAAGGTCGGTTTTCACACACACACACTCCGAGCCTCCACAGGGACCCTGCACTTACCTGCATCCAAAACAGGCTGCGTAGAGACTCCTGGGAGGGGAGGGGCAAGGTGGGCGAGGTAAATTTAACTGCTTACGGTCATTTTTCACACTTACCTTGCAGCCTCCCTGTGGCCATGTGATTAAAATTTGGGTGATTTGCTTTACGGCTGCAATGATTTGTTTAACAACTGTGGGAAACCGGTCATAAAATGGGGCACGACTCACGAACAACTGCCTTTGTAGGCAGTGGAAATTTTGGCCTCAGTTGTGATTGTAAGTTGAGAACTATCTGTCTATCGTGAAGAATTCATTTGTTTCTCATTTTTCTTGGACGAGTTTCTCCAGCTTCTGTGTCCAAATTCCTGTTCTGTAGAAACAACATCCTGAAGCCGATAACCTATTTTCTCTTTGCTTTTTGACTTATCCAAGTTGTTTCTTTCTAATCTCTTCCTTTCCCATCCTCTTGGTTTCTGCAGGTCTCTTTCAAGGCTGTGATGAAAATGTAATTTTGGATCAATGCTTTTGCTGCAGGAAGACATAACGGAGACCTTTAAGACCTTTAAGCCAAATTATTTTTAATTTAAATTGAAATCATTCCAAATGTAGGTTGGATTTCTCAGCTTGTTGGGTTAGAGGAACATCTGTGACTTTTAACCAACTTTTCTGTAGAAACAAACTTAAGTGACATCCCAGCTTAAGTTTCCCTCCCATTTTTTAAAATTTATTTATTTAAAATACACATCGGAACTTCAACTGATGTTGAAATTTGTTCTCTGGTTTTGCCAGCATCTCTATTCCTTTCTTTTCTCATTCCGTCCACCACTAAATCTTGATGAAAATTTATGTACATGTGATGGTGTTCAAATTGGTTTTGGGTCCATGGCAATAATATTCTCTTGGTGTGGTGTGCGTGCTTGTATTTCCATAGCGTTCGGCACTTCTGCAGAAAGATAAGTTTGCCAACGAAAATTTGAAGGAATGGTGGCAGAAAAAGAAGAGGAGGTTGTAACATTTCAGAAAGTTTGAAGCAGCAAAAAGTTGGAATATGCAACAATTGGAACTTTGGCCGTCCAAAAGTTTTTGAATTTGAACTATTCCAATTTTTACTCCCTGGCCTCATCTTGAGTTGAAAAACGAGACATTTTGATTATTGATGGAAGTGTTTTGGGCTCAAAACTGAGGGAGTTTTGAACGTGAATCAAAGATGTTTTGTGCTTGGAAATATTCCCGAAATGATCAAGATGCTCTTTCGAAACTCAAGTCGGCCATTTTGTGTTCAAAGAGAGACATTTTACAATGAATGGGTTTTGCACACCACCAGTGCTGGGTTCTTCTGTTCCATAGGACTCAAGAGCAATAAAACTAGGGCATAAATTTGATTTTCAGTGTTTCTGTGGCTTATGAACATCAGTGTCTGCATGACGTGGTCAAAACAGGGTAAGTGAATTTGTGAATTCTGTAGTGTACATAAATGACATCATTTATCAAAAATGTCAGTTGGGTTATTTGCACAAGACATTGTTATGGCTTGTGCTGGACTCTATCACATGATAGGTCTGCTCTAAACCAGGTTTCAGGCCTGTGTAAACCTGGTTTAGGCCAGCCCAGAAATCCTAGCTCTCCAGATACTTCTGAACTAGCACACTGTTTCTCCACTGTGGATTCGTTTGTCGTTTTATATTGCAGTTTTCCTCTTGGGTATAACCCGTACTGTAGTTTAAACCAATGGTGGGGGAAGCGTGGACTCTTTATGACTTGTGGACTTCAACTCCCAGAATTCCTGAGTCAGCTGGCTCAGGAATTCTGGGACTTGTAGTTCACAAGTCATAAAGGAGTCATGCTTCCCCAACCACTGTTCTAAACAAACATCCCTCAACATTGATATTTAACTCTTCATGAGGTGTTGTCGAGCAGCACACGGAGCATCTTAAATTCCCCACAAGAGCATGACCGAAGCGGGAGAAAGCATGGCAAATCAGCAGAGAAGAGATCTATACCACGAAATCTCCCTGGTTCTCTGTCCCCTGCTCAACTTTTAATTTTTTATTTATTTATTTATTTATTGTGAAATTTATTTGCCGCCTACCCCTTGTCAAACGCTAAATGTTTGGATGTTCCCCAAGAAAAAGATGGCACAGAAATGAATTGAATTGATGGCTGTTGGAAGAAAAGAGTTATTAATGGGTTTCTTTAGGACCTCACCAAATTGAAGATGGGCGGACTCCAACTCCCAGAATTCCCCAGCCAACAAGTGGGATTCTGGGAGTTGGAGTCCAACTGTCTTCAAGTTGCCAAAGTTGCGAAACATTTCATCTCCATTTTCTTCACCTTTTGTTTCTTCACTCTTTTTCCTTATTTTTGTTATTTAAAGTTCATCTCTTCATTTCCTTCACCTTTCATCAGCCCAACATTTCCCTTATTTTTGTTATTTAAATTTCATCTCTCCATTTCCTCCCCCTTTCCTTTCATCAGTCCAACTTTCCCTTATTTTTGTTATTTAACTTTCATCTCTCCATTTCCTTTCTTCAGTCCAACCTTTTCCTCATTTTTATTACTTAAAGAGAGCCACATTTGCTTGTCAAAGAACATCTGGGGAAAAAATGCTGTCCATTTCCCATCCCTGCCAAAATATATGGTCCCATTTTCCCCTTTATTATCTATGTAATTGAGACCGTGGCAGAGTTAAAATACAACCATTCAGGGAAGCGATTTGTGGAAAAGATTATACTCAGTGCAGTGGCAAAGATCTTTTATGGCGTTTCTGTCAGAAGACAAAGATCCTGAGGGTTGGAAATATCTTATAAAAGCAATAGGAAAAAAATGCAATTTCAGGCAAAATATAAATCCAGATGATTATTTTTGCTATTCCAACTTTCCTTCCAATAGCTCACACAGTATTCATTTCATTTCCTTAAGTATCCTTGGAGAGCATTTTTTTTTTAAAATTAAGATTCTGAAAAACTGTATTTTTGTTTCATTTGGTTTTTAAATAAGTGAGGTGGTGTTGAAATGTCTTTTGAAATAAAAAAAAATTAAAAATGTGGACTAGCAATATGAAAAAAACCAAGGGGTTGTGAATTGTTTTTCTTTTTTAATTGTCTGATTTCCGATATTAATTGGGAACATTGGCATGGCAAGTTGATAACATTTAGAGCAGAAAGTATAACAGACGGGAAGGGACCATAGAGGTCAGTTAGTCTAACCCCCTGCTCAAGCATGAGATCCTATACCGTTCCAGACAAATGGCTGCCCAATCTCTTCTCAAAAACCGCCGGTGATGAAGCACCCACAGCTTCTGGAGGCAAGTTGTTCTACTGGTTTACTGTTCTCACTGTCATGAAATTTCTTCGTTCCAGCTTGCTTCTCTCCTTGATTACTTTTCATCCGTTGCTTCTTGTCCTGCCTTCTGGTGCCTTGGAAAATAATTGACCCCCTCCTCTTCTTTGTGGCAGCCCCCCAAACAGTGGTGGGATTCAAAAAATTCTTTTACTAACGATTCTGTGGGCGTGGCTCGGTGGGCGTGGCGTGCTTTGATGGGTGTGGCAGAGGAAGGTTACCGCAAAATCCCCATTCTCTCTCCACCCCGCTAACCTGCTTTCCAGCTCTGTTCTCTTGTGCAGGGCAACCAAAGAAGCCCCAGCCGATCAGCTAGGACTCGGGAGGCCGGAGAATAGTTGGGGGCGGGGCCAGTCAGAAGTGGGATTTGCCGGTTCTCCGAACGACTCAAAATTTCTGCTACTGGTTCTCCAGAACTGGTCAGAACCTGCTGAAGACCACCTCTGCCCCAAACATTGGAAGATTGTTATCATGTCACCCTTAGTCCTTCTTTTCATTAAACTAGACATACCTAGACCTTAGGCAATTCACTGTCTTTCGACTTAGCCAGTGTTCTGTCCGTAAATTGGTAAGTTGTACTGTTGTGATTAGGTTGCGGTCAAAAAAAATTATGTCAAGACGATGTCCACAATGGTACATTCGAAACTCTGTTGTGACCCGCATAAAAGTGTAGCCGTCTTCCTGACCTTTTTTTATAAGCACAACCTGCAGATGTGTCCGGTCAAATTAAACGATTTCAAAGAATGAAAAGGAAGTAGAAGAAGGCATTATTATAATGACAGGGGTGCCAGAGAAGCTGCTGCTGCTGAAAAAAAAAAACAGGTTGCTATGCAGTGGTGGGATTCAATTTTTTTTTACTACCGGTTCTGTGGGCATGGCTTGGCGGGCGTGTGGCTTGGTGGGCGTGGCAGGGGAAGGATACTGCAAAATCCCCCTTCCCTCCCCACTCCGCTAACCTCCTTTCAGAGCAACACAACAAGACTCAGCCGATCAACTGGGACTCGGGAGGCAGAGAATAGATGGGGTTGGCAGGGACAGACAGTGTTGGGATATGCCGGTTCTCCAAACTACTCAAAATTTCCGCTACCGGTTCTCCAGAACTGGTCGGAACTGCTGAATATCACCTCCGCATCTGGCCATGTCCTGATCTGCCCTGCTTTGTACAGGGAATTTGTGCTGGGGTGTCGGAAGCAGAGGTGGTATTCAGCTGGTTCCGCTACCGGTTCTCCAGAACTGGTCAGAACTTGCCTCTGTTGCTATGCCTATTCACACACACATACACACACAGTTTAATTACTTAATGCATCCATTATCTGGATTTACACACTACTTGGAGTCCTTGAAGTAGTGAGTAGTGAAACAAGTGGGTTTCCACCACGCTTGGCTCCACCCAAAATCAACCAATGTTGCTACTGATCGAATTTAGCATCTCGTGTGAATGCAGATCAGAATGAAACACTGAGCATTTATTAAGCAGTGTAGTCAGGGAAGCAGGACCCAAAAGCAGGCACACACCAGAAATAAACATACAATATTGTTTCTACAATACAGCATAGAATAACCGAGCTGAAAGGGACCCTGGAGCTTGGACCTCTTCCAGTCCAGTGATCGCCAACCAGTGGGCCAGATACCACTGATGGTCCGCGAGAAAATTTTGGTGGTCCGCAGAGAAATGTCACCCCCAAAGCACCCCCCAAAAGCAATTAATCCAGGCTGCGCGGGAACACAAGGCTGCACCACCCACATGGCCTGTGGGAACACAAGGCTTGCATCACTTGCATTGCCAACAACATGTAGTGAGGGGAAGAGGGAAATGGCGGAGTGGGGAACGTGCCCCACACGCCTCGCCTGCCCACTGGGCTGCTTCTTTCCGCTTCTGCTTTTGGCTGCATGCAAGGAAAGCAGCAAAAGTCTTTCTCTCCCCCAAACTTCTCCAGAAATGAGTCTCTGGGACCCTGCAAGGCCTCCTGCTCCAAGACGCTGTGCCGACGCAACACGCCTCACAAAGACTTATTTCTGGTGGAGTTTGGGGGAGAGAAAGAAAGACTTCTGCAGCTTCTGCTGCTTTCCTTGCATGAAGCCAAAAGTCAGTCAGTCAGTCAGTCAGACTCTCCCCCCTCCCCCCCTCCGAGAACGGAGCTGGAGACAGTATGCATTTCAAAGACAAACAAGATGGACAAAGATGGTTCAGGAAGGTTAAGGGCATCTACACTTAAGTTAGAAGACATGAAATGGTTCAAAAAAATCTTGCTCCCATCAACTCTTGCTGGAGGGAAAGTGGCATTAGGCAGCTTCGCGGGGAAAAGCACAGAGGTTATACGGGAGAGGCTGGCGGATTGACCCTGTGATTTCCTCAAAGCTGACCTCTTCTGCTTCGGGTGGGAGCTGGTACTTGAACGAACGGAGAAGGTTGGTGAAGAAAATGAAGAGCTCAATTCTGGCCAAGGACTCCCCCACGCAGGCACGTCGCCCTACAAGAGAAACAGTTTAAGGGAGGGGTTTTTTTTTTTTTTAAATATATAACTTTTATTTTATTTTTACAAACGCTCTTATCTTCCAGTTTAAACAGTGTGTCATCTGGGTACATCATGTATCGCAGTTTAAAATAAGAATGCAATTATGGTTGTTATGGTAAGGAATTTGTATCAGTCATAAATATTATTGCGCGAGATGTTTGTACCAAGGGAGGGTTTGAAAACAAAAGGATGCACGTTTCAAGTGGACTCCTGCTCTACCCAAATATTTGCCGCCTTACATAGCAACATCATCACCAAGGAATAATGACTGTGAATTAAGAATGGCCACCTTACATGAGGGAACAATTAGTAACTTAAAATGGTAGCTGGATCTCCCTCCCTGCCTCTCTCTCTCTTCTTTCTATCTATCTGTCTGTCATCTATCATCTATCTGTCTGTCTATCATCTATCATTCATTTTCAGATCAGATAATCAGAGTTGGAAGGGACCTTGTAGATCATCTAGTCCAACCCCCCGCCCAAGCGGGAGACTACACCATTTCTGACAGACGGCAGTCCAATCTTTTCTTGAAAGTCTCAAGTGATGGAGCTCCCACAACTTCTGAGGGCAAGCTGTTCCATTGGTTGATTGTTCTCACTGTCAGAATTGTTCTCATTTTCCTTTCCTTTATTCCTTCGCTTTCCTTTCCTTTCCTTTCCTTTCCTTTCCTTTCCTTTCCTTTCCTTTCCTTTCCTTTCCTTTCCTTTCCTTTCCTTTCCTTCCCTTCCCTTCCCTTCCCTTCCTTCCCTTCCCTTCCCTTCCCTTCCCTTCCCTTCCCTTCCCTTCCCTTCCCTTCCCTTCCTTTCCTTTCCTTTCCTTTCCTTTCCTTTCTTTCTTTTGTCAGGGCTCCAAGAATCCACCCCCATTCGAATCATGAGTGTCTAGCTGCATCTCTCAGAGTTTTTTTAAAAAATCATTTATTAGGAGTCAATTTATAGGCGTTACCTGGGTGCAGCCAACACTGAGACACATCATTCATCTCACCCTTGACCCTAGTCTTCCCCACCCCCTGGATGTATATTCTCCAATGGAACACATCCATAGCCAAGAGTCATCAATCATGCTCTCCAGTAATAATCTTGCACGCCAGAAGCTTTGGCTGCCTAGCAATTATCTAAGGTATGCATTACCCCCCTCACTCCCTTTCTACTGACAACTCTAAAAGACGAGAAATATTTTTGAGTTGACTTTCTTTTTTTCTCTTTTCCTTCCTTCCTTCCTTCCTTCCTTCCTTCCTTCCTTCCTTCCTTCCTTCCTTCCTTCCTTCCTTCCTTTCTCACCTACAGTATTTATTTGTAGTCCTTGACTTGCAACCATTCCTTTTGTGATGACCCAGAGTGTACACAAACGTAACAAAATCCAAAATGTAAATAAATGTTCTTTAATGCCTCCAACTTGTCCCCACTGTTCAATAATTCTCAGTTGGAGATTAAACTTATTCAAAAATAGCCTTCAAAAGAAAGCAATACAGTCCGAACTTAATGAGCAGATAGAGGTGAAATAAAAACCTAAAACAAACTACAATGAAGGAAATTCCACAACGGACCCGCTTAAGTAATTACCAACTTCAAGGAGATAACAAGGCACCGTCTCCCCAGCTACAACCAATGAGGGTGATCATGACCACTTCCTCTCTCATAAGCCAAGTTTATTTCCTTCTCCATTCCTCCCTGCATGTCCTAGGATGAAGAGGGAGTGGGCCTGGGTCCTCCTCTGACTGCCTAGCCGGCCTCTCCCTTCCCCAGCCTCCTCCACAACCTCCGGAGCCACACCTTCACTTCCTGTCGGCTGTTCCTCCTCCCTCGGAGTCCAACTCTAATAAGGGCATGACACCTTTAGTGATCATTCAAAGTTAACAATGTCACAGGAAAAAAGTGATCGATGACTGTTTTTCACATGACTGTTGCCGTATCTCCATGGGCACATGATCAAAATTCAGACGCTTGGCAACTGATTCAAATTTATGACGGTTGTAGTCTCCCAGGTCATGTGACTTTCTGATAAGCAAAGTCAATGGAGAAGCCAGATTCACTTAGCAACCGGGCTATTAACTTAAACTTGGTAGTGATTTACTCCACTACTGTGGCAAGAAAAGTCATAAAATGGGTCCAAAACCTCACTTCACAACTGTATTGCTTAATGACAGAAATTTGGGGTTCAATTTTTTTTTTGCTTTGAAAGTCAAGGAGTAGCTGTATTTCTCATTCTTGGCAAACTTGAAGAAGTGTGGACTTCAAGTCCCAGAATTCTCCAGCCAACATGCAGCCTGGGGAATTCTGGGGTTTGAACTCCACACTTCTTCAAACAGGCAAGGTTGAGAGAAACGCTGCTCTACGGGTTTCTAAAAGCCGATTCAGGCCAGGTTCTGGAAAGAAGGTTCCTACTGATCCATTCATTTACCTGTTCCGAATGGCAAGTAAGCTTCATTGTTCACAAAATTGCCTTCAAAATCAAGGAAATGTTCTGGATTGAATTTCCAAGGGGTTTTCCAGTGCTCTGGGTCATACAGCACAGAATGAGCATTGGGCAGCAGAAGAGTTCCCTGGAAGTGGAAAAACAAAAAGCAAAGGAAATTATGACGGGGATGGGCTGCTCCCAGTTTGCTCCAGTTTGGGCAAACTGGTATTTTAATTGTTTAATTGCTGGTTCGGTGAACCGAAAAATCCCACCCCTGACTGGCCCCACCGACCCCAACCCTTTGCTCCCAGGAGTCTCCATGCGGCCCATTTCGGATCCCAGGTAAGTACAGGGTCTGCACGGAGGCTTGGGCAGGGCGAAAAATGGGCCTCCTGGAAGTGGGCCCGTTTCCAGCCTCCAGAGGACCTCCGGAGCCCGGGGAGCCCATTTTCACCCTCCCAGAGGCTCAAGGAAAGCCTCCGGAGTCCTGGGAGGGTGAAAACGCCCCCCTGCCATGGTGCAGGAGGCTGACTAGGCCACGCCCTCTATGGCCATGCCCACCCAGCAACTGGGTATTGAGCTTCAGCTCGGAGCTCGCCAAACTGACCAAGAAGCACCTTCCCCTGCTCCGGCTTTTGGCTGTCCCACCACCCGAGGTCCTCGCCACGATGCCAGTTGCCTGCCTACCTATCCAGACCCCGGCTTCCCGGGTGCAGTGAGAATGGCGCGGCCAGCTCACAATGACACGGAGCCAACAGGACATTGGCTGCTGTCCCGCTTTTCATGGTCACGGCGTCCTGGGACCAGTGGTGATGGCACAGCCAGATCGCGTCAGCATGAGGACCCTAGCTGATGTGACAGCGTGAGAAGGGTGAGTATCCACAGCCCTCGGGATGCTTATGGTGACTTCAAGCAGCTGAGCCAGCTCCAGATTCCAGCTGATGGATGCTACGGAATGTAGTCATGCAGCACAAACATCGGGAGGGTTTTTTAACTACCGCATGGTGGTTACCAGGGCAGAGAAAGGGAAATAGAAGGGGTGGGGTCAGTGTATGTTGTCAACACATCCCAGGAATACTGGGATGTGGGTAATTCAGTGCTGATTTTGAATGGATCACTGTTTATTGGGCTTGCTGAAGTTGTACCATGGAGTAAAGATACTACTGGAACGTTTGTTTGATCTGTATTCATTTGTTCTATTGTCTACCAGACTTGCTAAGAATAGCTGTGACCAGGCAGAGAACCAGTTGCTAAAATTTTTGAAGCCCACTCCTGAATTATGAGTTCTTGTTTTATAAACGATCTTTTCAATCATCTTGAGAAGGAGGCCAACAATTCCCCAGGTTTTCTCCTTCCCAACAGTGAAGAACATTGAACATCATTACACAGGCTAGAAGAGTGTTTCCCAATCTCTGAATCTGTAAGGTGGGTGGACTTCAATTCCCAGAATTCCCTAGTCAGCATGTGTACAGGTAAGTCCTCAACGTAGGACCGTAATTCTGCTCGGCAATTATGGTTATAAGTTGTCATGGTCATAAAGCAGTCGCCACTTAACCAGGCCTGTTTTTATGAACTTATTGGCTGATAAAAGCAGATGCTGTGGTCTTAACATGAATCGCTCACTAATAAGCCTTTTTTTTTTTTTTTTGCTGTAAACTGGAATTAAATGTCATTTTTTCACAAAAAAAGTCACAAATCATGGTCGTGTGACCACAGGATGCTGGAAACAATTGTAAATGTGGGCCAGTTGCCAAGTGCCCAAAACTCAATCATGTGACCACAGGGAGACCAAAGTTGGAACTTTGAAACTGGGTCATAAATGTTGTGGTCCACTGGCGGCCTGAGGAGCTGGCAGCAGAGTCAGACAGTGGGAAGGAAAAGGTGCCGGTCCTGGATTCTGGGGAAGGCTGGGACGAGGGATCTGTGTCCGACACAGAGATGGGGCTAGGGCCATCTGGGAGTTATGTACTGACTCCAGAGCCTCCAGAATCTGACATCAGTGAGGCAGAGGAACAGGGGGAGCCTGTTCCCAGTGTGTGCTTGCACAGAGCTGCCAGAAGGCAAGAACAGTGAAGACAAAAGAGGTGACTCGGCTTGGAGATGATTGGCCCCTCCCATAAGACATAAAGGAGGAGCAAAGGGACACGAGCCTTTGCAGGAAGCAACTTTGTTCGTTCTGGTCTGTTTAAAATCTGAAGCTCTGTGTTGACTTTGTGCTCCATTTGACCTTGTACAGCTAATTGGCAATTTAGTCATTGGCAACATTTCAAGGGAGATAAACGTGGATGCTTATCAGCCTTATGTCAAAAGACTGTGGCAGGCTTCTGTTGGACTATTCATAAACTGTTTGGGACTCATTACGGGCTGTGAATGCACATAATTCACTGCTGTTGAAATAAAACAAAATGTATTTGGGAACAGCATGTGATTGTTACTGTTCCAGGAAGCCTTGGCCAGAACAATACGTAGCTTTTTAAGGATGTCTTGTAACTTAGAATCATGGCTAATTAACTGATTGCAGACTGAGAACAATCTGTTGACTTCGGCTCCCACAATTCCCCTAGCAAAATTAGATTTGCTCAGTTTGTGTCTGGGTGTTTTATCCTTGGGATAGGAAGTTTCTGCTTTAGTGTATTCTTGGGTTGAAAGTGTGGTGGTGATGCTATCTAACCCACATTTTTTTAATCTGACCAAGAAGTTGGTTGAGGTCTACTTTATCAAATGCTTTACAATTGCAGAGCATCTTTTTGATCAGGTGACCACAGAGATACTGGAATGCTCTTAAGTGTGACAAACGGTCCTAAGTCACATTTTTCAGTGCCGCCGTAATGTTGAATGGTCACTACAAGCTTACAAACCATTGTAAGTCGAGGACAATCTGTCATTACACAACACACTGACATTGTGTTGTGGTTAGCTGGAAGCAGGTGCAGATGGCTGAGGAGACCAAGGACTCAGACGAGGGCCAGGAGCATCAGGGAGTGGACTGCTGCCTTCAGAGATTGTGGGGGCTGGCAGCAGTGATGAGGAGGTTCCCGAGGAGCCTGTGTCAAGTGCACGTGCACGTAGGATTGCTCGGAGGAAAGAACAATTACAGCAGTACAGGCGACTCGGGAATAAGGTAATGGCCCCTCCCTCAAGAGGATAAAAGCCATGTTTAGAAAAGCGTTCTTTGCAGACAGCAAAGAAGCTCTTAAGCACAACTGGTGGACATCTTAGTTCACGTTTGGGAGAATCTTGTAAATTAGTTCTTGTCTCTGGGTTGTTGGAAGCCTTGACAAACAACTTGGCAAGGCTCTTTCTTGTCGGAACTAATTAGTGGAAAGCAGCCTTCAGAACAGAATTTGTTATTAAACCTTAAAAGGTGGGGGCTGCTGCCTTTGTCTGTGTTTGGTCTTTGGGAACCCAGTTGGGTCGGAACACACTGCCTACTTTTAAGCTATTTCTCTGATTTAGCATTTGCAAACCCAGCCTGTTTGACTTATTTGGGATTTCATCTACTGCAACAACAAAGAAAATAATCCTTGCATCACTAAGCTAAATATGCTAACTCTCAAGAATTAATTAGGGCATCCGTTGGAACCCTGACAGAATGTCAATTTAGCCCCGTATTTTGAAAGTCCTTAGCTCTTATTATCTTGTGCTAATAAGTGTCCCGCAGCAAGTTGTTGTGGGTGAGCAGGGGGCGGGAGAGAGAGAGAGAGAGAGAGAGAGGGAGGGAGAGAAAGAGAGAGACCTTTACCTTTCCAATGGGGGACCCCATGATAACAATGTCCTTCAGGCATTTCCGTAAGGGCCCTGTGATTGAGATGTTGCTGTAGCGAACAATTTCATGCAGCACGGCGTTCGTGTAGGGTAATCTGTTCCGATCCTTGTAAGTGATCATTTGAGAAGGTCCCAGAATGGCATCTATTTCATGGTGGATTTTTTCTATACATAAGATACATTACAGCTGTCAAACTCGTGGTCCATGGGCTGGATGTGCCATGCGCTGACTATGCCCATGTCCGGTTTAGCAAAGTGGGGAAAAGTGACGATACATCACATGACGCCGTTGTGATGCCCCAAGTTTGGTACCCCTGCATTACAGGCAGAGGTGGGCTGCTCTTTTGTTGGCAAGGGCTGGCTGTGAGTACACCTAGACAATGGGCCACAACGGTAACATTGAACAGTCACTAAATGGATCACTGTAAGTTGAGGGCTACCTGAATATCACATTGACCCCCCGTGAACGGATACCCACATTCCAAAGCTGTGGCAGCTCTATTCACCTACCTTGCACATCTGGATATTTGAGCAAATAAAGGAGACCCCAGTACAAAGTGGTCGTGCTGGCCTCTGCTCCTCCAATCAACAGGTCGACAGCAATTTGAACCATGTTCTCCTCGCTGAAAATGGAATCAGAGTTGTTTTTGTTCTGGAGATGGAAAATAGGAAAAAAGGCCGATAAGTGGGAGATTTTTCATTAGAGCTGCCCCTTGAAAGGATAAAAGTATCCCTGTTGAAAGAGAAAAACCCTCCGTTCTGGGTTCCCTGTCTTCTCAGGTACACCAGGCATGGTCAGATAAAGATAGACCTCGACGTACAACCCTAATTGAGCCAAAAATTTTGTTGCTGAGTGAGACGGTTAAGTAAATTTGGCTCAGTGGCTAAGATGCCGAGCTTGTCAATCAGAAAGGTCAGCAGTTCGGTGGTTCAAATCCCTAGCACTGCGCAACGGAGTGAGCTCCCATTACTGGTCCCAGCTCCTGCCACCAAGCAGTTTGAACACATGTAAAAATGCAAGTAGAAAAATAGGGACCACTTTGGGGGGAGGGGAACAGCGTTCCATGCGCCTTCGAAGGCGTTTAGTCATGCCAGCCACATGACCACAGAGACATGGCTCTTTGGACAGTGCTGGCTCTTTGGCTTCGTGACGGAGATGAGCACCGCCCCCTAGAGCCAGAAACGACTAGCATGTATGTGCAAGGAGAACCCTAACCGTTGTCTTTTTATAACCTTTCTTGACACAGTTGATAAGGGGATCGCTGCCAATGTTAAGTTGGCAACATAGTTGTTAAGTGACTCAAGCTTCCTCTTCTGACTGCGCTTGTCAGGAGGGTGCAAAAGGGGATCACATGACACCCTCCCAGGATACTGCAACCGTCATAAATATGAGTCCGTTGCCAAGCATCTGAATTTTGTGACCAGGGCGATGCTGCAACGGTTGTGTGAAAAATGAAATCCCTATTGTGCTGCCGTTGTAACTTTGAACAGTCACTAAATGAACTGTTGTAAGATGAGGACTACTTGTAAACTGATTCTGCTTTATTGTAAGGTTACATTAACAGATTTTTGCAAGTATGAAAGCACAGTTCTCCTGCCCTCATCTTTACAGAACGTCTAAGCCGCTTGATCCATCAACTGTACAGCGGAGGGCTCTGCTCCCTCTTATCTGACAGTTCCCTAGGCAGCATCTCTTCACCCGTCTCACAACCTCTACCCATCGTAGATTATGCCATTACACCCATGGGTGGGCTTCAAAAGTTTTAGCAAAGCATTCTCTGCCCAGTTGCTGGGTGGGAATGACCTAGTCAGTCTCTTGCACCATGATGGGGGTTGTTTTTGCCTTCCCCAGGCTCCGGAGGCTTTCCTCGAGCCTCTGGAAGGGTAAAAACAGCTTCCCTGGGCTCCGGAAGCTCTCCGGAAGCCAGAAACAGGCCCATATCTGCCTTTCTTGAAGTTCCAGGAGGCCTGTTTTTCATCCTCCCCGAGCCTCCATGCCTGCCCTGCCCTGCATCCAAAATGGGCGATGTGGAGACTCCTGGGAGGGGAGGGGCAGAGTGGGCAGGGCCAACCAGGGGTGGGATTTGGGGGGGTTCTCCGAATTACACAGAATCTTAGCTAGGGGCACTCCCAAACCCCTGCGAACCCCCACAGCAGCCCCACCCCGATTACACTCACTAACTTACGAAGTCAAGAAAGAGGCTGGTATTACGTATGAGAGGCCGGTCCTACATTGACATAAGAACAGTGAGTCATCAGTTGGATACTGGCTATCTACAAGGTGGTCTGGAGAATGGCAGGGGTGTATATGTGTGTGCCCAAAACTCAGGATGGTAGCAATAGAAGAGAACCTTTGCAGCTCATGGTTCAAGTGTGGAGCCCCCGGTGCTCTCTGAGCTTGGTTATTTTCTGGCAGAAGGTTCATTACCCAAGAATGTAACATCACCACCAGTGCTGGAAGAATGTGGGGTTTGTAGAGAGGAGGAGGAGGAGGAGGAGGAGGAGGAGGAGGAGGAGGAGGAGGAGGAGGAGGAGGAGGAGGAGGACAACAGCAACCCAAACAAAAGAAAAATATCTCTACCAATGACCTCCCAGACTCCTGCACATGTTTCAAATGTCTCGAAACCATCAATGAAAGTGAAATTTACATCAAATCCCGCCTATGCAATAATCTAGCTCACCCTGCCTGCTTAAACACAAACAAAAGTCTAGCTGATATGGTTAAAAATACAGATGCATTCTTTTATCTATGTCCATCATGTTTTCCTAAGTTAAACAAACTGAGGATCCTACCTGACAGAGTTGAAAGCACAGAATCACTCATTTAACTCAATTGAAGAATGCTTAGCAACACATTTTGAAACAACTATACAAGCAAGTCTAATTTCTCATGAAAAAAAATTACAGCACAGATAAGTGAGTACCTATCAGCTCAAAGTCAAATCCCACAACAACCAAGATTTTGTAGAGTTGTATGCAAAAATGAGTCCAGCAAACGCATATTCATTCATACAATAAATGCCATTGCAAAAACCAATCCCAACTGCAAAAAATTTCGCTCAAGACCAGACTTATCCATACTGTAGAGAATCAGCACCTGTGAACTCCACGCAGAATTCAAAAACCGTCTAGACAATGGAGAAAAGGACCTATGCATTGACTACAGAGTTGATTGCATCAAAAGAAAGTCACACAACTCACAACTCCGCATCCAACGCCACCCCATCTAATCCAACATCACTCAAAACTAGGCACGCATACCCCTAACTACCTCTATTCCAACCACAACTGGCCTTAAATGCAAGCTACTCAGTGCAAGAAGCCTTGTAAATAAAATACCTGAACTTCTCCTCTTAATAAATACGACTAAATTTGACATTATATTTGTCTGTGAAACATGGCTTAATGCGTCTCTCCCTGACTCCGTTACCACAGTAAGAGACTATCATGTTTACCGATCAGATCATGAAATCCGTAGAGGAGGTGGCGTTGCTATCTTCTATAAAAAGTCCTTACATCTAAAAAACATCCAAGTTACCCAGGAGCTTGCTATTTCTGAGACCATCATCTGTGAACTGTCCTTAAATATCACATTTTGGTTCTTACTATGATTACAGAGCCCTTGATTATGACATCGAACATGCAAACAAGCTAAATACGCTAACATGGGCAGCATCCTGCCAACACGCTTTTATCTTTCTTGGTGACTTCAATCTACCTCATATTAACTGGACCCTTAACGAATGTACAACTGAACCCACACATACAACCTTCTACAATGCAGTAACAAATCTGGGACTAGAACAACTAGTAACCAACAACAGTAGACTTAACAACTGCCTCGATCTCATCTTCTGCAATAGTTTGCATTCAATTTATGGAATACAAATTAAAGAACCCTTTTCCAACAGTGACCACAACATGATTGACTTTTGACTCAACATACATCCACACAAAAATCATCACAACAATGGAATCCTCAATTATAACTTCAAAAAAGGCAAATATGATCTTGTAAACAACAATCTCTCATTCCTTGATTGGCAATTTCTATTCTCTGGATGCAATATTGTAGAAGACCATTACAACATATTTTTACTTGAAGTCAAAAGAGTCATCAAACTATATGTACCAATAACAACTCCCAAAACCAGAAAAAAACAAGTTACCCAAAACAATAAGGAAGCTTCAATCCAAAAAGAAATCACTTTGGTGGAAAAACAAATCTGTTCACGTTGCCAACTTCAAAAGCTAATACAAAAATTTATGCCACCAGATAAAAACTGAATGCACCAATTATCACATTAAACAAGAAGAAAACCGTCTCACCTGCACTTTCTACAATTTTGTAAGCAACAAACTAAAAGACTCAAGGTCCATCCCACCCCTGAAAGGACCTAATGGTAAAGACTGCAACGGTGACACTATTAAAGCCAACCTCTTTAACACATTATTTGGTTCAATATTTGTAAACAGCAATGGATCATGCCCAGTATTTCCTAGCTGAACCACACACAAGTACAATGATCTAATACATATCGATTTTACAGAAGACAATGTTGAAAAAGCACTACGCAATCTAAAACCATCTCTATCTATTGGACCAGATGGAATATGAGCCTACTTCTTGAAAAAGCTACCCACTGCCATAGCCGAACCTCTAAGCATAATCTTCAAAAAATCTTTCAAGACCAGCTCCTTGCCAAAACTATGGTCACAAGCCACGGTCATCCCCATCTTCAAAAAGGGAGACCCCAGCCTAGTTGAAAATTACAAACCAATCTCTTTATGCTGCGTCACCTGTAAAGTCATGGAATCAATTATTAACCAATCCATCATCCTCCACTTAGAAACAAACAACCTACTCTCTCATAAACAATTTGGTTTTAGGAAAAAACTATCCTGTAATCTGCAACTCTTACACTGCAAAAACATATGGACTACACAACTCGATCAGGGCAAAGCAATAGATGCAATCTAAATAGACTTCTGTAAAGCCTTTGATTCAGTGGTACACGACAAACTACTCCTAAAACTAAAATCTTATGGTATCTCTGGACACCTACATAACTGGATAGAAGCATTCCTGTCAAACAGACAACAAATGGTCAAAATTGGGAGCGTCCTATCAAATTCTGTACCTGTCAATGGTGGTGTCCCCTGGGGCAGTGTTCTAGGACCAACTCTTTTCATACTCTACATAAATGACCTCTGTGATCATATCAAGAGCAACTGCGTTCTCTTCGCTGATGATGTAAAGCAATTCAACACCACAACCAAGCTCAAAGAACACTAATGAGATTCCACAGTAAAGATGTGTAATCACAACTCTGTGATTACAAACACCATCTTGACCTGGGTCCCTCACGACATGCCCTTGGTTACCCTGTTCCCAGCCAAGATGGCTAGTCACTGAGAACCGGGGAGGCTGAGCAGAACAAGAAGCTATGCCAAAACCATCTCCTTGCCTTGGATATGAACTCCAGATAGAAGTCCAGCAGATCTTGTGGTTTGTTGCCTTCTTCCCATCTCTCCTTGTGGCTCTGCATCTTGTCCTTGATGAAATTGTGCATGAATTCGTTGTGTTCAAACAACTGCTGGTAAGGTTTCTGAAATTTCTGCATAATGGTAGGGAAAGAGTCGTAGGCCTATAGCAAGGCAGCAAAATGGGAGACAAGGGAGAATGACACGAAGTGAGAATTTATCGCCAGGCTTGTGGCTGGGTGATTTCCTCATCCTGCAATTTCTTCTTCACACATGGGGGGGGTTATTTCATTTAAACCAGGAGACTCCCATTTTGGCAATTTTACGACTTGTGGATTTCAGCTCCCAGAATTCCTCAGCCACCACAAATTGCCAAGGTGGGAGATCTGGCTGAGGAATTCTGGGAGTTGAAGTCCACTCAGCTTAAAGTTGATGAGATTTTCACTGGATTAGAAGTTATCTAAAGTCTTTTCAAACCCTTTCTTTTTTTTTCTTTCTTTCTTTCTTTCTTTCTTTCTTTCTTTCTTTCTTTCTTTCTTTCTTTCTTTCTTCTTGTAATGTTTTTTTTATTTTATATTTACAATAAATCCATTTTTCATTTCAACAATGTGTCAACTGTGTACATATATCTTGTGCAAACAATTATCATTAATACTTTTCTTACCAATATAACAATAATCACATTTTCTTATGTAACCACTATTTATGTCTATTATCTTTATAACAATCTTAACTTATTTCTCTATATATTCATCTTGTTTTAACCTGTTTTGTTTCCCAGCCATTGATAAAATAGATCCCATACCATAATATGCTGTTTCTTCTTTTTCTTTAATTGCCAGTGTTAATCTATTTATCTCTGCACATTCAAATATTTTCTTAATTACTCTTCCTTCTGCCGGTACCTTATCACATTTCCAATTCTGAGCAAATACAATCCTAGCTGCTGTTAATACATGAATAATTAAGTATATTTCTTCTTTGCTGTAATCTTCTGGTACCATCCCTAACATCCCTAATAAAAATATTTCAGGTTTCAAATCTATATGTTGCTTTATCATTTTTTACAGCCATGTGTGTATTTGTCATGCCCCTGTTGGAATCTGACTTGGAGGAGGAAGCGGAACAGCTGACAGGGAGTGGGAGTGTGGCTCCATTGGCTGGGGAAGAAACTGGGGCAGGGCAAAGTCCCACTGGGCAGAGCAGGGGAGAGGTAGAACAAGGGAGAGGTAGAACAAGGGAGAGGGAATTCAGAGGAAGACACAGGCCCACCCCCTTTTCATCCTAGGGCACGCAGGGAGGAACAGAGAAGAGAGCAATGTGGGCTGCGTGGCTTATGGGGGAGGAAGGGGCCCTGATTCCCTTCATTAGCTGCAGCTGGGAACACAGTGTATAAAAAAGGCAAGCTGCGTGCAGCAAGCTGTTGGGAGCAAATGTGACTTTATCTTGTATCGTCGTGGCTTATCTGTGTTCCTGGCATCTTCCCAACTGTGTGAGTTTTGCCGTGCTCTCAAGTTTGAAATTTCTGCTCTTGCCCTGTCAAACTAATTACTTCAGTTTGGTTTGTTTGGATTTTAAGTTACAGTTTGTGTGTACCTTCTTTTGGACTGAATTTTCTGCAGCCAAAGACTATTCTCGACACTTTTGTTAAGTGAATCCCTGCAGTTCTTAAATTAGGAACATGGTTATTAAATGAATCCGGCTTCCTGACAGACTTTGCAAATGGGAAAGGGTGCAAAAGGGGATCACATGACTCAAGGGATGCTGCAACCGTCATAAATATGAACCAGCTGTCAAGCCTCTGAATGTAAATCCCTAAACAATAGGGATGCTGCAATGGTCTTAAGTGTGAAACATGGCCCTAAGCAATTTTTTTTCAGCGCCGTTGTAATGTTGAACCGTCATTACATGAACTGTTGTAAGTTGAGGATGAGCGGCATTTGGACTCTTTTTTAAAAAAAACCAAACTATTTTTTTATACCGAGCATCAGGAAATGCAAGGAGCATGGATGGAGGTAAAGAACCATCTATATCAGGGGTGTCAAACTCAAGGCCCGCGGGTGTCAGCCTTCAAGATTTTCTCCCTTTGCTTTGCATCTTTCGGCTGTCATAAGTAAGGGGGGGGAGGAGGGGGGAATGGTTATGGGAAGTGAGATGGAGGTGTTACAAACCAGAACCGTATAAGCTGGAGTGGGGGGTAGATTCTTGCTTAGGCTTCTATCCTATGCTATGCGCAGCTGTAACTCTTTATCAAACTATGTCAAGGTCAACGGACAGAGGCCTCATCACCACCTGGAGATGCCCCCATGATGATATACACCACTTTCAATTGGATGAGCCAATTGAACTATTGGGGGTGGGAACGTTGCCATCACTTTGTATATGTGATTTACGCGCCCATTTTCTCAGATTCAGACTTCTTTTGTTGCTACCACTTGATTTCCAGTAAAAGATATCTTTTCTCTGATTAATGGAGTCTAAGTATTTCTTTCTTGGATTTTGAATGGAGCGCCAGCTGAGAGCTGGCCAGATCCAGCCTGTGGGGTGCTTAGGTCTGGCCTGTGAGGCCATCCTGAAAACAGCAAAGGACCAGCCTGCAGTGCTTCTGTCAGCAAAAGGGGACCTTGGGAGGGTTACACGTGTCCCCCCGAAGTCTGTTTTTGCTGCCAGAGGGCTGCAGGAGGCCGTGACGGCCAAAAACAGGGCCCAGGGGGGCTACACACACACACACACACACACACACACACACACACACACACACACACACACTGGCTTCATTTCCG
Organism: Pseudonaja textilis; assembly: GCF_049901715.1. Lineage (NCBI taxonomy): Eukaryota > Metazoa > Chordata > Lepidosauria > Squamata > Elapidae > Pseudonaja > Pseudonaja textilis. Next base: position 88,724,415 of record NC_141993.1, read on the forward strand.
CTGTCAGAGGGCTAGCAAAACAAACTAAAAAGAAAACAAAAGGAGAAATGTTTCCCCTTTTGCATTTGAACATGCAAAAAGGGACAGGAAAGGAGAAAGGGAAAGAGGAAAGGGAAAGAAAAAAAAAGGGAAGATGGGAAGAGAGCAAGGAAGGAAAAAGAAGGAAAGAGGGGAAGGAAGAAGAAAGGCAGATGAAGAGGGGAGGAAAAAGAAGAAAAGGAAGGAAGGAAGGAAGGAAGGAAGGAAGGAAGGAAGGAAGGAAGGAAGGAAGGAAGGAAGGAAGGAAGGAGATTGTAAGGAGAGTGAGAGAAGGTCTGATGGAAGTCCTGCCTTAGTATTTGGCCACCACAGGTGCCTCTGACACAAGTGATGTTGAGTTGGCCACACCCACCATGGCCACACCCATCCTGACCATGCCTACCCCAGCCACACCCACCCCAGTGTCCCAAAGTCAAACACAAGCCTGATGCAGACCTCAATGGAAGGAAGGAAGGAAGGAAGGAAGGAAGGAAGGAAGGAAGGAAGGAAGGAAGGAAGGAAGGAAGGAAGGAAGGAAGGAAGGAAGGAAGGAAGGAAGGAAGGAAGGAAGGAAGGAGATTATAATGAGAGTGAGAGAGGGTCTGATGGAAGTCCTGCCTTAGTATTTGGCCACCACAGGTGCCCCTGACACAAGTGATGTTGAGTTGGCCACACCCACCCTGGCCACACCCACCCTGGCCTACCCCACACCTACCCCAACCGCACCCACCTCAACGAAACTTAGTTTGATCACCCCTGATATATATGATCACAAGTCCCACAGCTCCAGGACTTGCAAGCCCTGAATTGGGCCAACTCCACTTGAGAGACAGACATCCACAAAGGAGTAATGAGAAATGCAGCACTTACCCTGCCCCAGATGCTACCAGGAAGGTAAACAATCATGTGTATAGTTTTTAATAATTTGTTGAAATGGGCATCCTCTTCGGAAAAGCGATGACCGAACACAAAATTGAATATAATGTTTGAGACTGCTTTGACTATAGGAGTTCGGGGATCAAAGGGCAATTCTGTGAAGGGAGAAAAGAGAGTTGTGTTCACACAGGAGACTTCATCAGAGGCAGTGAAGACCCAGTGATAGAATCTATATAGCAGTGGTCCCCAGACTTTTTTGAAAAAAGGAACTGGTTATGAGGAGGACAATTTTCCATGGACCAGCAGTGAGTAGGGTGGTGGTTTCATGCACTACCCAGATCCTGCGCATGCACAGATGAAGCTTCACTCATTTGTGTGCAGTGGTGGTTTGCTACCGGTTCAGCCCAGTTCAAGAGGAGAAAGAAGAGAAAAGCTAACCCTAACCCTAACCCTAACCCTAACGTACTAACAGCCAATGGATTCCAAAGAAAGAAGATTACCCACCTAATCCAAAAAGAAACCCCAACCAAAATCCAAGACAGAGAACAAGAGAAAGCCCTCCTCCCATATATAAAAGGCACTACAGACAAAATCAGCAAGATCCTCCAAAAACATAACATTAAGACAGCATTCTGCACAAACAGAAAAATATCCACCATCCTAAGAAACCCTAAAGACAAAATCGAGTTAGAAAACCAAGGAGTATACGAAATCCCTTGCACCGCCTGCCCCACCACAATCATCGGACAAACCAACAGAAGAATAAGTGCACGCACTGAAGAACACAAGAACTCAATCAAAAAAGAAGAACCAACCTCTTCCCTGGTCCAACACCTCAAAGCCACAGGACATGAGATTGACTTTAAAAATACCAGAACTATCACCAAAACCGAACACTTCAACAACAGAATAATCAGAGAAGCCACAGAGATAGAAAAACGCCCACACAGCATGAATAAACGAGATGATACCCCCCGCCTACCAGCCATTTGGAAACCCGCCCTCACTAACAAACGAGTACCTAACATGAACAATGACACCAGACCCACACCCACGAGGGCACACAAGATGCTACCACCACACCTCCACATAGAAAACAGACTCACACCCACACAGATGATGAGACACGACCACGGGCCAGAAGCCATACCACAGCTGCATCACTACCCGCTTCAAACCCCTCTGACCCATACATGAAGTGAACGGATGCACACCATGAAGATGTGGCATGACCATGAACGTGAAGCCAAACAACAGAATCACAGCTCACCAGCTCAAATCCCCCGGCAACTAAGACTAACCTGAGCACAACCAAGCCCCCACCTGAACAGAACACACCCCCAACCAATCAGAACACAGCCAAACCCCCAACTAATGAGAACACACCCCCACCCAATCAGAACACAGCCAAGCCCCCATCCAATCAAGTCACACCCCCACTAGCAGTTAAAAGGAAGAAGCAGCTGCAAGCTCACATTACTCCGAGAAACACAAAGCTGAAGACATAAGTCTGAAGGTGATGAATGAGATTTCGTCGAAATGTCGCCTAGATACTTCCAATTTTACGCAGGAGAAAACCCAAATAACCAAAGATCCACATACAAATACCCGCGAAAACCTCAGAGAAAACACACACACACACATATGTTGTGGCTCCGGGCTTGGATTCAGCTCCTGTGACTGATATGAGTTCAAGTGAGGAGGACATGGCAGAAAAATATGAGCCAGCATGGCTCAGTGATTGGACTGGTAACCAGGATGAGGAGATGGACGTGACAAAGGACGACAGACCTGATGTATTAGAATTGTCAGGACCTTTGACCTCCTCTGGTTCCTTATCTGATCAACAGCCGGGAATGGCTGACAGGGAAGTTTTGAGAGAGTCTTCTAGTGGAGATGAGAACTTGGAAAATTTGTGGTTAAATGTAAAAAATAGAAGACGGTTGAAAAGGCAAAATCAGCTGAAGCAAATGAGAAGAGCAAGTCAGTAAATTAGCACGTTGCCTTAATAGGTATAAAAGGACACAGCTGGGCTGGTGTATTTTCGCCAGGAACAAAATGTCTATTTGAGTGAGGACGTTACAGCAAAGAGCTCTGTGGTTGAGGATTTATTGCCAGGACTGGTTTGCCGGACAGAGTAAGACTTATGCTGTGGTTTCTGTCAGCCGTTATTTACTAAGACTTTTTCATGTTTGATTTAGTTGTGAAGCGACTGCTTCCCGTTTTGTTTGTTGAATTTCGAAGGGGAGTCATAACACACACACATATATATGTGTGTGTGTGTGTGTGTGTGTAAATATATGTGTGTGTGTGTGTGCATGTGTTTTCTTAAGTTTTCATGGGTACTTACAAGTATGGTATTCAGCTTTGTTCGAGTATTTTCCCATGTCATTGAAGTTGTGCTTTTAAAGCACAGCTACAATGACGAAGGAAAATACCTGAACAAAGCTGAATACTATATATATATATGTTATGCCTCACCTGTAACCACAGGTGAGCAATCACAATTCTGAAGTTCCAAAAATATAAGCAACCAGAAACAAACCCAACCAAAATAACTGCCGAAGTTTTTCCAGTCCTCAGCAGTAATTCCGTTATCTGTTTGGCAAACCTGAAGTGCCTATAAATCACAATGCCTCAGAGAATCTTCACAAGACTTTTGCTCTGACAAGACACTTTGCTTCTGGCAAATTTCTCAAGCCAATCCGTTTCCTTTTATCCCCTAAAGGGGGCGTGTTAGTCTCATTAATCATTGGCTTGACGCTTCTTTCCCAATTGAGATTGACGTCCCAATCTCCGTCTATTTCTCACGTCAAGCCAAGATCCCTCCAACCCCTCCTCCTCCGCACTTGAAACCTCTCGCATGTTTTCCTGATTATTTGTTCCCGGCTGCTGTATACTCAGAGAGGGAGATTCGGGGGAGTTCACCCCCAATAAATCAGGTTCGTCTCTCATAGCTAAGCCCACTTCCTCATCCTGGCTGCCCTCAGAATCACTCAGCAATGCAGGCTCAAATTTCACTGCCAGATCGTCTTCGCTCGAACCCGGAGTCACAACATATATATATATATACATACACACACACACACACAAACACACAGTATGATCTTTCCTCCCTGTCTCTCTTCTCTCTATATCTATATCTATATCTATATCTATCTATCTATCTATCTATCTATCTATCTATCTATCTATCTATTTATCATCTATCATCTACGGAATGATCTTTCTTTTCTGTCTCCCCCCCTCTCTATCATCTATCTATTTGTCTGTCTATCTATATATCCATCCATCCATCATCTATCATCTAGCTATCATCTCTTTTCTCCCTCTCATCTATATCTATCTACGATATCTGTCATATCTATCTATCTATCTATCTATCTATCTATCTATCTATCTATCTATCCATCTATCATCTATCTATCTTATGATCTCTCTTCTTTGTCTCTCTTCTCTCTCTCTATCATCTGTCTATATCTGTCTGTCTATATATCCATCCATCCATCCATTTATCTATCATCATCTGCCTATCACCTCTCTCTGTCTTGTCCTCTGTCTCTGTCTCTCACTCATCATCTGTCATCTATCTAATCTCCAAGCACTTTGGGGAAAATAACATATATGTTACCTTGTTCATCATATTCTTCCTGTTTTCTAATGTCCCTGCCTCTCCTTGAAAGCCAGATATATCCTGGTGGTCTCCTTTCCAAATATTAATCAGGCGCAAATATACTTAGATGCTAGAAACTATGGTTACCTGCTGGCACTCGACTGGGCGTAAATCAGACATAGTGAAGATAAAGGTTCCCCTTGCACATACGTGCTGGTCGTTTCCAGCTCTAGGGGGCAGTGCTCATCTCTGTCATGAAACCGAAGAGCCAGCACTGTCCAAAGATGTCTTCATGGTCATGTGGTCGGCATGACTAACCGCTGAAGGTGCACAGAACACTGTTCCCTTCCCACCAAAGGGGTCCCTATTTTTCTACTTGCATTTTTACATGCTTTCAAACTGCTAGGTTGGCAGAAGCTGGGACAAGTAATGGGAGCTCACTCCCTTACACGGCGCTAGGGATTCAAACCACCAAACTGTCAACCTTTCTGAACGACAAGCTCAGCATCTTAGCCACTGAGCCACCACGTCCCTTAAATTAGACATAACAAAGTTTTAAAAAAGAACAGTGGTGGTGGTGGGGGATCCCAACGTCACCCTGGGCCATTGCAGGGTTGCTCATTGCTGCTTTATTGTGCAGTGAGGGGGGAGGGGAAAAAGAGGTCACCTTTCTTGCTCTTAAACACCTTCAGCAGATAATGTGCCTCCTGCTGGATCTGGTTCTCCAAGATCTTCTTTCCCATACCCAGATTTCGCAGGGCCATCATGACAAAGCGCTTCTGCTTTCTCCAGATAGGGCCAGTGGTCATAAAAACACCTGCAGACCAAAATTGGATCATCTTATCTTATAAGTATATAAGATCTTGGTAAAACAGCTGGGTTCTCTAAGGTTCTTTTTTCAAGAGGCAAGTGGACTTTCCTTGTTTTTCCATGAAGATGCTTCACTTCTCATCCAAGAAACTTCTTCAGTTCTTCTTCAGATAGATAGATAGATGATAGACTGAAAGACAGACAGACAGATGGATAGATAGACACAGATGGTAGATAGATGGATAGGTAGATAATAGAAACATAGAGAAATAGAGATATAGATAGACAGACAGACAAATGATAGATAGATAGATAGATAGATAGATAGATAGATAGATAGATAGATAGATAGACAGACAGATAGATACATAGATACATAGAGATAGATAGAGATAGATAGATAGATAGATGTATAGGAAGATAGGTAGAAGGAAGATAGGTAAATAGGTAGATGGATAGATGGATAGATAGATAATAGATTCATAGAGGAATAGAGATAGAGATAGACAGACAGATAAATGATAGATAGATAGGTGGAAAAGAAGATAGGTAGAAGGTAAATAGGTAAATGGATGGATGGATGGATGGATAGATAGATAGATAAATAGGTGATAGATAGATAGATGATAGATAGGTGGTTAGGAAGATAGGTAAATGGTAGATAGGTAGGTAGGTAGATGGATAGATGGATAGATGGAAAGATGGATAGATAGATAGATAGATAGATAGATAGATAGATTATTTTTAGCTTTTGATCGTCTCTTTTAAATGATATCTAGATGTTGTTTATCTCTATGTGTCCATCGATGGCTGATTTGACTGCATGCCAGGCTTCCAGGAATTTTCTAGCAATTTTGGCTTGGTCAAGGTGCTCACACCTTCCCAGTAGAAACTGATTAAGTCTATTCAATGTGTTGTACAATTAAGGAGTTTTAATCATGTCTTCTGACAGCTAGACAATGTTCATGGATGTGCTATGTAGCTGGGGCTGATGGAGGTCAAGGGGACAGCCTTGTTGGCTCCAGGGGAACATGAGGTAGAGCAGGAAGAGGCAGCCCCAAGTCCAGGGGTGGGATTCTACCAGTTCGCACCTATTCGCTAGAATCAGTTTTTAACATTCTAAGCAGTTTGGAAAACCAGTTGTTAGAAGAAATTACTGGCCTAATCCTATAAGGAAGGCAGGAAGGAAACATTCTGGTGTTGCTTACAGAAACTGCCTCTTCGTTAACCCTTATGACATTCTTGGCAGGACTAGACTTCCTGTCTCAGAAACTCTTCTGGAGTTTTTTTCCCCCTCCTTTGCTAGCACTTTGCTTGTGTGGAGTGACCATTCAAAGTTACAATGGCACTGAAAAAAGTGACATGACCATTTTTCACACTTACGGCTATTGCAGCATCGCCATAGTCATGAAAGGCCAGGCAAGGAGATGCGTGCCTCGATGTGAGTGATGTTGAGTTGGCCATGCCTAGCCAATAACATGACCACCAAGCCATGCCCACCAACTTAGCCACGCCCACAGAACCAGTTGTTAAAAAATTTGAATCCCACCCTTGCCCAAGTCCCTCAGGCCTGAGACAGTTTGCTAGCAGGGAAGATCTGGAGGAGAATGACCATGGGAGCAGGAAGTGGAGATGAGGAGCAACGGAGCTCAGCCGATGAGCTAAGAGTGCCCCCTTCTGATCCCCGAGCACAGAGAGTGGAGTGGAGGTGGGAGCAGCACAGGCCGACCCAACAACTCAGGAGGAGAGTGCCCCGCCCCTCTTCACAAAGCATACCTGGGGACTGAGACTTAAGGAGACGCTGTGGGGAGGGACATTGTTGGGAACAAACACTGAATTCATGGAGTGTTATGTGCCGTTGCTGACATTTGGATTTCACTGGACATCTTGCCTTATTGCTGCTTTTTTTCTTTGCCCTGCTGGACTTCTTGCCTTGAAGTCATTGTGCTAACAGCATTTTGTTGGACTACTCGCAGCCTGAGGCTGCTGGAGGTGTGTGTGTGTGTGTGTGTGTGTGTGAGAGAGAGAGAGAGAGAGAGTGCTTTGTTCTGGGACTTGTCATAAAAGTGAAAGCGTTTGGGGAAAAGTTGGAGCAATAAAGGGGAGTTTGAACTATCAGCTGGCTATGTTGCCTCTATGCCTTGCTCTGTGTCATCACACTGGCCTCCCCATTGCCATTACTTGTCATATGGTCACAAAAGGTGTTCACGTGACTCCGGGACACTACATACATGCCAGATGCCAAGCATCTGAAGTTTGATCACTTGGCCATGGGGATGTTGCAAAGGTCGTAACTGCAAAATGGTCATAAGTCATATAGTCCTGTTGTAACTTTGAATGGAGACTAAACAACCTGTCATGCCCCTGTCCGAATCTGAACCAGAGAAGGAAGACGAACAGCTGACAGGGAGTGGGAGTGTGGCTCCGTTGGCTGTGGAGGAAACTGGGGAAGGACAAAGTCCGGCTGGGCAGAGCAGGGAAGAGCTAGACCAAGGGAGAAGGCACACAGGGAGGAACGGAGAAGAGAGCAATGTGGGTTGCATGGCTTACGGGGGAGGAAAGGGCCCTGATTCCCTTCATTAGCCACACCTGGGAAGAAAACTTAAAAGAACTGAATGCTGACTGTGGCAGTTGCTGGGAGAAAACGTGATTTTATCCTGTATTGTCGTTGCTTTTCTATGTTCCTGTCATCTTCCCAACCGTGTGAGTTTTGCTGTGCCTTCACATCTGGAATTCTTGCTCCTGCCCTGCCAAACCAATTACCTCAGTTTGGCTTGATTGGACTTAAAATTACAGTTTTTGTTGACCACATTTTGGACTTGATTCTCTGCAGCCAAAGGCTGTTCCTGGAAGAGTTTTTCTCCAGCCCAGAGGATAACCAGGACATTGGGGGCAAAGTTGGAGCTAATAAAGGGAATCTTATTGATTATCTGGCTGTGTTGCCTTTGTGCCACGACCTGGGTTATCACACAACCTGTTGTAAGTTGAGGACTACCTATACTCTTAGCCCAACATTTTTCAAAGGGGTTGCTGTTTTTCTGGGAGCAGTTAAGGGAGACCTTCATATGTGACATCATAGAGGAAAGACAGCCAAGCACCAACATAAGATAGAAATAACTGTGCCCCAAAATGGTGGTGTACAATTTCTATCAAAAAGTTCACTACGGACCTCTCTCACCCATCAGCTCCGTAAACAAAGGCATCAATGGCCTTCCAGAAGTCTCCACTGAGTAAGTGACGAGTGCTTCTTTCACCGCCTTGTAGCCATTCAGCACAACCACCGGTGTTGTCCCCAGCCAAATGGTGTAGATGTTCCCATAGATGCTTGTTAACTAAAAGATGGAATGAGAGAGTAAATGAGGAAAAACAGGGTAATGGTTGGAGAAAGAGAGGCTGAAAGCAGGAGAGGAAGCAACAGATGGAAACGAATCAAGGAGAGAATCAACCTGGAATTAAGGAGGAATTATTATTATTATTATTATTATTATTAAATTCTTTTCATTTTTCTTTTACAAAATGATCATCTTTCCATTCAACGGTGCATTAACTGGGTACATATATCTTGTGCACATGTTCATATTTAATATACATTTCATGCTATAATACATATCATAAAAGTTACATTCATATTAAAAATTTCATCCTTTTTTCTCTTATCATTTTAATATTCTCATTAGCTCTTATCAGATATTCATTCCATTTCTTTGTTTTCTAACCATCTATAAAATATATCCCATATCATATAATGTTCTGTATCTTCTTGTTCTTTAATTTCCAATGTTAATCTATTCATTTCTGCACATTCAAATATTTTCATAACCACCTCTTCTTCTGTAGGAATGTTATTATTCTTCCAGTTTTGAGCAAATATAATTCTAGCTGCTGTTAAAATATGAATAATCAAATACATTTTTGTTCTTTACTATAGTTATCAGGTAAAATTCCCAATAGAAATGTCTCGTGTTTTAAGTCTATATGTTGTTTTATCATTTTTTCCCAGCTATAAGTGTATTTTTGTCCAGTATCTTTTTGATTCTGTACATGTCCACCACATAGGATAATATGAAAGGAGGAATTTCCTGACATGGAGAACAGGCAACCAGTGGAGCAGCTTGCCACCAGAAGTTGTGGTCCTACAACACTGGAGCTTTATAAGAAGAGATTGGACTGCTATTTGTCTGACAGGGTAGATGGTGTCCTGCCCCTGGTGGAGACTGACTCTGAGGGAGAGGAGGAACAGCCAACAGGGAGTGGAAGGGTGGCTCCGGAGGTTGTGGAGGAGGCTGGGGAAGGGCAGAGGCCGGCTGAGCAGTCAGAGGAGGACCCAGGCCCATCCCCTATCCATCCTAGGCACGCAGGGAGGAGAGGATAAGGGAGGAGAGGCACGCAGGGAGGAGAGACACGGTCTACTCAGGAGGAGACAGCCTTGATCCTCTTCATGGACTGCAGCTGTGACAACTGAATAAGAGGACGGACCTGCACATGGGAGAACGCATTTCCATAACTGGAAATAAAGCTTGGAAATATCTCTAGTTTATGGTTCCTCTCAGAGTTTGGCATCCTTCCCAGTGTGCGTTCTGTTATCTGTGGACGTCCTCCAACTCGTATCTTGCCTGGTTTGTGTTGCTTTTTCCCTTCTTCTTGTAACTGTTTGTGTGGGAGTTTTTTTGGCTTCCGTCAAGGATATTTGGAGCTTGGAAGCAAAGTGAAGGAATAAAAGGGGCTTCACCTGTTTTCTGTGACTGTGTTTGTTTTGTATCCCACCCTGGGTCATCACAGAAGGTTTCCTGCTTGAACAGGGGGTTGGAGTAGAAGACCTCTAAGGTCCCTTTCCAACTCTACAGGTACTCCTCAGACTTACGAGCACAACTGAGCCCAAAATTTCTGTGGTTATGCCAAAGTTCTTAAGCAAATCATTGCAGTTGATAAATTAGCAACCCGGTTGTTAAGTGAATCTGGCTTCCCTATTTGACTTTGCTTGTCAGAAGGTCTCAAAAGGGGATCACATGACCTGGGGCACACAGCAACGGTCATAAGTATGAACCAATTGCCAAGCATTTGAATTTTGTTCAAGTGATCCTGGGGTGCTGCCAAAGTTGTAACTGTGAAAATTGGTCATAAGTCACATTTTTTCAATGCCATTGTAACTTTGAACAGTCATTAAGTGAACTGTTGTAAGTCGAGGTCTAACTTGTATTGTTCCGTTCTGTTCTTACCTGTATTGTTCTGTTTTGTTCTGTTCTTACCTGTATTATTCTGTCCTGTTCTTACCTGCATTATTCTGTTCTTACCTGTAATGTTCAGTTTTGTTCTATTCTGTTCTTACCTGAATTGTTCTGTCCTGTCCTTTCCTGTATTGTTCTGTTCTTACCTGTTTTGTTTTGTTCTGTTCTGTTTTGTTCTGTTCTGTTCTTACTTGTATTGTATTGTTCTGTTCTGTCTTTACCTGTATTGTTCTGTTTTGTTCTATTCTGTTCTGTTCTTACCTGTATTGTTCTGTTTTGGTCTGTTCTTACCTATATTGTTCTGTTCTGTTCTTACCTGTACTGTTCTGTTCTTACCTGTATTCTTCAGCTTTAGTCTGTTCTTACCTGTCTTGTTCTGTTCTGTTCGTTTATCACTTATTTATTTGTCTGTCTGTCTGTTTGTTTTTGCTGGGAATTGAAGCCCACATGTCAAGGTTGAGAAACTCTGCATCTGACAGCTTGCCTTCTGGTTCTGCCTCCTTCCCTCATATTTCTCAGCTCTGTTTCAATTGCTGGGGATCGTGGGATTCCTCTTAAACCCAGTTTTGCTAACTTGCTATACTGCCTGGTTTTACTGGCATGAAATGGTTCTCAGGGCTTCTCAGAATAACTTGCCAGAAATACAGCACACAGCATTTGCGTTACGTACTGCACCAAACACACGTGTGTTGGTCTGGATACAGGTCACCCCAAATGGGCTATACAGCTAGAGAGGGATGGAGGGACAGAGGAAGGGAAGGAGAGAGGAGAGGAGGGAAAGAGGAAAGAAAGAAGGAAGGAAGAAGGAACAGAAGGGGAAGGGAGGAGGAGGAGAAGGGAGGGAGGAAGGGAGGAGGGAGGAGGAGGAGGGAAAGGGAAGAAAGAAAGAAGGAAGGAAGGAGGAGGAGGAAAAGGGAGGAAAGAAAGAAGGAAGGACAGAAGGAGGGGAAGGAGAGAGGAGGAGGAGGGAAAGGGAAAGGGAGGAAAGAAAGAAGGAAGGAAGGAGGGGAAGGGGAAGGAAGGGGGAGGAGGAGGAAAAGGGAGGGAGGATAGGAGGAGGGGGAGGAGGGTGGAGGAGAAGGGGAAAGGGGAGGGGGGAGAAGGAGGGAAAGGGAGGAAAGAAGAAAGGGAGGGAGGAAGGAACCCATCTTGTCATCAAATATAGATGAACTCCAAGCTGTTACAGAAAGTTAAAGTTCTATATTTCCAGTAACATTCTATCTTATTTAAACTCTAAACATATTTTCACCTACATAATGCTTCTTTGTCCCTTTGCTTTATCTGGTCATCGATTTCTAAGCATATGACTCTTGGAAGCTCGCAACCTTAAAAGCAAACAAGGACACATACAATACCAAAATAAACCAAGAACTAAAATCTGCAGTTGCTAGCTAGAGAATCACAAAAGACCTCAGCGTATCCCTTTGTGGGTGGCTCAAAAAAGAGACGGCGTTCACACAACCCCTAACCCCTAAGTCAGTTCTAAGCTACGTTCGACACAACCCCCGTTAAACCAGGATGTTGTGCAAATCCAGCCGTTTGGGTTCGTTGACGATTCAGTGGACCTGAGATCAGACAAGGCCCTTGAACCCTGGACCTGACCCCCTGGATTTTGAACTCCTGTGCTCCTCCATTGTTTACAGTCAGAAATGGTCTATGCCTTTCAATTGGCAAAGGGTTTGAGAGGCCATTCCAGTGTTTGCTTTTCCCACTCTGAAGTCCACCAACTTTGCTGTTTTGTTCCAAACAACCAGAGGCTCTCCTCTTATTCTCATAACTTGGTTGTTGTTGTTTTTTCCCCCAAAACAGAACATGAAAAGTCTAAAATCAATTTAGCCCCACCGGTGGGGTTCCTGCATCCTTTTACAATCGTCTTTAACGTAGCATCGGGGACGGGTGTTTGAACATTGCTAACGTAATCTCTTTCTCCCTCTCCCTTTCTCCCACTCCACCCCTCTCTCTCCCATCCTGCAAAAAGAAATAAATTTGATGGGGGAGGAATTCCAAATTACCTTCACCAACGTCTCCCGTTTCAGAGCAAAATTCAGCAGCCTTAAATTGCCAAAGATGGGAAGAGGAAACGGGCCAGGAGGAAAACGACCCTTTGCTCTTTGCAACTGTAGAAATTGGAAAGCAAAGACGAAGAAGGCAAAAAGCAGGAATCCTTCGATCAGCATCTCGGATACGTCCTCTTTGCTGTAAATCTTCTTTTTAAAAAATTATTGGAAAGGGCAGTCTTCTTCTTTTGCTTCACCTCCTTTCCCACCCCATTCTCTCACTCCCTCTTTTTTCCCCCTCTCCCTTCTATTTATTTTATGGCTTAGAAATAAGTTTTTTTCTTTTTTTTTGCATTTTGCCAAGCCACTCCTTCTCTGGCGGTGGCTTCCAATCATTGGGCTCTTTCCGATGAAAACTAGTTGCAACGGATCTTTGCAGGATAGATGACACCCTTACCCCTTTCCTGGTCACCCACTAGTAAAAATTTTGGATCCTGAAAGGTGGAGCCCGAAGTACATCCAAGGCATTTAAGGGCACTGTCCTAAACATGATGCTTGCATTAAAAATGTGACAATCCAGAACACAATGTAAAATGCTCCTTTGCAATTTAATCGATAATCGGCAATTAACTCAACGGAGGGCCAAACATTTATTAAGTGCGTTTATTTAATTATCTGTTTGTCAAGTTTTAGAAGTTTGGCTCGAGACTCGTTATTTAATTGGCATAACTGCCGGAACCCTGACATGTACAAGTTAACAAGTATAGGTATAAACATAAACAGAACAAAGGAAGTAAATACAGATAAACGGGGACAGTAAGACGGAGTCAGTAGGCATGCTGGTGCGCTTATGCACGCCCCCTTTAAGGACCTCTTAGGAATGGGGTGAGGTCCACAGTAGGCAGTTTGAGGTTGAAGCTGTGAGGGGTTGAGGCGGTAACAACGGGAGTTGGGTAGGGCGTTTCTGGTAGGGGTGGGATTCAAATTTTGTAACAACCAGTTCTGTGGGCGTGGCTAGGTGGGCATGGCCATGTGACTGGATGGGCATGGTTTCTTCTTCTTCTTTTTGGCAGCACCCCCTCCCATTTTGGGGCCTCATGGGCCTCAGGGGAGCCTCCTGGGGGGGCATTGGGGCTCAGGAAGGCAAAAAATGGAGGAGGGGGCAGCTCCCCTATCCATTTTTTGCCTTCCTGGGCCTCAGGGAGCCTCCTGGGAGAAGCAGTAAGTAAGCGAGGAGAATCCCAGCTCAGCTGATCATAGGAACAGCTGATCATCGGGAGGGGAAAAAATAAATAATTTGAGGAGTGACTCGGCAGTCAGCGATGTCAGGCATGTGGGCAACATTGCACATGTGCGATAAGGACTGACTGGGCGGGAAGGGGAGGACAGGTGGAGAGGGGTGGGGCCATCCAGAGGCACGCTTTGCCGGTTGTATGAACTGCGCAGAATCATCACAACCGGTTCTATAGAACCGGTCTGAACCAGTAGAATTCCACCCGATTCCAAGGCATTGACTACTCCGTTGCTGAAGTCGTATTTTCTGCAATCGAGTTTGGAGCGGTTTACCTTGAGTTTGTAGTGGTTGTTTGACCGTGTATTGTTGTGGTTGAAGCTGAAGAAGTTATTGACAGGCAAGATGTTATAGCAGACAATTTTATGTACTATGCTTAGATCGGAGCACAGGCAGCGCAGTTTCCAGATTGTCCAAGCCCAAAATTTCAAGCCTGGAGGCATAAGGAATTCTATTGTGAGTAGTACCTTTGGACCTGCTCAATTGTGTTAATGTCCCGCTTTCTTCCTTTGTGGTCTATCTGATTACAGCTAGTCCTTAACTTATGACCACAACCGAGCCCAAAATTTATGTTGCTAAGTGAAACATTCGGTAAGTGAGTTTTTGCCCCATTTCTTGCCACTGTTATGAATCACTGCATTTGGTAAATTAATAACACGGCTGTTAAGCGAAGCCGACTTCCCCGTTGACTTTGCTTGTCATCATATGACCCAAGGAGCAGTGGTGGTATGCTGCTGGTTCGCACCGGTTTTAGCGATCCGGTAGCAGCGGCCAGCAGTTAGCCCCATCCACCCGCCCCTGCCCCTTCCGGTCTATATTTTTTTTATTTGTACCTCAGCTGTTTTACTCACCAGTGCTGATAGTAAGGTATGTTTTTATGCTTAAAATTCGTGGGCGTGGCCTAGCTGGCCTCCTGCACCACAGCGGGAGTATGGCATTTTTGCCCTCCCCGTGCTCCGGAGGTTTTCCTCGAGCCTCTGGGAGGGCAAAACGCCCTCCCTGGGCTCTGGAGACTCTTTGGAAGCCAGAAACAGGCCCATTTCTGGCCTTCCTGAACTTCCAGGAGGCCCGTTTTTCGCCCTCCCTGAGCCTCTGTGTGTGCCCTGCATTTACCGGCGTCCAAAACGAGCTGCGTGGAGAGGGGACGGGTGGGGTGGGCGGGCCCAGCCAGGAGTGGGATTTGGCGGTTCTCTGAACTGTGCAGAATCTTAGCTAGGGGCTCTCCCGAACCGCTGCGAACCCCCAGCAGCCCACCCTTGCCTGTAACATCACAGAGAAGATGCTAGTATTGTTATAAAAAAAAAAGGAAAGCCATTGCATAAATTTAAAATTTATACAGAACTTCTTTCTGGAACTGTTTCTTGTTTAAAATTCTACATTTCCTCCGAGTAGTCTTTAATCTTACGCCTCCCCAAAGGCGGATATTTAATACAGCTCCACTAAAAGATATTTAATGTTGCTTTTCTCCAAAGTGGTATTGAATGTCCACTAATAAAACAACTGTTGGATGAATGAGGAGGCTATTAAATGTCTTTTCTCTCCTCCGAACAGATATTCACCTGGTGGTCTTGAATTCCCCCCCGCCACTTTTCCGCTTGAAATGTTTTTAGTTTCTACTGCTTTTCCTGGCTCCAATTCTGCCCTTGTTCCAGATATAAGACGATGCGATAAGCCGTCTTTTCTTTTTTGTAAACAGTTGCGGTAAAAGAGGGTTTCTGCGCGTCAAATGTTGTGAAATAGAGACATTTCACATACACACACAGTAGAAAAATCTATGAGACTGGGGCCTTTGTGCCGAAAGTTGCGTTTCTACAGTCACATAGGTGTGTCAGGCGATATACTCAGTTAGCCAGTTAAAAGCTGGATGGAGACATTGCAGGCGGCAGTTAGTATGGTTAGTGTGAATTGCAATGTTGCAATGTTATGGGTTTGATTTTTGAGGTTTTTCCAGCTGCGTTGTTTCTCTGTTGTGTCACTGTTGAATAAAATTCACAGAGTAGGTAAATTTGATTGCCAAGGGATGTGTGGTGCACAAGACAGTAAAGTGGAAGGAAGGAAAGAAGAAACAAAGAAAGATAGGGAGGGAAAGGAGGAAGGAAAGAAAAAGAGAAAGAAAGAAAGAAAGAAAGAAAGAAAGAAAGAAAGAAAGAAAGAAAGAAAGAAAGAAAGAAAGAAAGAAAGAAAGAAAAGAAAAGAAAAGAAAAGAAAAGAAAAGAAAAGAAAAGAAAAGAAAAGAAAAGAAGGAGGGAGGAAGCCAGGGAGGGAAGGAAGGAAGAGAGAACAGAAAGAACAGAATAATTCAGGTAAGAACAGAACAGAACAGGTAGTCTTTGTCTTACAATATTTAGTGACTGGTCAAATTTATGATGGCATTGAAAAATGTGACTTATGACTGAAAGAAAGAAAGAAAGAAAGAAGGAAGGAAGGAAGGAAGGAAGGAAGGAAGGAAGGAAGGAAGGAAGGAAGGAAGGAAGGAAAGAAAGAAAGAAAGAAAGAAAGAAAGAAAGAAAGAAAGAAAGAAAGAAAGAAAGAAAGAAAGAAAGAAAGAAAGAAAGAAAGAATCAGATTGGTCTAGGGAGTTAAAGCACCAGGGTAGAAAGCGGAAGCTTATGAATTCAAGTCCTGCTTTATCTATGAAACCCAGATGAAAGATTTTGAGCCAATCATCAAACAACTGGCAGTTCTAGTCCCATCTTTGCCATGAAAGCCAGCTGGGTGACATTGAGCCAATCACCAGGAGACCAGGAGTTCTAGTCCTGCCTTAGCCACTGAAAGCTAGCTGGGTGATTTGGGCCCAATTACCAGGGGACTGGGACATCTAGTCTCACCCTAGGCACAAAAGCCAGCAGGATGACTTTGGGCCAGTCTCAGAGGTGAGCTGCTACAGGTTTGCCCCGGTTCAGGCGAACCCGTAGCTAAACAGTAGCTAATTTTATGGCCAGTTCAGTGAACCGGCAAATCTCACCCCTGGCTGGCCCTGCCCACCCCTCCCCTCTCAGGAATCTCCACACGGCCCATTTTGGATGCCAGGTAAATGCAGGGCCTGCGTGGAGGCTCGGGAAGGCCCCCAAAATGGGCCTCCTGGAGGTTCCGGAAGGCCGGAAACAGGCCTGTTTCTGGCTTCCAAAGGGCCCCCAGAACCCAGGGAGGCCGTTTTCGCCCTCCCGGAGGCTCGAGGAAATCCTCAGGAGGTTAGGTTGGGCGAAAAAACAGGCCTCTTGGAGGTTTAGGAAAGCCGCTGTAAGGTTTTTGATTTGCAGCTCAGAATCTGACAAGTCCCATGAAACTCTGAACATGAGGCATCAGATAAATAAACATGCTTTTGATTTAATCATTTAAACTAGTTTTACGGGCGTACTCATCCCCCACCTCTGAGATTCCCAGCAATATTAGTATATAATTCAAAGGCACGCCGAACATCTGTTATGCAGAAAAACTGCCATCTGTTTTGCAAGAGCCCTTTACACTTTGTAAAATTTTGGGAGAAGATCTTTTTTTTTTTTTTTTTTGAACAAAGCACCCTGGTAGGATGACTATTTTTGCCATCTTGAACTGTGCAACACTTTTTTTCTTCAGGGCTAAATATAAAAGCTATCCTTCCTATCAGCTTTCTTATCCCCAGACTGTCTGAACTAGTCAGACAAGTCCATCCTGTTTTCTTCAACCCTCGCCTGCCGGCAGCTAAAAAAATTTTTTTCTCCAAATGTTATTTATTTTTTAATAGTTACACTAATAATTCCATCTTTCATTCATCCAGTATGTCAACTGGATACATAGATCTTGTGCTATCATAATTAATATTTTTAACCAATGTAACAATAATCACACTTTCTTTATAAATCATAAATCATTTCCTCTTATATTTATTATCTTTATAACCATCTTGATTAATTTCTTTATATATTCATCTATTCAAGTTTAAATTGTTTTATTTTCTAACCATTTATAAAATAAATCCCACATCATATAATATTCAGTTTCTTCTTTTTCTTTAATTTCCAGTGTTAATCTATTCATCTCTACATATTCAGATATTTTCTCAATCACTTTTCCTTCTGCTGGTATTTTATCCTTTTTTTCCAATTCTGCACAAATACAATCCTAGCTGCTGTTAATATATGTTTCTTCTTTGCAATAACATTCAGGTATCATCCCTAATAAAAATATTTCAGGTTTCAAATGTATATGTTTCTTTAGCATTTTTTTCCAACCATGTTTGTATTTTTGTCCAATATGTTTTGGCTTCTGTGTATGTCCACCTGTATGGTAATATGCTTCAGGTTCATGATGACACCTCCAGTGTTTGGCTGGTTTAGCTTTAATTTTAGCAGCTAAAATTTCTAAGTGGATCTATGGACCATGTGGAGGTGGATAGACTCACGATGAAATCAAATGATAAAGAAGGATCAGATTACTACTCAATCTGGAATATTTGGTATCAATGGGTAGACAGTAAAACATGATAAACAGGTCAAAAGAGGAAATAAAATCAGCATATTGATATATAGGTAGGACCAGTGGTGGGATTCAATTTTTTTTTACTACCGGTTCTGTGGGCGTGGCTTGGTGGGCGTGACAAGGGAAGGATAATGTAAAATCTCCATTCTGCAAAATCCCCTACCCTCCCTACCCTACTAACCTGCTTTCCAGCTCCGTTCTCCTATAAAGGGCAACAAAAGAAGACCCAGCCAATCAGCTGGGACTTGGGAGGCAGACAATAGATGGGAGTGGGGCAGTCAGAAGGGGCATTTGCCAGTTCTCCAAACTACTCAAAATTTCCACCATTGGTTCTCCAGAACTGTCAGAACCTGCTGAATACCACCTCTGGGTAGGACTAATGAGAAGCCATTGAAATTGAGAAACTGTCATAAAATGGAGATTTATATAAATATTCATATTTAATTTATAATATTTATGCAGCTATACTTATATTGTATACTTAAAAATGTATAACTTATCTCCTCTTAAGGCTATGGAATATAGAGCACAGTACATAGATTATATTTATATAAATTTATTTCTAATCATATATATGTATGTATGTATGTATGTATGTATGTGTATATATGTATATATATGTGTGTGTGTGTATCCATATATATATATATGGATGGCATTCGGCTTTGTTCGGGTATTTTCCCACGTCATTGTAGTTGTGCTTTTAAAGTTGTAGCAACATTTCGGCAGAATCTCATCTGCCATCATCAGGCTTCTGTAAAGTGTTCATCTGTGAGTCAGACTTTTACAGTGGTTTCAGATTTAAATTTGGGGCAGCCTATTGCTGTGCCAGAATGGTTTTTTCTTCACCCTGATTGGTTGGGAGTCTTGGCCTGTGTTTATCGGTGTGTTCTGCTTGATGGGTGTTTCTAATATCTTCTGTCTGTTCTTTGGCTCTTTTTGTATCTTGATTGGCTGGCAACACTGTGTTACTTTATTGGAAGTAAATATTGGAAGACCACTATCATGTCTCCCCTGGTGCTTCTCTTCACTAGACTAGCCAAGCCCAGTTCCTACAACCGTTCTTTGTATGTTTTAGTCTCCTAATCATCCTGGTTGCTCTTCTCTGCACTTTTTCTAGAGTCTCAACATCTTTTTTATAATGTGGTGAACAATACTGGATGCAGTACTCTAGGTGTGGTCTTACTAAGGCTTTATAGAATGGTATTAGTACCTCATTGATCTTGATTGTATCCCTCTGTTAATTCCTTAGGATTGCATTAGCTTTTTGGGCAGCTGCTGCACATTTGCTGGCTCCTATTTAGCTGGTTGTCCAATAAGACTCCAAGTCAGTTTTGACTTCGCAACTCTTTGCAAGATTTTGTCGGTCACATTAGAACATAGGGCCTGACTTAAAAAGAAGTCTGAAGAAATAAAGCGTTCAGAATCAGATCTTTATTGCATAATGGTTCATAGAGCTATGAATTCATAATAATTAAAGCTGGGGAAATTTCGTACTCTTTCTGCTCCATGGATTAGTGTCATCACACTGGAGCTTTACTCGTGCTCAGCTTATTGTGCAATCTTACAAACTGCTCTGGCAGCACATTTTTTGAGCAATTAGCCACGGATATGGAATTAAAAACACACAGGCGCACCTTTGAAAAGTAACTTGCACTAACCTTGAAGACGAAGTGACATTTTGAAGCAAAAGATTTTGTAGAAGCCAATCAGAAATAAAGCATCTTTTTAAACCTGTATTCTTTACTGACATTTCAAAGGAGTCTTGGAATTACAATAGTTCGTTTGGTGACTGTTGAAAGTTAGAACGGCACTGAAAAAAGTGACTTAGGACCATTTTTCAAACCAGATAGTGATCCACACCAGGTTCCTCAGCTTCTTTCACTGTTGGGATGACCAGCCTTGAGTGACGGCCAAGAAGGAAAAAATGACCATTCCCAAACCTGGATATTTAAGGATGGCCTTCAGCTGCCATAGCAGGGGGCTAGGAAAGAGATGGAGCTCATTCACGAGGTCAACTTTCATTCATTGTTTTTCCAAGCATCCACATTTCAGGTTTACGTGGGAGGCTGAAAAAAAAAATGGGATTGCTTTAATGAAGAGCAGAGAGGGGGCTGCGTTTGGCTGTGCAAGCTCCAAGAATTGTCTCTCAACCATTTCTGAAGTAGGCATTGTCCTATTTTCTCCCTTCCTTCCCATTCCTATTTGAGCTCTTGGTGGCCCAGATATTCAAGGTAGCTCCAAGCCATTGCCAAGAATGTCTGCAGGGTAATTATTAAAATCATTGTGGATGCTGCAACAGTGTGATCAAATCTTTCCTTGGTTTTGTGTGGGTGTGTGTGGGTGTGTGGGCAGGTAGACTTATGACCACAATGGAGCCCCAAATTTCGGCTGTGAAATGAGACATTTGTGAAGTGAGTTTTGTCCCACTTTTACGAACTTTCTCACCACGGTTGTTAAGTGAAACGCTGTCGGCAGTTGATAAGGGAGCAGCAGGGTTGTTTAAGTAAATCTGGCTTCCCTCTGGATGTTGCTTGTCAAAAAAAAGTGCAAAAGGGGATCACGTGATCTTGGGACACTGTGACGGTCATAAGTAGGAACTAGCTGCAAGCATCTGGATTTTG
Organism: Pseudonaja textilis; assembly: GCF_049901715.1. NCBI lineage: Eukaryota > Metazoa > Chordata > Lepidosauria > Squamata > Elapidae > Pseudonaja > Pseudonaja textilis. Next base: position 88,745,327 of record NC_141993.1, read on the forward strand.
ATCAGCTGAGCAGGAGGATGCTACAAAGGTCATAAGTGTGAAAAAAGGTTCATGTATGTCAGGGGTCACCAACCACCGGTCCCTGGACCGGTACCGGTCTGTGGAACAATTTCTACCGGGCCACCAGTTTGCTGGGCGCCGCCATCTTGTTTTGATGAAAAAGTGCTTCCGGTGAGCTTTTCCGGAAAGCGGCATTTGGGTGCTGAAAGAATCCTCGCGCCTTAGTTTCATTGGGGGGGGGGGGGGCGGCTTCAAACAAAACTAAGGTGTGAGGATTCTTTCAGCACGCATGGCAAGGGGAGCCAAGCGACCGTCCCGAAGCCGTCGTGAAGCCCATCGACACAGGTACAAAGAAGGAGTTGAAGGTGGCGGGGAGAAGCGGGGGACGGCTGGCTGGCCGGTTGCTCAGCTCACCTTGCCATGCGTGCTGATGCCAGTACCAGGCCGCGGATGATTTTGTGATGCCGGTACCGGGCCGCGGCACAAAAAAGGTTGGGGACCACTAATGTACGTGACAGTGCCATTGTAACTTTGAACCAGTGGTGGCATTCTACTGGTTTGGCCCGGTTCTGCTGAGCCGGTAGCAGCGCTAAGCGGCAGAAACTAAACCAGTTCTTTCCACCGCTCTGCTGTTGGGCCCACCTGCCCACCCAGGCACCCATACTCACCTTTATGCTCTGAATTTGAAGCGTAGCTGCTTTGCGTGGAACAGCAGAGCGCCATGCAGCAGCTGCTGAAGCGACTGGGTGAATGCAGGCTTGCCTGAAGTGAGTTAGAATGCCTCTGTGCAAAGTGCAGGCTTGGCGTATGCACGCAAAGTGTGAGCACGCATGCAAAGCACGTTCACCAAGCCATACCCACTGTGAAAAGTGAACCAATGTAACTCCATTTTAGATAAGCTCTCCATTTTGTATTTTATACTTTTCCATTGTGTGTATGTGTGTGTGTGTTTCAAAAAAGCAACCTCAGTGGTTTTTCAGAGAAACAAGAACAAGGAAGTGTTTATTGCTTAACTAGTATACGTGCAAAGTTCCAGATAGATGAAGCAACAGAATGTTCCGTATTGCTGATACATTGTATCTCGCTTCTTTGTACTGGGAGTATAAAAATGTGTGTTTAACTTAGCTCTGAGTTCCATCCTGCTGCCTTGGATGTGAACCCGCTTCTGCAGAATCGTAACAATAAACTGCTTTGTCTTGAAGAAGTTCCGTGTCGCGTCAGCGTCTTGTGCGAACGCAATATCACACCACCAAACCAGTGGTAAAAATATTTGAATCCCACCACTGTTTTGAACCATCACTAAAACTACCTGTACTCCCAATAAGAGGTTACTTAAATTAGAGGGCCATGAATTAAGATTTGGATGGCACGGCTCCCTCTGGCACGATAAAAATGAATCTACAGTTGGTTTTAATAACCATTTTGTTAGACGTGGCCTACTAAAGTTTGGAATAAATATAAACAAGGCTGTCCCATCCCATTTTCAGTCTCTGCGCACCCCATTTTCCGCCCACTTTGATCCCCACCGCCTGAAATGGGTGGAAAATGGGGTGTGCAGAGGCCGAAAATGAGATGCGGAGACTGAAAATGCGGCGTGTCGTTGTCTCAGGCCTTCATGGCCCATTGATGGCGGGTTGAGGGGTGGAGGCGCTGAGTTTCTGCCTCTCTGAGTTTCTATTTCTCTTTTAGGGGAAATATTCTGCCTTTTTAGTATATCATAAAATGTTTCCTTTTTCTAGGGCGGGTTATAACTTCCAACAGTGACAAGACAGTCCCAGGTCCAATCCTTGAGGGGCTGTTGGAGAGAGGAGGAGAGGGGGGGTCAAGCTATTTTCCAAAGCACCTGAAAGGCCAGACAAGGAATAATGGATGGAAACTGATCAAGCAGAGAGATTTCAGCTAGAAATAAGGAGAGTTTAATCTGACAGTTTAATCTTTCCGCCAGCTTAAACTTCTGCAGAAGCCACAGTGGTGGAAGAGAAGTTATCCAGGGGTAGGCCCGCCGGTTGTTCCATTTAACCTTACAACATAATTTGCTGAACCGGATCCCAAGAAGAAAATGCCCTGAGATGTGGAATGGGAAGCAGATTTGCCAAAAGAGGCAGGGCAAATTTAAATCCTCTGGGTAAGATCCTGCCCATGGGAACAAAATTGGAAAAGCAAAAGGATTTTGCAGGCAAAAGTCTTACCACAGAGCAGGCAGACTCCTTGGAGAAGCTGCACAGAAATGCTGGTGCTAAGCTCAATTTTCCTCACTCTCCTCCTCTGCCTCCTGGTTGTCCAACTGGTGAAGCTGCAGGTTCGGAGAAGGCACTACCCACCTGGACCGACCCCTCTGCCTTTCATCGGATGCTTATGGCACCCCAAATTTTTTATATTTAGCCGGGAACTCTTGACAGAGGTAAGAATTTTCTATCCCTTTCACCAGCTGATTAACTCGGATCAGAAAAATGAAGTAATGGACTGCCATTTGTCAGAAATGGTGTAGGGTCTCTTGCTTGGGTGAGAGGGGTTGGACTAGATGACCTACAAGGTCTCCCTCCAACTCTGTTAATCTGTTATTGTTAGGGGAGAGGTGTGCCGATACATATTTAGAAGCAAAGAAATGAAAGTATGGAAGATGGCCCTTCAGAAGTAGATACAGGTAGTCCTTGACTTACAACAGTTCATTTAGTGACTGTTCAAAGTCATGATCAAAATTCAGATGTTTGGCAACAATACAGGTAACAACAAAACAGAACAATGCAGATAACAACAGAACAGAATAATACAGGTAACATCAAAACAGAACAATATAGGTAACAACAAAACAGAATAATACAGATAACAACAGAACAGAATAATACAGGTAACAACAAACCAGAACAATACAAGTTAGTCCTTGACTTACAAGAGTTCATTTAGTGACCGTTCAAAATTAAGATGGCATTGGAAAAATGTGACGTATGACCATTTTTCACAGTTACAACTTTTGCAGCATCCCCATGATCACATGATCAAAATCCAGATGTTTGGCAACTGGTTCGTATTTACGACCGTTGCCATGTCCCCAAGGTTATGTGATCCTCTTTTGCGACCTTCTGACATGCCAAGTCCATGGGGGAAGCCAGGTTCATTTAACAACCGTGGGTCTAACTTATCAACGGCAGCGACTCTCTTAACAACCGTGGCCAGAAAAGTGATGAAAGAGGCCAAAAGGCCATTTAAAAAGATGTCTCACTTCACAACAGAATTGTCGGGCTCGATTGTGGTCATAAGTCGAGGCCCTGCCATTTATTGCTAAGTGGCATTGTGGCTTTTGTGTTGTAGCCAAAAGAGTGGGAGGATCAAATCTATTTTTCTTTTTTGTAAGAGCTACTCTTTGCGCTCACCGTGTTTTCTAATTGGACAAATCTTGATCTTTTTTGATCATGCAATAATAGCCACACACAAAAGAAAACTTGAGGTAAATTTTTAGCGATTTCTGTTGGTCCTCTTCCGACATCAATATCTCTGGTCATTTTGTACACTGAAACATGTGCAATATGTGCTATAATAGGGAAATCGGTAACAGTAAAAAGCAGTAAAAACTGCAGTGGTGGTGATGCTACCGGTTTGGCCCAGTTCGCCTGAACTTGTAGTAAAATAAAAGCCACGACAGCCTCCTGCAGTCCTCTGCTGTATTGACTGCCAATAGCAACAGTCTGTCTGCGATTCCAGAGCCCTCATAGGCTAGAGGCCTGGTATCAAAACAGAACAGAACAGAACAGAATAGAATAGAATAGAATAGAATAGAATAGAATAGAATAGAATAGAATAGAATAGAATAGTCAAACAGCTATCTCAGAAGAACATGGGGGCAAACTTTTTCCAGTTGCCAAAAAAAAGGAGGTCCATTTGTTGGACCATTTATTGAGAGGAACGAAGGACTCTCGAGGGGCCTGCCTTGCCTTGACCACCTGGGCTATAAAATAAGTGTGAAAAACCATCATACTTTTTTCAATGCTGTTGTAACTTTGACTGGTCACAAAATGAATGGTTGTTAGTTGCGGACAACCTGCATTCTGTTTAGGGTGCAGGAAAGAGGCCACGGTATTGCCTGGTGTCCTATTTGCCAACTCTGTTCTGCTGTCTATACTTAGTGTTGTGGCTCTGGGCTTGGATTCAGCTCCTGTGACTGATATGAGTTCAAGTAAGGAGGTCATGGCAGAAAAATATGAGCCGGCATGGCTCAGTGATTGGACTGGTAACCAGGATGAGGAGATGGACGTGACAAAGGACGACAGACCTGATGTATTAGAATTGTCAGGACCTTTGACTTCCTCTGGTTCCTTATCTGATCAACAGCCGGGAATGGCTGACAGGGAAGTTTTGAGAGAGTCTTCTAGTGGCAATGAGAACTTGGAAAATTTGTGGTTAAATGTAAGGAACAGAAGACAGTTGAGAAGGCAAAATCAGCTGGAGCGAATGAGGAGAGCGAGTCAGTAAATTAGCACGTTGCCTCAATGAGTATAAAAGGACACAGCTGGGCTGGTACAATTTGCCAGGAACAAAGTGACTTATTTGAGTGAGGACGTTACAGCAAGAAGCTCTGAGACTAGAGATTTATTGCCAGGACTGGTTTGCCGGACAGAGTAAAGATTTATACTATGGATTGAGATTCCTGCCAGCCGTTATCTTGTAAGACTTCTTTCCGTTTGATTTAATTGTGAAACGGCTGCTTTCTGTTTTGTTCGTTGGAATTTTGAAGGGGAGTCATAACACCTAGAAGGCTTAAAGCTGGAGTAACCAAAGGTTACTCTACATGCCACTTACTCACAGGATGCCAGCAGGTCAGTTGAAATACCAGTTTGGCGAACCAGATGTAACTTTATCATCCGGTTTGCCCGAACTGGTCTGAACTGGTCGAATCCCACCACTGCTTTGTTTATTTTATGCCTGTTAACTATTTTTGATGCTTGCTGACGTCTAATAAAGAAACATCATTTTTTTTCTGCCATCTAAAGGGAGTGCCATTTGCACTTCCTCTGCTCTGAATGTAAGGATGACTTGGTATTGGGCTGGGTGCAAATTAAACGTCACCCACAACTTTCCAGCAACATTGAAAATCTCCTTATTCCACTTAACTTTGTTCACAACTCAGGCCACATTTTTTTTAAAAAAATCTATGCTTTTTCTCCCTGCTTTCTTTTTTAAAAAACGATTTAACTGAATGAAATCTTTCAGAGAATTGAAAAGTTTGCACACTCCCTTGTGTATTGTTGTTTAACTTAATAAAGATGTTATCTAGTGTGCAGACCGAGTAGATTTATTTATCTATTTATCATTTTTGCAGCAACACCCATCTCATCTAAAATCTCCGGGATAACACTGGACAGTGGACAAATGTTATTTTTTCTGGGAATAGGAATAGAGTCCACCTTATCAGTTTCCTCCTCTTCTTCCTCCTCGCAAACCCCACCCCCTTCCAGCACTGATAATGTTACCTAGTTGGGTACTGAAATGTCTTCAAGAAACCAACTAACCTTAGAGAGCACCAAGGACTCTACAGTCCTCCTCCTCCTTCTCCTCCAAACTCCTCTCCCTTCTAACACTGATAGTGTTCCCTAGTTGGGCGATGAAATGTCTGCAAGAAAGCAACCAAGCTCAGAGAGTACCAAGAACACCGCGGTCCTCTTCCTTCTCTCCTATCTGTAATGAATCTAATGAATTTAAGCTTTTATTCAAATGAAAATAAATTATATAGTCACCAAGAATCTTAAAGACCGTGTCACAGGGGTTGGGCTGCTGGGGGTTCACGGCGGGTTGGGAGAGCCCCTCGCTAAGATTCTGTGCAGTTTGGAGAACCTCCAAATCCCCACTCCTGGCTGGCTCCACCCTTCCTCTCCCCTCCCCTCCCCTCCCCTCCCCGGAGTCTTCATGTGGCCTGTTTTGGATGCAGGTAAATGCAGGGCGCACATAGAGGCTCAGGAAGGGCAAAAAACAGGCTTCCTGGAAGTTGAGGAAGGCCGGAAAGGAGCCCATTTTTGGCTTCCAGAGAGCCTCCGGAGCCCGGGGAGGGTAAAAACACCCCCCACCAATCAGGGTGCAGGAGGCTGACTAGGCCACGCCCACCATGGCCACGCCTACCCAGAAACAGGGCAGAGGACCCTTTTGCTAAAATATATGACCGTGTGGGATCGTTTTTCTAACAGATGTCCAAGATCTACGGGAATATCTTCACGTTGTGGTTCGGGCCCTACCCTGTGATTATATTACATGGCTTCCAAGCTGTGAAGGACGGTCTCACCAGCCACTCTGAAGATGTTTCTGGCCGGCCTCTGCTCCCCCTTTTCAAAACAGTGGGAAACAACAAAGGTAAGAACGATCAACTTTCTTCAGATGTCGGCACCGGAGGCAGGACAATGTTCATTTCTTTGGTGTCACCTTTGTCGTGGTTCTGCTAGTCCTCTACTTACAACCACATTTGGGACTGGAACTTTTGTTGCTAAGCAAGGAGGTCGTCTAGTGAGTTACACCTGACTTTGCCGCCCCTTTTTGCCACGGTCATGAAGTGAATCCAGCTTCCCCCATCAGATTTGCTTGTCAGAAGCTGCCTAGGAAAGTCACAGATGTTAATTACGTGACCCCCCAGGATGCTGCAAACCATCGTAAATACATGCCAGTTGCCAAGCACCCAATTTTTGCTCATGTTAGCATGACACTGAGGAGTGGTCCTAACTAAGTCACTTTTCTCAGCATTGTCAAATGGTTATTAAAGGAATTGTCATAAATCGGGAACTACCTGTACAGTGGCAATACACAAAGTAACTTCAGTCTGTAACTTCAATAAACTCTCAATTTTATCCATAAGAAAATTGCCATTTTCCCCCCTGGAAAATTATTGGCTCCTTTTTTAAAACAACGATGTTGAACTAGAATAATTGTTTCATGGGGATAATTCACAAAAAATTAGAATGACATTAATGTTCCTTTCTTTGGTTTAACAAGAATTTACATCCTTAAATATTGACATACCCAGCATATGTATTTTTTAAAAATTAAATAAACCTTCCAGGAGTTTGAATCTCCATGGAAGAAGATGTAGAGCTGCAAATTAAATTTTAAGGAAATTGACCCGCTACGTCTCCCTTAATTCTCTTGTCCCCTTTTAGTTATTCCTGGTTTATTTAGCCTTCCTGTTTTATGATACTGTTTCCTAGTAACTCCAAAGCCCATGCTACCCACTTGGCAGAATTGGACTTCCAGTTTCAGAGGCAGCTTTACATTACAGATGTGATCAGCCACGGTAGCGCAGTCTTTAGAATGCAGTATGGCGGGTTAATTCTGCTGACTGTCAGCAGTTCGATCCTGGCCAGCTCCAGGTTAACTCAGCCATACATCCTTCCGAGGTCGGTAAAATGAGGATCTAGATTGTTGGGGGCAAATATGCTGGCTCTGTAAAACTGCTCAGAGTAAAGCATGGTGAAGCGGTATATAAGTCTAAGTGCTATTGCTGTTTCGATCACAATATTCTGAGAAAGGTACTGTATTTTGCCCTTCTGTCAGTTCCAAAGATTTGAATAAGGCCAATAATCTGTCGTCCGGTGGTTCTGTGTCATCAGGAATCACACTTTCCTCGGGCCAGAACTGGAAGCATCAAAGACGATTTTCAATGGCGGCTCTGAAGACCCTGGGCATGGGGAAGAGCGCTCTGGTGTATCAGATTGAAGAGGAAGCCCAGAGTTTGGTGGAAGTGTTCAGGAAAACTGAAGGTATTGCTATGGAGGCGAGTGCCTTTATCTTTTGGCTGGAAACCTGTATTTTCTTATTTGTTTTAATTTTCCAAAATGTAAAAGCTATGACAAAGAAGACAGGCTGAAGTCATATTTTATTATTTTATTTTATTTTATTATTTTATTTTATTTTATTTTATTTTATTTTATTTTATTTTTTTATTTTATTTTATTATTTTATTTTATTTTATTTTATTTTATTTTATTTTATTTTATTTTATTTTATTTTATTTTATTTTATTATTTTATTTTATTTTATTTTATTTTATTATTTTATTTTATTTTATTTTTATTTTATTTTATTTTATTTATTTTATTTTATTTTATTTTATTTTATTTTATTTTATTTTATTTTATTTTATTTATTTATTTTATTTTATTTTATTTTATTTTTTTGATTTGTCAGTTGCTTACAAGATAATAGGAATAAGTGTAAACATGAGTAAGAATACAGGAAATCGGTACGAATAAATGGGGACAATAGGACAGGGACGGGAGGCACGATGGTACACTTATGCACGCCCCTTACATATCTCTTAGGGATGGGGTGAGGACAATAGTGGATAGTTTGAGGTTAAAGGAGTAGGGGTTAGAGGATGTAACAACAGAGTCAGGTAGTGCATTCCAGGTATTGACCACTCTGTTGCTGAAGTCGTAATTTCTGCAATCAAGTTTGGAGAGGTTTACATTGAGTTTGTATCTGTTGTGTGCTCTTGTATTGTGGTCGAAGCTGAAATAGTCATTGACTGGTAGGAGACTGTAGCAGATAATTTTGTGTACTATGCTTAAGTCCAATCATAGGAGGCATAGTTCTAGGTTGACCAAGCCCAAAATTTCAAGCCTGGTGAGATAAGGTATTCTATGGCGAGCAGAGGGGTGTAGTACTCTTCTCGTGAAATACTTCTGGACTCGCTCAATTCTATTAATGTCCAATATACAGTGAGGATTCCAGACAGATGAGCTGTATTCGAGTATTGGTCTAGCAAAAGTTTTGTATGCCCTAGTTACTGTTAAATAACTGGAGGAGAAGCTTCATGATTTACAACTCTTAATGCCTTTTCGGCAATGCTGTTACAGTGAGCTCTGGCGACTTAAATTGTTTGATATGAGTACTCCAAGGTCCTTGACAGAGTGAGGGTCGTCAACGAGGTCATATCCGCCAAGCTTGTATTTGGTGTATTGATTTTTTTTTTACCTATGTATAGGACAGAGCATTTGTTGGTCGATATTTGGAGTTGCCAATTGTTTGACCATTCAGACACATAATCAAGGTCACTTTGAAGGACAGTAGCATTGTCGGTGGTGTTGAATAGTTTTATGTCATCCATGAAGAGGATGCAATTGCTTATAAGGTGATTGTAAAAGGTGATTTATGTAGAGTATAAAGAATGTGGGTCCTAGAACTCTGCCTTGGGGAACACCGCTGTTAACTGGATCAGGGTTTGATATTGCGCTCCCTATTTTTACAATTTGTTGGCTATTTGACAGGAACGCAGTTATCCACTTATTAAGGGAACTGGAAATGCCAAAAGAGTTTAGTTTTAACAGTAGTTTGTCGTGTAACACCAAATCAAAGGCTTTGCAGAAGTCTATGTAAATTGTATCTATTGCTTTACCCTGGTCGAGAAAAGTAGTCCATATGTTTTTACAGTGTAAAGTTGTAGCAAAATTTAATAATAATAAAAAAGTTTAATAAAATAAATAAAAACAGAAATGGCTGTGAAAGGCTGACTCACAGCCGAACACTATACAGAAGCCTGATGATGGCAGAAGAGATTCTGCCGAAACGTTGCTACAACTTTAAAAGCACAACTATAATGATGTGGGAAAATACCCGAACAAAGGTGAATACTATATGTGTGTGTGTGTGTGTGTGTGTGTGTATGTGTATGTGTATGTATATGTATATATGTATCTACGAAAATCTACGAAAATCTACGAAAACACACACACACACATATGTTTTCGTAGATTTTCGTAGATACATATATACATTTACATATACATATACATATACACATACATATACATATTTGTTTTCGTAGATTTTCATGGGTACAGGTATGCAGGTCTTGGTGTGTTCAGGTCTTTTCCCGTGTAAGATTGAGAGTATCTTGGCAACATTTCAGTGAGGTCCCATTTGCCATCTTCAGGCTGGTGCTTTTGGCTTCGTGCTTGTGCAAGCAAAGCATGATCAGAGCTGCCGTCTCCCTATATATACTGGTAGGGAGGTTGGCTGTGTTGTTATTTCTTGATTGGTTGATGGAGTTGATGTTTGCAGATTGGCTGGCTTTTTCTTAAGAACATGTGTGGCTTAGGTATTGGCTATGTGTCTATCAGCCTCCTGTGTTGTATTGACCTGGGTAATGCCAGAAACATGGTTTCCTAGTTGCTAGATGTTGCTAGATGTTCTGATGTTCGATGTTGGTTGGTTTGCATTTTTCCCTATTGACTGTTGCTGATCGTCGTTCTTCTTGGATTGCTGTGAGTCTGTTTACTGAACTGTTTATGATACTGGACTTTGTTATTTGGATTATCACTGGACTGAAAACTGACTGCTTTAACCATGTATGACTTGGTCTGTTTGTTGGACTTTGATTAACCATTTACTGGAAGTACATTTTACTACTATTTTACTATTCTACTATGTACTACTACTACATTTTACTATTCAGTGTATCTGTATGCTGGTTGTGTGTTATTCAACATCACTCACACTAACATCAGAAAATCATCCGTGGCCTGGTACCGGCATCAGCACTCATGGCAAGGCGAGCCGAGCGACCGGCCAGCCAGCCGTCCCCCACTTCTCCCCGCCACCTTCAACTCCTCCTTTGTACCTGTGTCGATGGGCTTCGCGACGGCTTTGGGACGGTCGCTCAGCTCGCCTTGCCATGTGTGCTGAAAGAATCCTCGCGCCTTAGTTTTGTTCGAAGCCGCCCCCCCCCCCTCGATGAAACTAAGGTGTGAGGATTCTTTCAGCACCCAAATGCTGCTTTCAACCCGGAAAAGCTCACCGGAAGCACTTTTTCATCAAAACAAGATGGCGGCACCCAGCAAATCGGCGGCCCAGTAGAAATTGTTCCACAGACCGGTACCGCTCCAGGGACCGGTGGTTGGGGACCCCTGATCTAGATGATTTCCTTAGGATATTTTGTGAGATGAGTGAGACCAGCTGGTATCTTTAAGTGGTGCAAATGGATCTAAGGCTTGCTTCTCCTGGGTGTGCCCTTTCTGGAGAGCTTAAATGACCTCTCTGCTAAAGAGTTTCACTTTATGAGCAAGAGTTGGCTGTTGATAGTTATCATTGCATTTTAACTATTTTAATTTTTCAAGATGCTCTTGCATCCTGCCTGATTTGTAACTCTGGGTTGCAGGTCTTTTTAATCTAATTATTGGTTCTTGCCTATCCAACTGGTCATTAGGGCAGAGAACAGGTTATTAAATTATTAGAATCCCACACCTGATTTCCATCCATTGCTTCTTATCCTGCCTTCAGGGTTGACTGCCTGTTCTTTGTGGCAAACCATCAAGGACCGGAAGATGCTATTGTGTCATCCTTAGTCTTTCTCCACACAGGCCCTATGCAATCTTTGCAAGAGGCAGGCCGGTCACCGAGTCCCTCTTTCTCTTTGCAGGAAAACCCATGAATCCTTCTTTCGCCCTGAACCTCGCGGTTTCCAACGTGATTTGTGCACTCGTCTTTGGCCATCGTTTCTCCACAGAAGACAAGACTTTTCATCACCTGCTGGAAGCCATTGAGATGTTTTTCAATGCCCCTGAGGGTGTCGCGAGTAACGTGAGCTGATCCCTTCTTTTCTTTTTCTTAAGAGAATCAAAATGTTACAATCACTGAAGAGGCTTAGAGGTTGTGGGTCAAAAAAAGCCCTGCAATGGGTACTAAAGGCTAGTCGGGAAGCAGGCCTATCTGCAGCGAGAGGAGTCCCCCCAAAAAAAATCAAAATGGCAGCCATGACGGTGCAATGAAAAACCCAGCCCCCTGTTTTGTGGGTCACACAGATGTGAAAGGGATTAAATTGTGGTGGTAGCCATATTTCTCATCCTATCCTTGCCGAGTGAGATTGGTTGGGTTTCCCGTACAGATTGTCCTTGAATTACGACCATAATGGAGCCAGGCCATCATTGTTGTCACTTGTGTTGGTCGTAAAACTTTTCGTGTTGTTTATAAAATTGTGTAACCAATCATCTGCAGAGATTCTCAGTCATCCAGGTCATGGTTGTTCCAAAGGAGCTTTTTCAGGAGGAAACTGGACTTTCTTGTTTTTTCTTTGAACACATTTTGCTTCTCATGCTGAGGACACAGATAAACCTCCAAGTGCTTCAATGACCCTCAAAAGGGTGCAAATGACCAGCTGTCTGCAAGGAATACTAATCCTTCCATCCTCCCACTATCCAGTGAGAGCTGAAGAAGCTTCTTGGATGAGAAGCAAAACGTCTTCAAGGAAAATCCTGTTGCCTTTTTGGGACAAGGACAGCAACATTTTTAAGATGAAAAATCCCTGCTAATGATACTGTCTGATGTTCCCCTCTAAGGGGAAATGATAATCTCAGATTTTAATCTAAGGGACAGTGACATCAATTTCAGTGGTAGGATTCAAAACAATTTACTACCTGTTCTGTGGGCCTGGCTTGGTGGGCATGGCAAGGGAAGGATACTGTAAAATCTCCATTACCACCCCACTCCAGGGGGAAGGAGGCAGAGAATAGATGGGGGTGGGGGCCAGTCAGAGGTGGTATTCTAAACTACTCAAAATTTCTTCTACCGATTCTCTGAACTACTCAAAATGTCTGCTATCATCTCTCCAGAACTGGTAGAACCTGCTGAATACCACCTCTGATCAATTTTGAAACTTTAGGCTTAACGATTTTTGCATGTAGTTTTATTTGGATGGATGAAAACTAACCAAGGAGAAAAGCAACCTGGAATTAAGGAGAAATTTCTTGACAGTTAGAACAATTAACCAGTAGAACAGCTTGCCTCAAGAGGTTGTGGGATGCTCCATCAGGTTTTAAGAAGAAACTGGACAGTCACACGCCTGAAACTGTATAAGATCTCCTATTTGAATAAGGGGTTGGACTAGAAGACCTTCAAGGTCCCTTCCAGCTCTATTCTGATTGATTGATGGATGGATGGATGGATGGATGGATGGATGGATGGGTGGATTTAACGAGGGACCTGGAATACTGCCTCAGTATTGTGTTCTACTAAAATAAAAGGAAAAAATTGCCTGGACATTCTCAGAAACCCTGAAAAGGAGAATACAACGCTGAGATATTTCCAAATACAACAGTAAAACCAAAAGATAAGAGCAATAAAGATAAGAAAAAATAAAGAAAGAAAAATAAGGAAATAACTATTCACTGACACTTTTTTTCTTATGCCTCTTCCTCCAAGATTGTTCAAAACAACAAGAATTTAATTCATTCTTTAGTTAAAGAAAGTAGGATAGGATGTTCTGAGTCACGTCAAAGTCTCGATAATTTCTGCCAAGAATATTCTCAAAGATTGTTCTCAACGATTTTGCTCTCAAATAGCAATAGCACTTAGATTTGTATACTGCTTCACAGTGCTTTACAGCCCTCTCTAAGTGGTTTACAGAGTCAGCCTATTGCCCCCAACAATCTAGGTCCTCATTTTTTTTTAATAAAGTTTTATTTGGGTTTTCACAAATACAAAATACAAGTAAAACATCTTTTTGAAAATAGCATGGTCCCGGGTTGAACTTCTTTATACAGACACAAAGCTCAATTTCATGCTCCTTTTTGTGTTCTATTCCATGTCTTATACTATTCTACATTTTCTATATAGTTTTTCCCCTCTTTTAATTTCCTCAAATTTTATTTTGATTATCTCATCTCAATTCAAATTATTATATTTATACTTTTGTCTGTTCTGTTTCAATTTCATATTATCTTTTCTCATTAAACAAATTTTCTCCTGTAGTTACTAATTGGAGAATGACACCTTTATATCTTTTAATTACATCCATTCAACTCTTATTTAAACTTCAATATATATACCTTAAGGTTATGACCTTCAGTATAATACATAATACATAACTTCCAATCGAATTCTGCTGGTACATTCTTATAATACACCCTATATTCTTAAAAAAAAAACACATTATAAATATATGTAATTATAAACCCTCATTCCATTCCAGTTCAGTTCTATCATTAATAATCATTAAAATCTTAACATTTTTAACACTTCTTTTCAATTAAATATCATACTTCCTTAAAGACACATATAATCTCCATAATTAATTTTTCCCTTATTTCTCTTCACATATGTTTTGTTACAATTTTTTATTGACAAGCATTCCACTGAATTACAATAGCTATTTTATCAAACATTTTAATCATACATTGCTTCATATTTTCTAAAGTTATTTCTATTTCTAATATAACAATACAATCTTATGTACCTTTGCAGAATCCCCTTTTCCATTAAATTTTCACCGATTATCTCTAAATAGGCCCCATTTCTCTATATTTTGTTTCTGTCCTTTATAACTTCTTTTCCTTTCTTTCTTCCCTCTCATCTTCTCCCTCCCCTTTTTACCCCCTTGTCTCTCTACATCTAATTCTCTCTTCTGCATTTCCCTCTTCTGTTGCTTTCTGATTTTATACTTATTTTTCACTCTCTTTTTTTGGAGTTGTTTTTCCCAATCTTAAACTTTCCATTCTCTTTCCCCCCTTTCTTTTTTCCCCCCACCTAAGATTACTTGTTCATTAAAGATGGCTTCTTCTTTGTCGCAATCTTCTTGTTCTGCAGGCATTTCTTGTTGTTTCTCATAATTCCAAATTTCCATTTCTAAAAACTGAAATATGCAGCCAAAAGAACCTCTCCCTTCTTGTGCATCTTCTTTGTACTTTGTACTTCCATTTTCAGTTCTTCTAAAAGTGGAGCCATTTTAAACAGTTTAAACAACCACCCAATTGATTTTAGTCATTCAAATACAATAACCAAAAATCCAGAAATCATCAAGTAATCCAAATAGTCCCGAGTTATATTTTCTTATTTCTTTTTCCACTTTCTCTTCCTGGGGTTTTTGTTGTGATATTTCAGTTAAAATGTATCTTTTGGAAGTCTTGTTGCGATTTTGCTGTAAGTTCTTTTTAATTCCAGGCAGTCTCCTCCCTTCCAGAACCTGCCCTTTTATTCTTTTTCTCTCTTTTCCTGTTTTCAAAAGCTTTGGATTATCCAGAAATCTTTATTATCCCTTTGACTTTTTATTTTCAGCATTAAATGCCTATTAATGTCAAAGTGGATTTTTTTCCAATTTCTTGCTTAAGTCTCTTAGCTGTCAGTATAGGAAAAGGAGAAAAAAAAAACCAAATCTTTTCCCTTTTTTCTCTCCTTCGCAGCTTAAAAATCTTCTTAGGGAACAATGTTATTGTTTTTTTTTTAATAGTTTCAATTCCAGGGTACCTTATTTGTTGCTTTTGCTGTTTGACCCAGTCAACCAAAACTTTCTCTTCTTATCTTCCTCCTGCACATTCTTTTCTGGTCGAGTTCTTCTTTGTGGTGGCCATTTCTGATCACAGCTACAACCACCTTCGGGAAAGGGAATAATGGCCAGCTGGGGAGGAGAGATGCGGCTTTCCTCAACCCTGCAGGCAGTCTCCCCCTTCTTCACCACCTCTACGGGGTGGCTTAGCCCTGGAACCAGCTGGCTCGGGGCGCTCCAGCGGCGAGCACGGATCGAAGCCTCGCAGAGATGAGGCTTCGGTCTATTGCCGAAGAAACTCAAACTGGAAGTCCAATCTAGGTCCTCATTTTACCCAACTCAGAAAGATGGAAGGCTGAGTCAACCTTGAGCCTGGTGAGATTTCAATTGCCAAATTGCAGGCAGCTGGCAGGCAGCTGGCAGGCAGCAGAAGTAGCCTGCAGTACTGCATTTTAACCACTATGCCACCAAGGCTCTCAGTTCCTTTTGCCTCTGTTTAATCCTTATTTTTTATTTTATCAATATGGCTTCCTAACTCAGGTGATGTTACTTCTCTTCCACCAGCTGTACAATATTTTCCCCTGGATTATGCATCATGTTCCAGGATCTCATCAGAAGGGATTTTCCTCCTGTGACTTTGTTCGGTCATTCATAAGAGAGGAGATCAAGAAGCACCAAGAAGCAGAGCATCAAGAAAAAGAACAAGACTTCATTCATTTTTACCTGGCTGAAATAGAGAAAGTAAGCAGATACTCTTTTGTGTGACTGTTTTAGGCAGCTTATAACATAACGTCTTCCCAACCTTGGCGACTTCAAAATGGGGGGACTTCTACTCCCAGAATTGCCCAACCATCCAGCTGTGTAGTAGTCTTGAATACCGTCTTCTCTGGGGATTGTGACAGTGCAACATCGGAGTGGATGCCAGGGCTCTGAGACCGACAGGAGGAAATGGCTACCTTTTTTGTCCCTGCCTTCTCCAAAGAGAGAAGGTTGCAACTGTTTGAAATTGGCAATGTTAGAAAGTCTATTTTTATATATAGACCCTGTTTCCCTGAAAATAAGACCTATCCCCCAAAAAGCCCTAGCATGGTTTTTAATGTGTGCACCTGATATAAGCCCTACCACACAAATAAACCCTACTTAAGAGCTTGCACAACTGGCTGCTTGCCCATTCCATCTGGATGCTTGCAGTATGATGGCCATGAGGTGAGGTCGGGGGTGAAGCTGCCCCACATGTTGGGGCCTGGGTGGCCTGGCTGAGGGGGCCCTGAGGTAAGCCGGTGCACCGTTTGTGGGCCAGCTCCACCCCTGCCTCACGATGGTGGCAGTACTGGTATACACCGTGCAACCTCCTGTCCCACGGCAAGCAAGAAAAGTGGGCCTCCCGTACATGGGAAAAAAATAAGACACCCAGAGCAAACAAAGAGTACTGTCGTCATGTGCTTTACTGTTCAACTGTTTTAAACTGTAACAGGAAACAGGAAACTCTCCTCAGAACAAATAGAACCATAGATTACAACCACAGATGCAAACTAAACACTGCCATCTCTTAGCTGAACGATTCTGTAATTGTTGCAATACAAAATAGATGCTAACACATATTCCAACAGGCAAGGACTTGGAGGAAGAGATGACCTTCAAGATTTCTCAGGTGTTTGTTTCTCCATTTTTGTTCTGCAGACGAAAGACCAACCCAAGTCACCCTATGATGAAAAGAACATGGTTCAGAGCATCTTTGATCTCTTCGTGGGGGGAACAGAGACGGCAGGCACCACTCTCTTCTGGGGATTGTTATATATGGTGCTTTATCCTGACATTCAAGGTGAGAGAAGCATCAGAGGCATTCTACTGGTTCGGACTGGTTCGGGTGAACCGGATGTTAAATTTACACCTGGTTCGCCAAACCGGTAGTTGAACCAACCGGCTGGCCCCACCCAACCTGCCCCTCCCCTCCCAGGAGTCTCCACATGGCCAGTTTTGGATGCAGGTAAGTGCAGGATCTGCACGGAAGCTCTGGGAGGGCGAAAAATGGTCCTCCCGGAAAGTTCCGGAAGTCTGGAAATGGGCCTGTTACTGGCTTCCTGTGGGAGCCTGTTTTCCTACTCCCAGAGGCCTGAGGGAAGCCTCCAGACTCTGGGGAAGGTGAAAAACGGCCCTCCCGGAAGTTCTAGTAGGCCACGCCCACAATGGCCATGCCCACCCAGCAACCAGATAGTGAACCGGTTGCTGGGATTTTTGAACTCCACTCCTGATCATAGGATGGATGAGATAGAAGGGACCCTTATAACCCATCTAAGCTTGAGGCCTGAAGCTGCTTGTCGCATCTTCATCTGTAACTGACAATTATTATTGGAAGAATTATTTAGTGATCGCTAGTCCTCAACTTACAATCATAATGCAGGCTCGTCCTTATGGTCTCGAGTCATGACATTTGTTAATGTGATGTGCCCATGTGATCGCCTCGTTTAAGGACTCCAATCCCTCCTCTCCTCATTGCGGTTGTTAAATGACAATCTGGGTTATTAAGTGGAGCATGGGATGGCTCAGGAGTGGAGGAGTTGGTCTTAAAGTCAGTCATAAGGGCAGGTGGATTGCTGCGCACCCAAGATTTGATCAGGCGATCCCAGGAGCACCACCGCAAGTGTAACTTCAGGCAGGGATCATGAGTTGCTTTCTTCAGCACCATCGCAATATCCGACAGTCACTAGACAAATGGTCATAAGTCAAGAGCTACCTGTAGTCAACATTATCCAAATGTCGAGATGTTATTTCTCACTCAAAATATCAGCTGGCCCAAGCAAGGCTAGACTCTGTCTGTTCAGGCCACTGGCATGGTAATAGCACTAGCACTAGCGACAGCACTTAGACTTATATACTTATATACCGCTTCACATTGCTTTACAGCCCTCTCTAAGAGGTTTACAGAGTCAGCCTCTTGCCCCCAACAATTTGGGCCCTCATTTTACCCACCTCGGAAGAATGGAAGACTGAGCTAACCTTGAACCTAGTGAGATTCGGTCTGGTGAACTGCTGGCAGCCGGTGATCAGCAGAAGTAGCCTGCAATACTGCACTCTAACCACTGCGCCACTATGGCTCTATAAGAACATATACCAGTAATCCAGAGAGGGTGATGGGCATGTGACGTATTGGGAAAGGCTAGCTGTTTACACTTGAGTAAACTCAGTAAATGTCCAGGATGTTCCAAGCACGCCCAAGATAACCTGCTTTTAGCATCCTAGATCAATGGCAGATTATGTTTTGATTAACATCTGTTGATGTCTTCTGAAAAGCTGATTGCTCGTCTGTTGCTTTTGAATGCAATATAGCCTGAGTTTCACGCAATATAAATGATCTTATGCAATATTACACATATGCAATATTATAGAATGATAGAATTGGAAGAGACCTTGAAAGTCATCTAGTCCAACCCCCTGGTCAAGCGGGAGACCCCACCCATATCAGACAAATAGCTGTCCAGTCCCTTCTTAAAAGCTTCCCATGTTGGAGCACCCACAGCTTCTGAAGGCAAGTTATGCATGCTTCAAAAATTGTTTAGAAATGGCTTGCAACTTAGGGGAGTGTAAACATAGTCAACTTCAGTTATAACAAACAAACCTATTTCTTAAAATTATGGTGTTAGGACTATCTGGGATCCTCCAAGACTCTATCAGAGGTCTGTGAAATCCACATTACAAATCGAAATCCAACTTTTCAACTTAAAGTTGAAAATGAATACAAATCTAAAACCCCACCAAACAATTGTGAGAAGCAGGCAAGGCATCCGATGCCCCAATTTTTATTTTCAATACGGTACATAGCAATAAACAGATAACTCATACAACAAAAGGTTTCGGGGAGTCCTCTATATGTTGTGTGTCGGGGGGAGGGATGGTTCAGCGGTTAAAGATACTGAGCCCATCAGCTGGAAAACTGACAGGCTGGGTTTGAGACCCGAACAATGCACAATGGGGTGAGCTCCCATCCTCCCCTCAGCTCCTGCTCACCTAACAATGTGAAAACATGCAAATGCAAGTAGATAAATAGGTACCACTTCAATGGGAAGATAATAGAGCTCCATATGTGTTGGAGTGTAGTCATTCCAGCCAAATGACCATGGAAGTGTCTTTGGACAACGCTGACTTCCTTGGCTAAGAAATGGAGATGGAGTCAGGAATAACTTGACAGGGGAAAGAATAGCGGTTGGAAGGGTGTGATGACCCACGGTGGGATACAAAATAAACACCGTCACAAAAAACAGGTGAAGCCCCTTTTATTCCTTCACTTGGCTTCCAAGCTCCAAATGTCCTTGACTGGAGACAAAAAACTCCCACACAAGCAGTTATCAGAGGGAGTAAAATACCATTTAAATTAAAAAGAGTAATAAAACAACACAAACCAGGCAAGATAAGGGCTGGAGGACATCCACAGGTAACACACACTGGGATGGACGCCAAACTCAGAGAGGAACCATAAACTAGAGATATTTCCATGCTTTATTTCCAGCACTCGCCCGTACGCAGGTCCATCCTCTTATCCAGTTGTCATGGCTGCAGCCCATGAAGATGATCAAGGCCCTTTCCTCCCGAGTAGACCACATCTCTCCCTTATCCTCTCCTCCCTGCGTGGCCTAGGATGGAGAGGGGATGGGCCTGGGTCCTCCTCTGACTGCCCAGCCGGCCTCTGCCCTTCCCCAGCCTCCTCCACAACCTCCAGAGCCACACCTCCACTCCCTGTCGGCTGTTCCTCCTCTCCCTCAGAGTCAGTCTCCACCAGGGGCATGACAAAGGGACCTTGGAGGTTCTCTAGTCCAACCCCCTGCTCAGGCAGGAAACCCTATAATATTTCAGACAAGTGGCTGTCCAATCTCTTCTTAACCCTTTACCACACTTGGGAAAGAGCTCCTGACACAATACAATTTAAGAAAAAAACTTCCTTGAAGCATGGAAAGGAGGCCCCCAACCGAAAGATAAGCTGATACTCATGGAAATGGATTTTTTTTATTTAAGAAAAGCACAAAGGGTTTAGTGCTCTACCACAGGAACACTAAATTCAGATTCTAATGGAGATTTCAGTTGGGTAAAATACATGGGCAAGTCCAGAGCACATTTCGACAGATTACTTAATGTGCTGAGCAAGACACCTATCAAAATTTGTCCGCTTCCCAGCCTCACCTTACCTTAAGGCGATTGATTGCTGGGTGTTCTCCTACTAAAACATGTCATTTGGTAGGTGGAGAGTGAGAAAGTGCCAGAGAATTATCTAATCCTTTAATATGCCCTGAACTTAATAGGGCATATTCGCTGTGTTGCGTCTGTGGTTGGATAAGAACCAGCAATAGCAAATTATATGTTGACAAAATTTTCTGCTGATTCAAGGATTGTGGAGAGCTTATTTGAAGGGAACAGACTTTGGAATATCATGGCCCAAAACTAACTCTTATTTAGTTTTGTCTAGTGGGTAAGACCAAACTAATGAATGGGTCAGTGGTTAAAGATGTTGTGCTTGTCAGCTGGAGAGGTTCGAGACCGAGTTCTGTGGGATGGGTGAGTTCCCGTCCTTTGCCTCAGCTTCTGGCCCAGCTAGCAGTTCCAAAGCATGCAAGTGCGAGTAGATAAATAGGTACCACTTCAATCGGGAAGGTAACTGTGTTTTGTGTGCCTTTGGCATAAAATCATGCTGGCCACATGACCATGGAAATTGTCTTTGGACAATGCTAGCTCCTTTGGCCAAGAAATGGAGGTGAGCACTGTGCCCTAGAATCAGACATGACTCACTGGGAAACCTTTATCTTTTAGTAGTTAAGACAACAGGTGTAAAACAAGGAGACGAGTATTCCTACTTCTGCTTTAGGCATCAAAACTGACTGGGTGACTCTGCAGCGGTCATTCTCTCAGCCCAAATCCCAGGGCTGTAGTTGTAGGGAAAATATGAATGGAATGGAATAGAATAGGATAGGATAGGATAGGATAGGATATTGGATGAAGAATGAAATGGAATGGAATGGAATGGAATAGAATACCATGTTTCTCCAACAATATGCCTCCCCATAGGAAGACCCAGCATGTTTTCTAGGCATCAAATGAAATTAAGCCCCTCCCCCCAAATTTAGGCCTATTTTAAAACATGCCAAATGGGGGGGAACGGCGAGGAGCGCCCCACAAGCAGCCATGCCTCGCCATCAGCCATTCCTGGGCGATCATGGTGGAGCACGGAGAGCTCCCTACTCCCGCCAAGCACCTTTGCTGCAGACCCGAGACCTTCAGCGCCCACCGCTGTTGCTTTCCCTTCTGCCGATGCCGCTGCTGCGTTTGGAGCTGCCGCTTCTGCATTTGGAGCGCCACCGCTGTTCGGAGTGCATTTGGAGCCGCAGTGGTGCTCCAAATGGTGGTGGTGTGCCAAATGTGGTGGCAGCCCCAAACGCAGAAGCGGCAGCTCCAAACACGATAGCGGCATGGGCAGAACAGAAAGCCACAGTGGCAGGCGCTGAAGGTCTCGGGTCTGCAGCAAAGGTGCTTGGCGGGAGTAGGGAGCTCTCTGTGCTCTGCCATGATCACCCGTTAGGAGCAGCTGGTGGCAAGGCATGGCTGCCCGTGGGGCGCTCTAGGCGAGGATGCAAGGGAGGGGAATTAAGTCACCCCCGAAAAGATGGCCTAACCATTTTTTCGGGGCTCAAAAAAAAAAAAAGACTTGACCTTATTTTATGAGAAACATGATAGAATAGAATAGAGTAGAGTAGAGTAGGATAGGATAGGATAGGATAGAATAGAATAGAATAGAATAGAATAGAATAGAATAGAATAGAATAGAATAGAATAGAACTGGAAGGGACTTTGGAAGTCTTCTAGTCCAGCCCCCTGCTCAAGCAGGAGAACCTATACAATTTCAGATAAGTGGCTGTCTAGTCTCTTCTTAAAACCTTCAGTTCTTAAAAACCTCCAAAGAGGAGGAAGGAGTATTAGGGTATGTTCACAGCTTTGGGGTGTACGTGAAAAAAAGGTGGAATTAAAAAATAGTTAATTCAGTCACCAGTTTAAGCCTGTTGAATGAATTGTAGTCCTTGACATGTGAACACAAATGGGACTTCAACTCTTCTCTCCGTGGTGGCTTTTAGGTGAGTTGATTTCAAGGCTTTTTTTTTTTTTGCCATGGTCGTTAAGTGAATCCTAGGTGGTTACGTGAATCACACAGTGGTTAAGCACATCGGCTTCCTGACTTTGCCTGTCAGAAGCCATCTGGGAAGATGGCAAATCACATGAGACCCCAGGAAGCTGCACCAATGGTAAATAAATGCTGGTTGCCAAGAAACGCCCCAATTTTGACCATGTGACCACAAGAGATGCAGCAACAGTCATAAGTGTGAAGGCTGATCATAAGTCACTTTTTCAGCACTGCCGTAATTTCAAACGGGTTGTAAACAAATGTAAGTCAAGGACTACTTGTATTGCAGTAGGTATGTTTGCCGCCTTTTTATTTATTAAAAAAAATATAGAATTGAGATACAAATAAATAAAGAAATAGCAAAGAATTGGCAATCTTTGAATGGACAGGAAAGATGATGCAGAAAGGATAACTAAATAAAGGATAACTCAACTAAAAAATAATAATAATACTCCTTTGATCTTTTTAGCTGGCAGAAAAAGGGAGGGGGGGAAGCAGCGCATTTCTTAAATGCCTTAGATAATCGCTTTGGCAGCCCAAAGTTGTCGGTACGAAAGAATATTACTGGACAGCATGATTGATGACTCTTGGCTATGGATGTGTCCCATTGGAGAATACACATCCAGGGTGTGGGGGGAAGACCCTGGTCAAGGGGGAAATGAATGATGTATTTTAGTGTCGGTTGCACCCAGCTAATGCCAACATGGTCACTCCTAACAAATCTTTTTTTTTGTTTACTCTGAGAGATGTGACTAGAGACATGATTTGAATGGGGGTGGATTTGTTGGAGCCCTGACAGGTACAGGTAACCTTCGATATACGACCACAATTGAGCCCAACATTTCTGTTGTTAAGTGAGAAATGTGTTAACTCGCCTCATTTTACAACTTTTCTTGCCACAGTTGTTCAGTGAATCACTGCAGCAAGGTTGTTAAACAGCAGTGGGATTGTACCTGTTCCACTACCGGTTTATTTACTACCTGCTTATCACAGGTTTGGTGATCGCACGTGTGTGCACGCTCACATAACGTGTGTGCGCAGCTTTCCCCACACCAGCGGAGGCCTTCAGCACCAATCAGCTGAGAGGATAAGGAAGAGAAAAGCGCCATCCGCCTATTAACAGTCGCACGAATTTCTTTAGCGCAATATTGGAAAAGGCCTAGCGTACCACCGATACACATTATTATTCAAAAAAGCTATGAATGTGCTGAAATGGAGAGGCTCACGCTTAAATTAAATGGGAAGGAAGAATCAGAATATTACCTGACTTGAAATGGTACAGCTGGGTAGAACATAAGAAAAAGAGCATATAGTATAAATGAATTTAACAAATATATTGTATATATTGACTGTACAATAATAGCGATCTCAAGCTGCTATTATATAAACATTATGAAGATTTCATTGATTAAATGATACAGTTATAATCCAATAGGAATAATAGAGGAACAGGTGTTATTTATTAATTAATATGTAATCTATAAGTGACAAGGAATACTTGCCAATTATTATTTACTATTGTTTATTATGAAATAGCCAATCTACTATCAAATGCAATGGAAAGAAATATGTTTATTTCTTTCTATACTTTTTTAAAATTTTACTTTTATATAATTGTATGTTTGTGTTTGTTTTTAATTTTTTTCTTGTAAATAAAATATTTTAAAACAGAAAAAAAAGGAAGAGAAAAGCGCAGGGGTAGGTGTGAGGACCAATCCTGCGCTTTTCTCTTCTTTCTCCTCTCAGCTGATTGGAGGCTTTTTTTTCCTCCTCTCAGCTGATCGTTGGAGGCTTTTTTTACTACCAGTTCAGCAAAACCAGTCCAAACTGGTAGCATACCACCTGTGAAGGCTCTGGTAGTTACCCCCATTTAAATCATGAGTCTCTAGCCAGATTTTCAAAGCTTAAAGAAGATTTATTAGGAGTAAACATGCCGGTGCTACCTGGCTATAGCTGACTCTGAGACACATCATTCATTGTCACCCTTGACCCCGGTTTTCCCGCCCCCCCCTGGGTGTATCATAATTCATATTCTCCAATAGGACTCATCCATAGCCAAGAGTCATCAATCATACTCTCCATTAGAATTTTGCGCGACAGAAACTTTGGTCACCTAGAAACTATCTATGAAAACATTTGTGGAATGCAGTTTCGGTTTTGTAACTGCATTCCATAAATGTTTTCATAGATAGTTTCTAGGTTTTGCAAGCTGCTGCACTGCTCCCCCCTCCCTTTCTGCTGGCAACTCTATAAGACCAGAGAAATATTTTATGAGTTGACACCACCACTGTTGTTAAGTGAATCTGGCTTCCCCATTAACATTGTTTGACAGAAGGTTGCGAAAAAGTGATCCCATGGCAACTTTAAGACTTGTGCACTTCAACTCCCAGAATTCCTCAGCCAGCATGTCTGGTGGGAGAATTCTGGGAGTTGAAGTCCACTAAACTTAAAGTTGTGCCAAGGTTGGACACCCCTGTGATAATTCTCTCCTGCTAAGCTGAGCTTCTGCAATCTTCTGCTTACTCAATCTTAGCTCTAGTTAATGTGCAAAATCTTTGTTTCTCCACAGCCAAAGTTCAACAAGAGATAGATGTACTCATAACACCAGGCCAGTCAGTCTGTTATGAGGATCGCAAGAAACTTCCGTACACGAATGCTGTGGTGCACGAAATCCAGCGCTTTAGCAACATCGTTTCGATTGGACTGCCTAGATACTGCATAAGAGACACAAAGATCCAGAATTTTCTCATTAGAAAGGTAATCAATTTCCTGTCATCTAGAACAGTGGTCGCCAACTGGTGGGCCGGAGTCCACTGGTGGGCTGCAATAAAATTTTGGTGGGCCACAGAGAAATCTCACCCCCAGAGCACACCCCCCAAAGCAATTAATCCAGGCTGCGCAGAAACACAAGGCTGCGCCACCCACATGGCCCGCGGCAACCCTCCCTCCCCACTCACTCCTTACCTGGCAAACTTGCCTGTTAAATTGCTATTTTTCCTTTTTCCTACCATCAGCTGTTCTGCTGTGCCAGGAGATTTAGATTAGCTAGGAAGCAGGAAATGGTTGGATTTCTTGCTTCTAGCTAGTCTTTAAATCTTTGGCTTTGCTTTTAAGCACAGCTGAACCTCCCTTAGGACTGAAGTTTCTATTATTCAGTGCAGTCTCAAGACAAGCAAATTTTATGAGACAGACTGAGCTAGCTGATGGCAGATAGATAGATCACTGAATGATTCTGTGAGCAACTCAATCTGCCTGCTTGCTTTGCCTGATTTTGGGTAAAAGTTGCTCTTTTTATAAAAAAAAATAATATTTACATATATAGTGTGTTGTGAATTAATTTTCTGAGTTTGCTTGCTAGCAAATTTTATGTGACAGATTGAGCTAGCCGATGGCAGATAGATAGATATCTGAATGAATCTGTGATTGTGTGAGAAACTCAATGTGCCTGCTTGCTTTGCCTGATTTGGGGTAAAAGTTGCTCTTTTTTTATAAAAAATTCAATATTTATATAAATATTTATAATATTTACATTCAAGCCATGCCCAGCCAGTCACATGACCACCAAGCTACACCCACAAATTAGGCCACGCCCACAGAACCGGTTAGTGGTCCCTGGGATTTAAAATTATGAGTTTGGTGGTCCCCGAGGTACAAAAGGATGGCGACCCCTTCTTTTCTTCTTTTCCCTTTATTGCTAGAAGGAAGCACATGCAATATAGGAAGTCATTGGTTAACGATGGTACTTGAACCACAACAACTTACAGTGGCAATTCCTGTTATGCTCATTAGGTGCGATATCACATGATTGACATTTGTGACTTGTCAACTTTCCTACGGACTTTGCTTGTCAGAAGCTGGCAATGAAGGTGGCAAACGGCAGGACAATGTAACCATCGTAATTGTGAGCCAGTTGTCAAACACATGAATCACGATTAGTTCTTCTACTGATTAATTGTTCTATCAGGAAATTCCTCCTTAGTTCTAGGTTGCTTCTCTCCTTGACTAGTTTCCATCCATAGCTTCTTGTCCTGCCTTCAGGGGCTTTGGAGAATAGCTTGACTCCCTCTTCTTTGGGGCAGCCTCTCAAATACAGTGGAACTTCAGGTCGTGGACGGTTCTATTCGCAACTGAATCAGATGACAACCCAAAAATCCACCCAATTTTTGAATTGGGTCACGATTCAAAAATCGGATGGCGAACAAAATCGGCATGGAAATATTCCCTTGCATGTACAGATGGTCTTGCTTCTGTTCATGACCATATTGGGTTGTGGCTGAAATCCTGGAACGGATTATGGTCGTGACCCAAGGTTCCACTGTATTGGAAGACTGCTATCATGTCATCCCTGGTTCTTCTTTTCATTAAACTAGACTTATCCAATTCCAGCAACTGTTCTTCATATGTTTTAGCCTCCAGACCCCTAATCATCTTTGTTGCTCATCTCTGCACTCATTCCAAAGTCTCAACATCTTTTTTTATATTGTCGCAACCAAAACTGGGTACAATATTCCACGTGTGGTCGTACTAAGGCTTTTATAAAGTGGTACTAACACTTCACGT
The DNA here is from genome assembly GCF_049901715.1 of Pseudonaja textilis. NCBI lineage: Eukaryota > Metazoa > Chordata > Lepidosauria > Squamata > Elapidae > Pseudonaja > Pseudonaja textilis. Next base: position 88,772,275 of record NC_141993.1, read on the forward strand.
GATCTTGATTCTATCTCTGTTAACGCAGCCTATGCGAAGTGTAATGGTTAAAGCTTTGAGGACCAGCCATAAGTCTTTGTTTCAGCACTGCTGTAAGTTTAAGTAGTTGCTGAACAAACTCTGTTGTTAACAGAGGGCTACTTGTACTAGTTAGTTTACTTTATTGTCATTGCACCTCATACAACAAAATCAAAACCATTTTCAGTGCACATTATGACCATGAAAATAAACACAAACACACATCTTTCACACATTGAAATGAAAACCCCGACACCACACCAACACTGCACTAGACCATAGAATTCAACATAGCTACTGCCCTGGGATAGAAGCTTTTTTTCAGCCTGTTTGTCCTTATTTTTATTATTCTGAACCATCTGCCAGACGGTAATAGTTAAAAAAGGCGGGGTGCCCAGGATGAGATGGATCTTTGAGAATGTTTTGAACTTTCTTAAGGCAGCGGGAGCTATAAAGCTCTTCCAAAGAGGGGAGAGGGCAACCCGTTGTGGTGTAGGGTAAATGGAATCTGTTGATGTTTAATTGTGAAGAGGAACCAATGTTAGACAGAGAGTAGTGAGGGACATATTTTGAGGTGACACAGTATGAAGGAACCGGAAGGGAGGAGTTCAGAAAAATAAAGCAGTTTGTGCGCAGAGAACTCACGTGTTAGGAGTATTATTACAAAATACAACGCCCGTGATCCTCTGAGCAATGGCATTAACCCTCTGGAGTGCTTTCCTATCTGCCACCGTGCAATTGGTAAACCATATAGAGGTTCAGTAAGTTAAGTATATATATATACACTGCTCAAAAAAATAAAAGGAACATAAAAATAAGACATCCTAGATCTGAATGAATGAAATATTCTTATTAAATACTTTGTTCATTACATAGTTGAATGTGCTGACAACAAAATCACACAAAAATTATCCATGGAAATCAAATTTAGCAACCCATGGAGGTCTGGATTTGGAGTTACACTCAAAATTCAAGTGGAAAAAAACACTACAGGCTGATCCAACTTTGATGTAATGTCCTTCAAACAAGTCAAAATGAGGCTCAGTAGTGTGTGTAGCCTCCATGTGCCTGTATGACCTCCATACAACACCTGGGAATGCTGATGAGGTGGCGGATGGTCTCCTGAGGGATTTCCTCCCACACCTGGACTGAAGCATCCCCCAACTCCTGGACAGTCTGTGGTGCAACGGGGCATTGGTGGATGGAGCGAGACATGATGTCCCAGATTTGCTCAACTGGATTCAGGTCTGGGGAACAGGCGGGCCAGTCCATAGCATCAATGCCTTTGTCTTGCAGGAACTGCTGACACACTCCAGCCACATGAGGTCTAGCATTGTCATGCATTAGGAGGAGCCCAGGGCCAACTGCACCAGCATATGGTCTCACAAGGGGTCTGAGGATCTCATCTTGGTACCTAATGACAGTCAGGCTACCTCTGGCGAGCACATGGAAGGCTGTGTGCCCCCCTAAAGAAATGCCACCCCACACCATTACTGACCCACTGCCAAACTGGTCATGCTGGAGGATGTTGCAGGCAGCAGAACGTTCTCCATGGCATCTCCAGACCCTGTCATGTCTGTCATGTGCTCAGTGTGAACCTGCTTTTATCTGTGAAGAGCAAAGGGCGCTAGTGACAAATGTGCCAATCTTGGTGTTCTCTGGCAAATGTCAAACATCCTGCACGGTGTTGGGCTGTAAGCACAACCCCCACCTGTGGACGTTGGGCCCTCATACCACCCTCATGGAGTCTGTTTCTGACCACTTGAGCAGCCACATGCACTTTTGTGGCCCACTGGAGGTCATTTTGCAGGGCTCTGGCAGTGCTCCTCCTGTCCCTCCTTGCACAAAGATGGAGGTAGCGGTCCTGATGCTGGGTTGTTTCCCTCCTACGGCCTCCTCCACATCTCCTGATATACTGGCCTGTCTCCTAGTAGTGCCTTCATGCTCTGGACACTACACTGATAGACACAGCAAACCTTCTTTCCACAGCTCGCACTGATGTGCCATCCTGGATGAGTTGCACTACCTGAGCCACTTGTGTGGGTTGTAGTCTCCGTCTCATGCTACCACTAGAGTGACAGCACCGCCAGCATTCAAAAGTGACCAAACCATCAGCCAGAAAGCATAGGAACTGATAAGTGGTCTATGGTCACCACCTGCAGAACCACTCCTTTATTGGGGATGTCTTGCTAACTGCCTATGCTTTCTGTCTGTTGTCTATTCCATTTGCACAACAGCATGTGAAATTGATTGTCAATCAGTGTTGCTACCTAAGTGGACAGTTTGATTTCACAGAAGTGTGATTGACTTGGAGTTACATTGTGTTGTTTAAGTGTTCCCTTTATTTTTTTGAGCAGTGTATATTCATAACTGCAGTCGTTGTTCTCCAGAAATGTCGGAGTTCAATATGTTCGAAAATCTGGAGCACTTCAAGAGAAGTCAAGCAAATGGGTGTGTGTGTGTGTGTGTGTGTGGAAAGAAAGCAACAATAATTTATTGGCCTTTTTCATACCTACAAGATCATGACCAAAGCTATTCCCAACCATCTAATAGTAGGAATAATGATCAATTGTTTGTTTTGTGGCAATTTCCTGATGCATCTCCCTCTTGCAGAACAGAGAAAACAAGAACAAGATGTACTTTATGTGCAGAAAAGTTCAAAGGGGGAGGTTGGTTTTGTGACAGTGTGACCCATATTTTGTATTCCTTGGGACTAGCTATGAAGTGCACCTGTTTCCAATGACCGTCCTTCATTCTGATTTCTTGACTAGCTTGTCACGTTAGTCCTTACCAATTTTTGTCCGCAACTAGAGTTATTCTTTGTTCATGATGAAGCACAAACATTGAAAATACGCCAAGTCCTTTCCTTGCTTCGCGCACACAAAAATGGATGTCTGATTTCTTTTGAGTGGAGCTCAGCTTCTGTCACTTCATAGAGACCTATACAGGGGTGGGATTCAGCCAGTTCTGACTGGTTCGGGTGAACCGGATGTTAAGTTTACATCTGGTTTGCTGAAATGGTACTTTGAACCGACTTGCTGGCCCTGCCCCCCCCTCATAGGAGTCTCCAAGTGGCCCATTTTGGGTGCAGGTAGGTGCAGGGTCCGTGTGGAGGCTTTGGGAGGGCGAAAAATGGGCCTTCTGGAAGTCCGGAAAGGGGCCTGTTTCCAGCTTCCAGAGGGCCTCCAGATCCTAGGGGAGACCGTTTTTGCCCTCCCAGAGGCCCAAGGGAAGCCTCCAGACCCTGGGGAAGGTGAAAAACTACTCTCCTGGAAGTTCTGGTAGGCCACGCCCACCATGGCCACACCCACACAAGCAACCGGGCAGCGGAGCGGTTGCTAGGATGTTTGAATTCCACCCCTGGACCTATATATTATTTCTACGGCAACGAATCAGAAATGGTTCCGCTTTGCTTTCTCTCAGGAGGAATTGTTTTTCAACTGCCCAGCCTAAAGTTGAGCTCAGATGTCTCAAAGATGTTTTTTTTTCAAAAGGCAACTGGACTTTCTTGGTTTTCCTTTAAGACATTTCACTTCTCCTTCAAGAAGCTTCTTCCGCTCTGGCTGGATGATGGGGAAGTCAGAAGTTGAAAAAGTTTCTTCGATGAGATGCAAAATATCTTCAAGCAGAAACAAAGAAAGTCCAGTTTGCCTTTTGAAAAAGCACTTTTGGGATAACCCAAAAGTATTTCACGAGAAAAGCGCTAGATTCCTCTGCTCGCAACAGAATACCCTACATCACCAGGCTTGAAATTTGGGGCTTGGATCACCTAGAACTATGGTTGGACTTAAGCGTAGTACACAAAATTATCTGCTACAATGTCCTATCCGTCAATGACTACTTCAGCTTCGACTGCAACAATACAAGAGCACACAACAGATACAAACTCAATGTAAATTGCTCCAAACCTGATTGCAGAAAGTACAACTTCAGCAACAAAGTGGTCAATGCCTGGAACACACTGACTCTGTTGTTACATCCTCTAGCTCCCACTCCTTTACCCTATCCACTATTGACTTCACCCCGTTCCTAAGAGGTCTGTAAGGGGTGTACATAAGTGCAAAATTGTACCTACTGTCCCTGTCCTATTGTCCCCATTTATTCATACATATTTCCTGGATTCATACTCATGTTTATTCTTATACCTATTATCTTGTAAGCAATTGACAAATCAAATCAAACAAAAAACAAATAAGCCATAACCTGGATGATTGAGAATCTCCATAGCCGTTGAACCCTGATAAATTTCCTGATGGGTTCTCATCCATCAGGTCCAACCTGCTTAATTTGTTTTAGATCTGCCAAAGTCATCATCAAAAATTAGGTTTATTGGGATCCCTTAAAAAAAAAAAAAGCAACGACTGTTGTTTAACCTATTTGTGTTTTTTAAAAGAGTGTTCTTTAAAGCTATGTATGGATGATGAAATTTCCTGAGGATTTTTCATCTCGGCCTCTGTTGCCAGCAGATATAACCATCTTTTTTTCTTCCCTCAGGGTGAAAGGCAAAACTTAAGTGCTCTTCTCTTTTTGACAGGGTACCACCGTCTTCCCGAACATGGCTTCGGCCTTGTATGACTCCAACGAATGGGAGATGCCCCTCACGTTCAACCCAAACCATTTCCTTGACAAGGACGGGAATTTCACCTGCCGAGAAGCTTTCATCCCATTTTCTCTAGGTGCTTGTTAAAATTTTCATTGATTCTTTAATGAGATGCGTTAGAGCGCTGGTGGCGCAGTGGTTAGAATGGAGTATTGCAGGCTAATTCTGCCAACTGCCAGTAGTTCGATTCTGACCAGCTCAAGGTTCACTCGGTCTTTTATCCTTCTGAGCTTGGTAAAATGAGGACCCAGATTGTTGGGGGAAAGATGCTGACTTTGTGTACCACTTAGAGTGGGCTGTAAAGCTCTGAGAAGTGGTATATAAGTCTAACTGTGATTGCTATTTCTCCTTCCTTCCTTCCTTCCTTCCTTCCTTCCTTCCTTCCTTCCTTCCTTCCTTCCCTCCCTCCCTCCAGCCCCTCTTTCCTTCCTTCCTTCTGTGGTGGTGCAGTGATTAGAATGCAGGATTGCAGGGTGACTGCCCACAGCCAGGAGTTTGATCCTGACTGGCTTAAGTTTGACTCAGCCTTCCATCCTTCTGACGTTGGTAAAATGAGGAGCCAGATTGTTTGGGGGCAACAGGCTGACTCTGTGAACCGCTTAGAGAGGGCTGTAAAAGCACTATGAAGTGGTATATAGGTCTAAGTGCAATTGCTATTGATTGTACCTGTTTCACCCCTCAAACACTGCTATAAATATGTATTTAGTGATGGGCATGCCTTCTGATTATGGGGAAAGATAGAGCCACTGTCAACATTCCTCAGTGAATAGTAAATCTGTACTAAGAGTGTTTAAAATCAGAACAAAAGCATTTTGTGGTGGATTGTCAACAGGGATATCTGTAAAAAACAAACATACATGATGGAAGTCAATCCAAGCACCACCCAGTTTGCATATTCTTCAATCGAACAGCTGTGGTCACCATCTTGATTTAAAAAAAACACACACATATCCTGTGGGCTCATTGTTAGGCATGCCACATCCTAGTCTTATCTGGTTTACAACTACTGTTGCCTGTTCAATGGAGTTGCCATAATAATGCACATTGTGGATCAGCACCAACCATGGATAGGAATAACCACCACGTTGTGGATCAGCTTCAACCACGTTGGGAAACACAATCTGATTATGTAAATAAGCTCCTATGTGTGTTACAAAAATGCTTCACTGCGTGGTGAAGGCAAGATATGTAGGGTGAGGTGTGGCAGGGTGAGTGGGTGGGCAAGCAGATGGGTGAGGGGGAGCAGCAAACAGGAAGGTGGGGGCTAGCGGCAAGTGGGGCAGGGCCAGCCAGAGGAGGTATTTCCTAATTATCCGAAATACTCAAATTTCCGCTACCGGTATGCCAGAACCAGTCTGACCTGGCTGAATAACATCTCTGATAAAGGGGCCATAGCTGCCCATTCCTTTTACAGTCTGTGGATTTCAACTCCCAGAATTCCTGAGCCAGCCATGAGGGGCTTCACCTCCCAGAATTCCTAAGGCAGCCATGTTGGCTCAAGAATTCTGGGAGTTGAAGTCCACAAGTCATAAAGGGTGCCATAGTTCCCTACTTCTTCCCTAATCAATCACTACCAGCACTGATTTGTTGTTTTCCTCTCCATTCCTAGGTCATCGAGTATGTTTGGGAGAAAATTTGGCCAAAACAGAGCTCTTCCTGTTCTTTAGCAACCTTATGCAAACATTCAAATTCCACTTGCCCGACGGATCAAAAGATATAAAACTTGACCCGGTTTGGGGAGGCATTCTGAAGCCCCGTCCCTTTGACCTCTGTGCAATTCCTCGGTAGGCCCCTATGTCAGGCATGTTGAGGGGTGCTTCTCCTCGCCTGGCCTCTCATGACAGTGGGGATGCTGCAATGGTTGTAAGTGTGAAAAACGGTCATGTCACTTTTTTCAGTGCCATTGTAACTTTGAATGATCACTAAATGAACTGTTGTAAGTCAAGGATTACCTGTACAAAAATACAAAAAGCTTCTTGGCTTGCAAAAACCTGCTCTAAATACCAATCATTAGATTAAAAAGACCTGCAAACCACAGTTAGAAATCAGGCAGGGTGCAAGAGCACCTTGAGGAATTAAAATAGTTAAAATGCAGTGATAACTATCAGCAGCCAACTCTTGCTCATAAAGTGAAACCCTTTAGCAGAGAGGTCATTGAAGCTCTCCAGAAAGAGCACACCCAGGAAAAGTAATCCCCAGATCCATTTGTACCACTTAAAGATACCAGCTGGTCTCACTCACCTCACAAGATATCCTAAGGAACTCATCCAGATTTAAGGAAAGGTCACAATGCCCCCCAGAAAGGCACTAAAAAAATCAGTGCCAAGCCTGCATCCTGCCTTTTGGAAGTATACCCCAAAAGGACAGTGCCAGGAACCACTAAAGTAGTGAAGGAAGACCCCCTCCCCAGATAGAAAAAAAAAACTATGAGGCAGGAAAAAATTCAAACACAATAAAAATAATTAAATCACAACATTAGCTGTTGTTTGTTAAACCAATTACCAGAACAAATAGATACAGGAACTAGCCAGTTTTCTCAACCCAGTTTCTTTTCAGGAACAGAGATTAACCCTTTTCCTTCCAAACAAAGCTGAATAGGGAAAATTATCCCATCAATAAACACAGGATTAAATGTCACCAAGCACAGAATTAAACTTAATCAAAAACCAATGTTAGACCAAAACTCAGAAAGGGTATGTAAAGTGAATGTCAATCTTTCTAGCTAGCCAAGAAGGCTTGCTGAATGTCACTCATCTTGGTTTCTTGTCATTAAAAGCTTCTTTCTGCCAGCTCTGCTTCGTTATTCAATTATTTCTTCAAAGTGCTAATGGTTGCGTGCGGTTGGAAGTATTTCCAGGGAAGTATTCCCTCCCAACAGCAGTGTAAAATGCTTAAAACCATCAACCTCCTTCAGAGACAGTAAGTCTATGCATACTGCCAAGAATGTAATAAGGGTGGAAAAAACAAAATGAGATTTCTTCCAACAATCGTTCTCCATTCTCCAAACTGCTTAGGAAGTTAACAACAACCAGTTCTAGTGAATAGATGAGAACCGGTAGAATCCCACTCCTGTTTCCAGCTCTCCTTGTTGTGGAAGCAAAATGTATGCAGCCTCGTCTCATTCAGCAACATGGACCTTTGAAGGCCAGTAACATCAGCATTGGGCCATTCTCCATGTTGTTGTTGTTATTTATCTAATTCCACTTTCTCCCTTCTAACTGAGCCTCTACTCCAGGGGTGTCAAACTCAATTTCATTGAGGGCTGCATCAGGGTTGTGTTTGACCTCAGAGGGCTGGGGTGGGCATGACCATGGTGGGCATGACGAGAATACCTTTGGTGGCCAAGAAATAAGGCAGGGCTTCACTGAGATCCTCCCTCCCTCATTATAATCAACCTTCCTTTCCTTCCTTCCTTCCTTCCTTCCTTCCTTCCTTCCTTCCTTCCTTCCTTCCTTCCTTCCTTCCCTTTTCCTTCTTTCTTCTTCCTTCCTCTCTTTCCTTCTTTTTCCTTCCTTGCTCTCTTCCTCTCTTTCTTTCTTTTTCTTTCCCTTTCCTCTTTCCCTTTCTCCTTTCCTGTCCCTTCTTGGATGCTCAAATGCTAAAGGGGAAACATTTCTCCTTTTGTTTTGTTTTTAGTTTGCTTTCATAGCTCTCTGCCAGTGAAAACGGAGCCCAGGAGACCATGCACAGCCCTCCCATTCCTTGTTTATGGCTGCGATGGCCTCCTGCAGTCTCCTGTCAGGGGGCAGCACGTGGCCCCTAAAAGCTCCATTTTCACTGGCAGAGGCACCTCGGGCCAGTCCTTTGCTATTTCCAGGCCAGCCCTGTGGGCCAGATCTAAGCACCCCATGGGCGAAATTAGGCCCAGGGGGCTTGAGTTTGACATCCTTGCTCTAATCTGACTGTTTAAAGTCAACTTTTACTGATTTGCAAATTTCCATGACTTTGTGTACCTAGGCTCAACTATCTTCGCCAGTGTCTCTTTGGACACTGAGCTGAATAAACATATTGGTAAAGCGGCCACCACATTTTCCAGACTTACAAAGAGAGTATGGCTTAATAAGAAGCTGACAGAACATACAAAGACTCAGGTCTATTTGAGCCTGTGTCTTGAGCATACTCTTGTACTCTTTATGCACAACAGGAGAGAAAGTTGAAACACCTTTCACGTACACTGTCTCCGACATATTCTTTTTTTTAAAATTTTTATTGGTTTTTAAGACGAACATAGACGAACGAAACATAAAAACATCAAGCCATCTTCCATATATATACATACAGTGTGCCGGTTGGTTTACAGATAGTTTTGAGCTTCCATTTCGTAGTCTTCAATTACAATTACATTGTATATATTCTCGTATTTTCTATCAAGTATTAAATACATTAATATCATTATTAATCAATCATTTGACTATACTTTTATTCATTCATGTTTTACAAAATAATCATATTTTACTTAATTTGTTTTATGACAGTTCATATTATCATCTCAAATCTATCCTCCAATCATTTTGTAGATATAATAAGAAAAGAATACATCTTTATATATTTATTATTTTCTAAGAATCTACATATTTCATTACCATGTTTTAATTGTTTATCATCTTGTTCTCTGATTTCAAATGTCAATCTACTCATTTCAGCACATTCCAATATTTTCTTAATGATTTCCTCCTGTGATGATATTTTCTCATTTTTCCAGTTTTTAGCAAATACAATCCTAGCCGCTGTTAATACATTTACAATTAGGTATTTCAATTCTTTACTATATATTTCAGGTAGAATTCCCAATAAAAATATCTCTGGTTTCAAATCTATATGCTTTTTTGTCATTTTTTCCAACCACGTGTAGATTTTAGTCCAATATTTTTTAGCATCCGCACAAGTCCACCACATATGGTAATATGAGCCAAGTGTCTGATGACATTTCCAACATTTTTCCAATTTGTTCTTGAACATTCTTGCTATTCTTGTCAGGGGGAAATGCCACCTGTAAAACATACAAATTTTCTTTATATGCTGTTGACAATGTCATTTTATAATTTTGAGACCACAATTTTTGCCATTTCTCTAGATCAATCCCATATCCAAAATTCTTCCCCCAAGCAATCATTGTTTCTTTAACTTGTTCTTCTAGTTTAATTTCTAATAAATATCCATACAATTTTTTAATCATCTTTTCATCAGTACCTGTCAAAATCTTATCTAAATCAGTCAATTTATCATAGAAACCTTCTGTTTTAGAGTTTTTATCATACCTTGAATGTATTTGCACATATGAAAACCAATCTCTCATCATACTTCATCATCATTTGTTGAATGTTCTTCACCTTTTCATCAGTTTCCCCTGTTCTTTGTTCAATGTTCTCTGTTCTCTTTTCAATATTCTCTATTCTTATTTGAATATTTTGAATTCCTTGCATAATCATCTGCAGGGTCACTTTTTCCTGTTCTTTTTCTTGCTGTAACATTGACTGTATTGAATGTTGTTTTCCAGATGGTGAAGAGGAAGATGTAGAAGTTGAGGAACCAGGGGCTGTTGGTTTCCTACTCATTTCAAACAATTCAGAATCTTCAGGTTCTTCTAGACCTTAATCCACTTGTGAAATAACCAACTGCAATTCCAAATAAAAATAGTAGGAAAAAAGAAACCAAATAATAATAATAATAATAATATTAATAATAATATTAATATTAATAATAATAATAATAATAACAATAATAGAATTTCTTCAGGTTCTTGTATACCTTAATCCAATCAATTGGCTAGATAGCAATAAAAACTCAAAAATGGAAGAAAAGACCATAAACACACTCAAAAAAGAAAAAATTGTTAAATCCTGAAAGAGGCGGAAAAGTAAAAAGTAAAAAACTAAAAAAGAGAAAAGAAAAGTTCTTCAGGTTCTTCCACACCTTAATCCAATTAAGAGGTCTCAGGTATAAAAGGATGCATAAGAAAAAAAAGAAAGCCACAAAAATAAAATAAAAAAACAATATGGAAGGTAAATAGAAAAAAAAATACAAGGGAGGGAGAGAGAAAAAAAGAAAAGAGACTACTCCCTTAAAAGAAAAGGAAGGAAATCA